>NC_090022.1:160768131-161091881 GCF_037176765.1 Anolis sagrei
AGGGGCATTTACAGAGGCACCTCTGCACCCCTGGCAAAAAAAGTGTACTGCGACCGCTTACTTTGCGTAATGGACGAGCCGCCCCTGGTAGCCCCATTTCTTAAGCTTGGCTCTGCATCTCGTGGTGCCAGAGCTCAGTCTGTTCAGCGCCTTCCAAGTCATCCAGTTTTCTGTGTGCCCAGTCTCTCATTTGGTATCAGCCATTGATTGAGGTTCTGGGTTTGAGCCTGCCACTTTTTGACTCTCGCTTGCTGGGGTGTTCCAGTGAGTGTCTCTGTAGATCTTAGAAAACTATTTCTTGATTTAAGTCGTTGGCGTGCTGGCTGATACCCAAACAGCGGGTGGGCCGGAGATGTCACTGCCTTGGTCCTTTCACTATTGGCTGCTACTTCCTGGTGGATGTCAGGTTGTGCAATACCGGCTAAACGGTGTAATTTCCCCAGTGGTGTAGGGCGCAGACACCCTGTGATAATGTGGCATGTCTCATTAAGAGCCACATCCACAGTTCCAGCGTAGTGAGATGTGTTCCACACTGGGCATGCATACTCAGCAGCAGAGTAGCATAGCGCAAGGGCAGATGTCTTCATTGTGTCTGGTTGTGATCCCCAGGTTGTGTCAGTCAGCTTTGGTATGATATTATTTCTAGCGCCCACTTTTTGCTTGATATTCAGGCAGTGCTTCTTGTAGGTCAGGGCACGGTCCAGAGTGACTCCCAGGTATTTGGGTGCGTTGCAAAGCTCCAGTGGGATTCCTTCCCAGGTGATCCTCAGAGCTTGGGATGCTTGTCTGTTCTTAAGATGAAAGGCACATGTCTGTGTTTTAGATGGGTTGGGGATCAGCTGGTTTTCCCTGTAATAGGTGGCAAGAGCTTCGGAGAGCTTCTGTTCTACCATCGCAAATCTCCCTGCTTGAGTGGTAATGGCACAGTCATCTGCATAGATGAAACTCTCTGTCCCTTCTGGCAGCGGCTGGTCATTTGTGTAAATGTTGAACATGGATGGAGCAAACACGCTCCCCGTTCTTCTGTTTCCGCCATCTGCTTCTCTGGCCCTGGACCTCAACAAAAAGCTCCTGTTTTGTAGCAGGTTTCCTATGAGGCAAGTGAGGTGGTAGTCCTTTGTGATATTATACATTTTTCTCAGGAGGTGGCGCTTTACAGCGTTATAAGCCGCTGACAGGTCTATGAAGACAGCTCCTATGATCTGGTGCCTTTCAAAGGCATCTTATAGTTAATCTATCATAATGTTTTCTGGTGTTGAGGGTGTGTGACTTGCCCAAGATCATGCAGTGGGTTTTCATAGCTGAGTGGAGATTTAAAACCTGCTCTCCAGGGTCATAAGGTGCGTCTACACTGTAGAAGCAATGCAATGTAACTGCCACTGCCCAATACTATGGAATCATGGGAGTTGTCATCTTATAAGGCCTTTCGCCTTCCTTGCCAAAGAGTGTTGGTGCCTGTCCAAACTACAAATCCCAGGATTCCATACCATTGAGCCATGGCAATGCAAGTGGTGTCACATTGCATTAATTAATTCATGCACCCAGTCAAAGCGCTACACCACACCAGCCCTCTACCGTCATGGTTTTAGAAAAATTGGCATTTTCTGAACAAACAAACAAAAACCACCCAGACACTGGGACTTTACAAACAAGCTTCTAAGAGCCTCAGTTCATGTTACCAAATAAAGTAGTGAAGGGGAATTTGTGTTTGTTTTTCAGACAACACAGCTTTGCTTTAAAAAGAAACAACTCTGCTCTTCAGATTGTCTGATTTTTTTTTAATGCAGAGTTAATCTTAATAATTGGAAGCTCTTCACGGCAGGGGCTTCGGGGATGTATTTGCACAGGACACAGGCAGCCACTTTGCCTTTCCAGGGACACCGCAGACGCAACAACTCTCAAGAGTGCCCCTAGAAATGTGCAGAGTGCATCTCCCCCCCCCCCCCGCAACACATACACACACATTGACCAGCCCTTACAAACAGTAAAGCAGCCCCAAGAAGTGTCCCTAGGCATGTGCAGAGCACATTCTTTACTCTCATTGACCAGGCTTTACAACCAGTAAAGCAGTCCCAAGAAGTGTCCCTAGGCATGTGCAGAGCACATTCTTCACTCACATTGACCAGGCTTTACAATCAGTAAAGCAGTCCCAAGAAGTGTCCCTAGGCATGTGCAGAGTTCATCTTTTCCCCCACATCACTAGGCTTTACAAACAGTGAATCAGCTGCAAGAGAGTCCCTAGGCATGTGCAGAGCGCATTCCTCCCTCACATAGAACAGGCTTTTCAAACAGTAAAGCAGTCCCAAGAGTGCCTCTTGACATGAGTAGAGTGCATCCTCCTCCCTGAACTGACCAGGCTTTATAAACTGTAAAGCACTCCCAAGGACTGCCCCTAGGCATGTGCAGAGTGCATCTCTTTCCCCACATTGACCAGGCTTTACAAACAGTGAAGCAGTCCCAAGAGTGTCCCAAGAGCATGTGCGGAGTGCACCTCTCTTTCTCATTGACCAGGCTTTACAAGCAGCAAAGCAGTTCTGAGAAATGTTTCTAGACATGTGCTGAGTACCTATCCCAAGAGATGACTGAAAGTGCCTCTAGGCACGTGCAGAGTGCATTCGCACCCCCTCTCTGGATTGACCAGGCTTTTCATATTGTAAAGCAGTCCCAAGAAGAGCCACTAGGCGTGTGCAGAGTGCATTCCCACCCTCTCCCCGAATTGACCAGGCTTTACAAGCAATAAAGCCGTCCCAAGAGTGTCCCTAGGCATGTGCAGAGTGCATCTCTCCTTCTCATGAGCCAGGCTTTACAAGGAGCAAAGCAGTCCCAAGAAGTGCCTCTAGACATGTGCAGAGTGCATTCCCACCCTCTCCCTGAATTGACCAGGCTTTACAAGTGATAAAGCCGTCCTAAGAGTGTCCCTAGGCATGTGCAGAGTGCATCTCTCCTTCTCAGGCTTTACAAGCAGCAAAGCAGTCCCGAGAAGTGCCACTAGGCATGTGCAGAGTGCATTCCCACCCTCTCCCTGAATTGACCAGATTTTACAAGCGATAAATCCTTCCCAAGAGTGTCCCTAGGCATGTGCAGAGTGCATCTCTCCTTCTCAGGCTTTACAAGCAGCAAAGCAGTCCCAAGAAGTGCCACTAGGTATGTGCAGAGTGCATTCCCATCCTCTCCTTGAATTGACCAGGCTTTACAAGTGATCAAGCTGTCCTAAGAGTGTCCCTAGGCATGTGCAGAGTGCATCTCTCCTTCTCAGGCTTTACAAGCAGCAAAGCAGTCCCGAGAAGTGCCACTAGGCATGTGCAGAGTGCCTCTCCCCAGGGGTGACTGGAGGTCTGGCGAGTAGAGGAGGCATCAAACGAGGAGAAGGGGGCATGCCTTGGAGGCAAGCCTTTCTCCCACTCCGGCCTTTCCTCCTCCTCCAGCCCCTCCCCTCTTGCTCCTTCCCCCTCCCTTCGTGTTGTTTTGTGCGGCGGCGGCGGCGACTCCAGGAGCGCTTATGCAACCGGCTGACCTACTAACACACATTCGCCGGCGAAGGAAGTAGGGCGGCGGCGGCGGCAGTGGCGGATCTGCGAGGCTGAGCAAAAAGAGGAGGCAGCAAGAGGATTGGGCTCGAGGGCGGCGCAGAAGCCAGGTACGGGAGCCCCCTCTCTGCTTCCCCTGAATGAGCTCTGGAGATCCGTGTTGGAGGCCCTGGGGAGGAGGGCGATTGTTGGCCTCGCGTGTTTTTCCCCCCGCTTCCTTTCGCGTGGGATCCCTCCTTCCTTCTCTCCCTCCCTGCCTGCCTTCGTGCGCTTTGTTTGGGTGGAAAAGGAGGCGATGGCGTGCGCCAAGAGCATGTGGCCAGGCTCCTTCCCTGGTTTGTCCCTTTGGGTGCCTTGTTGTCTTGTTTTGTTTGTGTTTCTTCCCATCCTAAAGCGCACACCCCCTCATATAAGCAAGATGGGTCTTAGGGCCCATCCACACAGTCCTATATCCCAGAATATCAAGGAAATCCCATATTATCTGAGTATGGACTCAGATAACCCAGTTCAAAGCAGATATTGTGGAATTTCCTGCCTTGATATCCTGGGATATAGGGCTGTGTGGAAGGGCCTCCAAGATATCAAGGCAGGCAACCCCACATTATCTGCTTTGAACTGGGTTATATGGCAGTATGGACTCAGGTAACCCAGTTCAAAGCAGATCTTGTGGGATTTCCTGCCTTGATATCTTGCAGGCCCTTCCACACAGCCCTATATCCCAGGATAGCAAGGCAGGAAATCCCACAAGATCTGCTTTGAACTGGGTTATCTGAGTCCATACTGCCATATAACCCAGTTCAAAGCAGATAATGTGGGATTGCCTGCCTTGATATCTTGGAGGCCCTTCCACACAGCCCTATATCCCAGGCTGGAAGGCAGGAAATCCCACAAGATCTGAGTATGGACTCAGATAATCTATATAAATAAAAATGTAATGTTCGTTTGTGGGATTCACAGAACTCAAAAACCACTGTACGAATTGACACCAAATTTGGACACAAGACACCTAACAACCCAATGTATGTCCTTCACTCAAAAAAATTGATTTTGTCTTTTCGGAGTTGTAGTTGCTGGGATTTATAGTTCACTAACAATCAAAGAGCATTCTGAACCCCACCAACGATGGAATTGAACCAAACGTGGCATACAGGACTCCCATGACCAATAGAAAATACTGGAAAGGTTTGGTGGGCATTGACCTTGAGTTTGGGAGCTGTAGTTCACCTACATCCAGAGATCACTGTGGACTCAAACAATGATGGATTCTATATGCATACTCAATATGCCCAAATGTGAACACTGGTGGAGTTTGGGGAAAATAGAATCTTGACATGTTACTGGGATTTATAGTTCACCTACAATCGCCGAGCATTCTGAACCCCACCAATGATGGAATTGAACCAAACTTGGCACACAGAACTCCCATGACCAACAGAAAATACTGGAAGGGTTTGGTGGGCAGTGTCCTTTGGTTTTTGAGTTGTAGTTCACCTACATCCAGAGAGCACTATGGACTCAAACAATGATGGATCTGGACCAAACTCTACACGAATACTCAATATGCCCAAATGTGAATACTGGTGGAGTTTGGGGAAAATAGAATCTTGCCATTTGGGAGTTGTAGTTGCTGGGATTTATAGTTCACCTAGAATTGGGCCAAACCTCCCACACAGAACCCCCATGACCACCAAAGTGGGCCACAGTAACGCGTGCCAAGGGACGCCTAGTCTATATAAATAAAAATGTAATGTTCATTTGTGGGACTAACATAACTCAAAAACCACTAGACGAATTGCCACCAAAATTGGCCACAAGACACCTACTAACCCAAGGAGCTACCATTACTCAAAAAATTGATTTTGTCATTTGGGAGTTTTAGTTGCTGGGATTTATAGTTAACCTACAATCAAGAACATTCTGAACTCCACCAATGATGGAATTAAATCAAACTTGGCACACAGAACTCCCATGACCAACATGGGCATTGATGGGCATTGACCTTGACTTTGTGAGTTGTAGTTCACCTACATCCAGAGAGCACTGTGGACTCAAACAATGATGGATCTGGACCAAACTTGGCACAAATATTCCATATGCCCAAATATGAACACAGATGGAGTTTGGAGGAAATAGACCTTGACATTTGGGAGTTGTAGTTGCTGGAATTTATAGTTCACCTACTATCAAAGAGCATTCTGAACCCCACCAATGACAGAATTGGGGCAAACTTCCCACACCGAACCCCCATGACCAACAGAAAATACTTAAGGCCATCCAGTCCAACTCCCTTCACGAGGGCAAGAAAATGTAATCAAAGCCCTCCTGACAAAGAGCCATCCAGCCACAGATATAGATAGATATATATGATTCACACACAGAGAGATATAGTATCATAGATTTGAAAGGGACCCCTAAAGAAGGACAATTGCATGTTCCAGAGTAGGCAAACCAGACAATGTCCACATCAACATTGACAAAGAAACAGCAATAAATACGGTTTACCCACAAGCATAAAGAAATTACATATATTAAAAATCAACACCTTCTCATTATTTTCCAGATCACCAGACTGGGCCACAGCAACCGTGGCAGGGGATGGCTAGTAAATAATAATAATAATAAACTTTATTTATACCCCGCCACCATCTCCCCAATGGGGACTCGGGGCGGCTTACATGAGGCCAAGCCCAGAAATGCATTACAACAAAATAAAACCAAAAAACACAAAATAAACATCACAATGAAAGAAATAATACATAAAAGTACCATAAAATAATGCAAAACACAGTGATAGATAAATCGCAATCACAGTGAGCAGGCCAGTTCAAAGCAAATATTGTGGGATTTCCTGCCTTGATACTCTGGAATATAGGGCTGTGTGGAAGGGCTCTTAGAATCACATACACACATATGTAAACAAAGCTCATTTTTCTCATGGGGCCCTTCCACAAAGCCCTATATCCCATAATATCAAGGCAGAAAATTCCACAATATCTGCTTTGAACTGGGTTATCTGAGCCCACACTTAGATAATGTGGGATTTCCTGCCTTTATATACTGGGGTATGGGGCTGTGTGGAAGGGCCCTTGGTAGCACTGAAATGAATGTATGTCTTACAGTCAATGGCGCCTAGGAATCAATTAATTATTATTTATATATTTACCTTATTTATATCCTGCCTTTCTCTACTCCGAGGAGGACTCAAGGCAGCTTACAATCCCACTTCCACAGTGCCTTAAAACATACAGCATTCGTTAAAAATTAATGGCAGCATTCGTTAAAAACATGTTAAAAATTAAAACATAATAAGCACCGGGAGTCCCCGGTAAGGCAGTGGGTTAAACCGCTGAGCTGATGAGCTTGCTGATCGAAAGGTCACAGGTTTGAATTCGGGGAGTGGCGTGAGCTTCCTCTGTTTGTCCCAGCTTCTGCCAACCTAGCAGTTCAAAAACATTCAAATGCGAGTAGATCAATAAGTACTGCTCCGCTGGGAAGGTAAGGGCGCTTCATGCAGTCATGCTGGCCACATGACCTTGGAGGTGTCTACAGACAACGCCAGCTCTTCAGCTTAGAAATGGAGATGAGCACCAACTCCCAGAGTCGGACACAACTGGACTTAATGTCAGGGGAAAACCTTTACCTTTACTAAGCATAATAACATACATTTCAATGAATTACATTACTGGTCAAAGGACATTTAATCAACTACCAAGCTTGCAAACTTTGTGATTTGTTTGTTTATTAAAAAATGCAATACAACTGTTTGGTTTGCTCCTGACACGTTAAATAAATAAATAAATTACATCATCCATAGTCTAAGGGCCAATCCGTAGTCAAATTGAACATCCTCCATATTATCATTCCTGCACTGCTCTGTTTTTCTAATTAAATACAGAAGATATAACACACATCCAAAATCAGTGGATACAGAGGGATGATGGTATATATACCATCATCCCGCTGTATCCACTGGTTCCATATCTAGGAGTTTCCCTATTCCTGGCTTCAAAATTTCACCTTGATTTTATATACGGGACATAAGGGAACACAATTGTATATCATGGTATTTGAACATTCACGGGTTCAGGTATCCACGGGGAATCAAATGGATACTTAGGGTGCATTGTGTGTACTCATACATATATATGACCTACTAATCCATGGGACTAGCAGTTCGAAAACATGCAAATGTGAGTAGATCAATAGGTACTGCTCCGGTGGGAAGGTAACGGCGCTCCATGCAGTCATGCCGGCCACATGACCTTGGAGGTGTCTACGGACAACGCTGGCTCTTCGGCTTAGAAATGGAGATGAGCACCAACCCCCAGAGTCAGACATGACTGGACTTAATGTCAGGGGACTACCTTTACCTTTTTTAATCCATGGGACAAACACTAGGAAGAAATAATAATAATGATAATAATAATAATAAATATTTATAAATAATAATAATAAACTTTATTTATACCCCGCCTCCATCTCCCCAGTGGACTCGGAGCAGCTTACATGAAGCCAAACCCAACAACACATCAGTACATCAACAAGAAAGCAGTAAACAAAAAATAACAACAATACAGTTAAATAAATCACATATAAACATTAATAATTGACAAAAAGCAACTGGAAAAGCTGAAATCCACAATATGAAGATTTAAAATCAAACTGCGAAGACTCTGGCACAAGCCAGTAAACGTGGTCGCAGTAGTGATCGGCACACTGGATGGAGTGCCTAAAAACCTTGGCCTGCACTTAAAAACAATCGCCGCTGACAAATTGCTATCTGTCAGGTGCAAAAGCCGCCCTATTCGGATCTGCACTCATTATTTGCCGATACATCACACAGTCGTAGACTCTTGGGAAGTGTCTGATGTGTGAGCAAATACAAAAGCCAGCATACTGATCTTATTTGCTGTATACTAATATTGTTATGTATCTAATAATATTATATTATTCATTTATTTAAAACTTTTATATCCCGATTTTCTGTACCTCCGTAGAGGGACTCAGACCAGCTGACAGCAAAAATTCAATGCTAATAGTAAAAATCTAAAACAACATATATCAGCATTAAATTAACAAATACATATAAAATAAATACATAAAAGCCATTTGCCAAATTAAAACATGTCCAACTCAGTCCGTATATTCAGTCCATGTATTGCGGTCAATACTTTAGTCGATTACCGGTCTCACCCATCATTCTGCAAAGGCCGCGTTCCACAGCCAGGATTTCACTAGCTTCTTAAAGGCCAGGAGGGAGGGGGCAGATCTAATTTCATTCAGGAGGGAATTCCATAGCTGGGGGGCCACCACAGAAAAGGCTCTGTCTCTCATTCCCACCAGACGCATCTGCGAAAGTGGCGGGACCGAGAGCAGGGCCTCTCCAGATGATCTTAACACTTGATGGTTCATAGGGGAGAATACTTTCGGACAGGTAAACTGGGCCAGAATAAATAACAACAGCAATAATAGAGTACACACACACACAGGTTATAGGCTGTGTGTCAGAGGCTTCATTTGTTTTACTGGATTATATCCATCTACCAAGGCCTGCACAACTTCTTGTTTTGGACTTCAAGTCCCAGAATTCCTGGCCATCGGAACAGTTGGCTAGGACTTCTGGGAGTCAAAGAGACTGCAGGTTGTGCATGAAATGGACTCTTTTAATGTTGTTTAACGCACTTAAACAGCATGATGAACCTGCATTATATAGCACTGTAAATGGAGCCAGATAAGCCGACTGGGGACTCTAGTGCTCCGATACAAGCCACCAACCCACTTGCACACAAAGAGGGTGTGTTTTATGTGGTTAGGGTGTCCCTCGCACCCTGCCCCACCCTCAATGTCTACACAAGGGTCCCAACTCCTCATCTCCTTTCCAGCGTGACCTACTTTTTTACAGGGAGAGGAGGCAAGGTGGTGGTGTTATGCATTCGTGCGGGGCTGCCAACTCTGGAGAGCTTCAGGAACTCTGAAGTGTGTGTTTGTGGGAAAGGCAGAGCGTTGGGTTTGGGTGTTTTTTGTTTTTTTTTAGTTTTTGCGGTTGTTTGATTGTAATCTTATTTACGGAACATCACAGATGAAGAGCTGAGGTTTGTGTGTGATTTGTCATCGCCACACAAGGCCTGCCGAACAGCGTCTACACAGTGGAAAAAGTGCCGTTGGACACCACTTTTGACTGCCGTGGAATCGTACAAGCGATCGTTTCGCGAAATCTTTCACCGCCTCTGCCAGAGAGTGCTGGTTCCTCGCCAGACTACAGATCCTATATTTCTGTTTCATGGATCCATGGCAGTTAAAGTGGTGTCAAACTGTTTTAAGAGTGCACCTAAAGATGCACCTAAAGTTTGAAGTGGGCCTTTCAATGTGTGGTCCTTAGATTTGACGTATTGCAGAGTGCCTGTGTTTTTAAGGAAGCATGGGGCAAGAAGTAGGTCTGCAGTGTGTGTGTGTGTTCCTCTTTGGACTGTGAGTGTGTGACACTAGTCCAAAGCCTCTCTAGCTCCATATAGTCTACATGGTTACAGGATTGTGTAGGTAGCAGACTGGTTGACTCTGGACCCAGCGTCCATAACTCATTTCCATACAAGAAGGAGTCTATACTCCTACCAAAAACCTTCCATCCATTCTAGTTGTTGTGTTGCTGGGTTGTTGTGAGTTTTCCAGGCTGTATGGCCATGTTTATTTCATAGAATCAAAGAGTTGGAAGAGACTTCATGGGCCATCCAGTCCAACCCCCTGCCAAGAAGCAGGAATATTGCATTCAAATCACCCCTGACAGATGGCCATCCAGCCTCTGTTTAAAAGCTTCCAAAGAAGGAGCCTCCACCACACTCCACCACACTATTTATTTATTTTATTTATGCTATTTCTACCCTGCCCATATGAGCCCAAAGGCGACTCAGGGCGGCAAACAAGTCGGCACAATTCAATGCCAAATACAACATACATACATTGAAAAAAGTAAAACCATCACAAAGCATTTAAAAACAGTGAGGAATAAAAAATATATAACTAAGTCTTCATGTTCCAGAAGCATTCTCTTCTGATGTTTTGCCCACATCTGTGGCAGGCATCCTTAGAGGTTGTGCGGTCTGTTGGAAACTAGGCCAGTTGGGCGTGTATATATATCTGTG
Organism: Anolis sagrei; assembly: GCF_037176765.1. Classification (NCBI taxonomy): domain Eukaryota; kingdom Metazoa; phylum Chordata; class Lepidosauria; order Squamata; family Anolidae; genus Anolis; species Anolis sagrei. The sequence goes on from NC_090022.1 coordinate 160,778,795, forward strand.
GAGTGTCCAGGGTGGGAGAAAGAACTCTTGTCTGTTGGAGGCAAGTGTGAATGTTGTTGTATTCCTGTTTGCTATTTTTCTTCAGGTCAGTTTCTGACTTATTGCAACCCCAAAGTGAACTATCACAAGGTTTTCTGTGGCTGAGAGAGTGACTCGTCCAAGAGTCTTACATGGCTGAGTAGGGACTTGGACACCAAAGCTGAACACTCAAACCAATATACCGTTTTGTCTCCCATTTTATAAGGAGTTGGGAACATCATCTCCACTGATGAGTTACCAGTCAAATTCACTGGCCAATTTCATGTGAGTTTTGCTGGGATCATTGCAAAGAATGCAAGAGCCAGCTCTAGCCCAGAAATGTGCTTTTCTTGTGCCCTTAAGTGACAGTGATTGTCTCCCCTGCAACAGGGGAGACAATCATGCAGTCCTCCAGAGGTGATGGGACTACAACTCCCAGCATTCTTCAGCATAGATTGTGCTGGCTAAGCTGTTCAGATGTCTGACCACATCTCGAGGGCCACATGATCCCAACCCCTGCTCTAGAGCATTGCTTAACAAAGATTAGTTAATCCATGATTTCTAGAAGAGTCTTTGTAGGCTCATTTGCCTTTATACTTCTAAAAACAACGGGTTTCTTGGTAATTGTTGTTTAGGAAAAAAGAAAGCTAAAATTACCCCAGCCCTGGCATACTATATATAGCTGGCACAAAAATTCAAACCCTGCACCAAGGTAACCCAAATTCTGTACTAAAAATAAATATGCAGAGTGCTGTGGATGAAAGCATTCAAAGCATAACACTTAATAAATTTGCATACGTTTGGTGTAATCGAGTCTCTTAATAAAGTCCTTGGGTGTTGATATGACATCCGAAAAACAGAAAATCCTGCCTAGCTCCACTTCTTGTTTTAGACTAAGGTATGTCCCAGAACTTGCTGATTGAAAGGTCACAGGTTCGAATCCGGGGAACGGCATGAGCTCCCGCTGTCAGCCCCAGCTTCTGCCAACCTAGCAGTTCAAAAATATGCAGATGTGAGTAGATCAATAGGTATAGCACTGGCAGGAAGGTAAAGATGCTCCATGCAGTCATGCTGGCCACATGACCTTGGAGGTGTCTATGAACAACGCCAGCTCTTTGGCTTAGACGTGGAGATGAGCATCACAGCCTAGAGTCAGACACGACTGGACTTTATGTCAGGGGACAACCTTTACCTTGACCTTATGTCCCAGATGAAGCACACAGGCTTTGGAGTTCCACGTAATTATTCCTGAAGCTAAAGGAATAGGGCAACAAAGATGGGGTTTATCACCTTCACTCCTGGAAATGGTATCTCCTTGAAAACATTGTTTTGTCAAGGAGAGACCATGGTGCCTCAAAATTGCACTTGCTGTTTTTAGAATAGTCATTGATCAAATTATTGATTCCGATGCAAAAAATTATTTCCCTGAGTGTGATTTTATTTTGCGGGGTTTCCTGTGAGTTTGGCAAATTACAAATAATAACAAAATGAAGAAATAAAAACAACAAATGCTAACAATTCCACCACTTGCGTACTTGCATGCATGCTCTATTCTATAGACACTTAAAGTCGTGTCTAAAGACAGATAAATTGACATAAGGGCTTGGGAGGACTTTGTGTAGCAGGCTTTGAGTCACCCAGGAAGTACCATGGATGAAGAATGTAGGTCTTCCACCCTTCTGTAATAACCCCACAAGTATCAGGTTGAGGTTTTTTGGTTTTTTTTTGTCGTGTCCGGAGCGACTTGAGAAACTACAAGTCGCTTCTGGTGTGAGAGAATTGGCCGTCTGCAAGGACGTTGCCCAAGGGATGCCCGGATGATTTGATGTTTTTATCATCCTTGTGGGAGGTTTCTCTCATGTCCCTGCATGAGGAGCTGGAGCTGATGGAGGGAGCTCATCCGCCTCTATCTGGATTCGAACTTGTGACCTGTTGGTCTTCAGTCCTGCCGGCACAGGGGTTTAACCCACTGCGCCACTGGGGGCTCCATCAGGTTGAGTGATTCCTCAGCTGTGAATCCTGAGAGGGAGTTACTGTGAGCAACAGGGGTCTCTTCCTCTGCCAATTGGGATCAGCTCACTGATGTTCCCATCCTCCCCTCATGCAAGGGGCATCGCTCTGGGAGTTAGAAATATGACAAGAATCCTGCTTCTGTTTGTCACATTGAAGATTTCCCATGGGAGAGGGGATGGGAAAATCAGCCTGCTGCTTCCCAATTGACAGGGAATAGACTCCTGATGCTTGCAGCAGTTGCTACCTGGCCAGTGAGTATTGGGAGATCAAACTGGGAGACAGTACAGGCAGTCCCCCAAGTTGCAAACAAGATAGATTCTTTAGGTTTGTTCTTAAGCTGAATTTGTGTCTTCAGTCGGAATAGGCACATTTTAAAGTGTAACTCCAGCTCTCTGTGTGTGTGTGTGTGTGTGTGAGTGTGTGTGTATGCATATGTATATGTATATATAAGCTTTCAATAGCATAGGGAAGGGTGTTTGTTTTGCTCTCTGTGCTCCTTTTCCACACTTTCTGTTCCGGTGATCATTGGATTTTCAAAAACTTGATTTCTTTTGGAAACAAGGATTTATTTATTTATTACTCCATTTATATACCGCTTTTCTCAGCCCTCGGGTGACTCAAAGCGGTTTACAGTAGCAAAATTCAATGCTTGAACATCGTAAAACAGATTAAAACAATTAAAAACTATAACATCAATATACAAACATTACAAAGTCAATACTACATAACTCATGGCATCTCTTAGTTAAAATCAAGATCCAATCTCGTCATCCAGTCGTTTCATGTTCCAATGTTTGTTACACTGCCTTTTCGAATGCCTGCTCAAATAACCTGGTCTTAACCTTCCTACGAAATGCTAACAGAGAAGAGGCCAATGTAATATCTCTGGGAAGGGCATTCCATAGGTGAGGGGCCACCACTGAGAAGGCCCTGTCTCTCGTCCCCGCCAAATGTATTTGTGATACAGGCGGGATCGAGAGCAGGGCCTCTCCAGATGATCTTAATGCTAGCTGGTTCATAGAAGGCAATATGTTCAGACAGGTAAGTTGGGCCAAAACCATTTAGGGCTTTATAGGCTAGAGCCAGCACTTTGAATTGTGCCCGGTAGCAAATTGGCAGCCAGTGGAGCTGGCGCAACAGAGGAGTTGTATGCTTGGGGATAAAGCTTCGGTGGAGACCCCCTTTCCCCATAATAACTCTTCCAGGAGAGAATTTCCCTTCCAAGGAGTAGATTTTCCTCACATCCTGTTGTCTCAGCCCTGTTCTTAATGAGGAGTCATTTATAAGTCAGCTGTTTGTTACTCGGGGACTGCCTGTACTTAGCTATGTGGTTGAAATGGTTGCATATCTAAGTAGCTGATAAAGAATTCTGTCCACAATGCAATAATAGAATTGACCAAACCTTAGGTTTTTTAGTTCTCTTATTGTGTTATTGTGTGATTTAGAAATAACTCCAACTCTATCCTAGGGCTTTCTCAATAAGATTATTCAGACTCAGAGGACGTTTTCGATTGCTTTCCACTAAGGCGGAGAGGGAACAACTTATGGTGCTCCATGATTGAGCACGGATTTGAACCCTGGTCTCCCAGAGTCCAACAGTCAAACCACTGCAGCATGCATTGCTTTGCTCCCAGGCTTCATAGCAGGAGCAAAGAGTCCTTGTAATTCTCCTTCCACGCATGTGCTCCTCGCCACCCAGTGTGCTGAGCAGCATTGGAGGCGCCTGCTGGCTTGCAGAGCCAAACACAATTACAGGCATCCTGAGTCATTTCAACAGCTTCGGTGCAAAACATCCTAATCCCTGAATCCTAAACGTGTCCAAGAACTCCCTTGGAGGCTGTTAGGGAGATCAGTATGTTCTGTAGCGATGGAAGGAAATTCTGGACAAAGTCTTCTACGCGTGTGTGTGTGTGTTTGTACTTAAACATGCTATTGTGCAGCACGGAGCGGCTTTCTTGCTACCACATGTGTAGCCTCACCCCAGGTTGTGCAATCGATGCTTTAGCGAACCTTTCTACACACTTGAGAAAGTATTTTGCAGGCCAAGAACTCTCTCACACACAAACAAGGAGGGGACGGTGGCAAGGACAGTTGTGAAATCTGAATGATTGGCAACAGGGTGCAACTCAGTCTGTTCCAAGTACTGCATGCCTCCTAGGTTCACATCTTGATTCTGCCTGCCCTTGTTTTGGTGTGTTTAACAGCTGTTTAAGCCCCAGAAAACAGCAATGAGAAGCCTGTATTAAAGTGAGAGATGTTTTTTGCTTCTGTGCAGAGAAGTAGGCAGGGTCTTGTTTTTGATCAGTTGGCAGTCTTTTCCTTTTCTGTTAAACAACTGCAAAAAGAAATCAGTAACAATATTTGACCAAGCTTCTTCTTGTAGAACGTATACATAACCCAAACTCACGTTCGTTTTTTAAAGCAGCAGTCCAATTTATTTGCATGTCATCTCTGTGTGCTTCAGCTAAGCTTGTATACTCCTCTGAAATGGGAAAACAATGGGGAATTAAGTAGAATGAAAAGCAGATTCTAGTAACAGGGAACTTCTTGTTTTCTGCAGAATGGAATGATTAAATATGGCCAAATTTGAAGTTCCCTTTAAACACCATATAACAGTGTTTCTCAACCTTCCTAATGCCGCAACCCCTTAATACAGTTTCTCAGTTTGTGGTGACCCCCAACTATAAGATTTATTTTAATTGCTACTTCATAACTGTAATTTTGCTACTGTTATGAATTGTAATGTAAATGTCTGATATGTAGGATGTATTTTCATTCACTGGACCAAATTTGGCACAAATACCTGATACGCCCAAATTTGAATACTGGTGGGGTTGGGGGGGATTGATTTTGTAATTTGAGAGTTGTAGTTGCTGGGATTTATAGTTCACCAACAATCAAAGAGCATTGGAACTCCACCAACGATGGAACTGAACCATAATTGGCACGCAAAATTCCCCATGCCCAACAAAAAATACTGGAAGGGCACTGTGGACTCAAACAATGATGGATCTGGACCAAACTTGGCGCAAATATAAAGTATGACCAAATGTGAACACTGGTGGAGGTTGGGGAAAATAGATTTTGACATTTGGGAGTTGTGGCTGCTGGGATTTATAGTTCTTCTACAATCAAAGAGCATTCTGAACCCCACCAATGATAGAATTGGGCCAAACTTCCCACACAGAACCCCTATGACCAACATGTTTTCTGATGGTCTTTAGTGACCCCTCTGACACCCCCTCACTACCCCCCTAGGGGTCCAGACCCCCCAGGTTGAGAAATGCTGCCATATAAGGACCAACAAAGGGATCTATTTTTATTGTACCCATATTAGCTCTGCTATTTTCTGGAAAAATGAGTTGGAGCCATCAATGGAAGAGGATGTGGAATTATTCCATTGGACACTGAAGTGTATGACAGGGGTACAAATCATGAGGCCCACCAGATCTAATTGGACTGCAGCTCATTGCATTCGACTCCATTGACTGTGGTGCAGTGGGTTAAACCCACTGCTAAACTTGTTGACCGAAAGGTTGCAGGTTCAAATCCGGGGAGCGGCCTGAGCTTCCGCTGTCAGTCCCAGCTTCTGCCAATCTCGCAGTTCGAAAACATGCAAATGTGAGTAGATCAATAGGTACCGCTCTGGAAAGAAGGCAACAGCGCCCCATGCAGTTGTGCTGGCCACATGACCTTGGAGGTGTTTACGGACAACGCTAGATCTTTGGCTTAGAAATGGAGATGAGTACCAACCCCCAGAGTCAGACACGACCGGACTTAATGTCAGGTGAAAACCTTTACCTTTACTATTGACTGTGCCAGCCAGGGTTGCTGTGAATTTCAGTCCATCAATATCTGGAGAGCTACTCCCACCCTTGATATATGCCACAATTGTTGCTTAATTGTGATCCGAATGGTCAACGCTTTAGTATACTGGCCAAGTGCCCACTTTCTAACACCTCCCAGAGTGACAAATTTTGTATTCTATCAGATTTCATGTAGTTCAACCCACTGTATGGGTGTCTCTCATCTCACATATACATACAGCTTTGGAGGCAGTAATGTCATACTGTGAGCATTCATATTGAAAGTACTGACTGACCACGGCAATTAACACTGTCCATTCACAAGACAGAAAGCACCTGATCCTCAGCCAAGCCAATGAACATGTATGATGTGGTGAGAAACTAGTTTCTCTGGTGACAGGCTAGAATAATAATATTGCTTGATTGATTGACCACCTCTCCTTTCATCTCAAGGCAGAGTACATTAGGACTTCTTAATGATTGGTAACTCAGCAGTTTCCTTTACTAGAAGCCACTTAGAAGTTTCTTAGTTTCATGGTGGCTGATAAATGTTTTCATTTGTAGGATGGCGCAAGACTTTGTGTTGTTCTTGCTGTCTACTTCCTGAGTAGGAATGCTGAAGGAACAACACCCTGGGTCAATTTTTTCTTGGGATTCCATTTTAAAAAATGATACAATTCACAGCGCTCTTTCAACTAAATATACAGCAACAGGTTGGTAATGTGCCACTCTCTAAGTGTTGTTGAAGAGCATTGTGTAGAGTAGTGTTTCTCAAACTGTGTTCCTCAAGTGATTTGGATTTCAACTCCCAGAAATACCAACTTACCAGCTGTTTGGAATTGTGGAAGCTGAAGTCCAAAACATCTGGAGGAGTTTGAGAAACTCTGGTGTAAATCACTTGAATTTGCTATTCAACAACTTCTGGAGGCAGAGTATAGAATCATAGAATCATAGAGTTGGAAGAGACCTCATGGGCCATCCAGTCCATCCTCCTCCCAAGAAGCAGGAAAATTGCATTCAAAGCACCCCCGACAGATGGCCATCCAGTCTTTGTTTAAAAGTCTCCAAAATATAAGCCTCCACCACACCCCGGGACAGAGAGTTCCACTGCTGAACAGCTCTCACAGTCAGGAAGTTCTTCCTAATGTTCAGATGGAATCTCCTTTCTTGCAATTGGATCCCATACCAGTGAGGTGGTGAATTTACTCCAGGTTTAAAAGGGCTCTCCAAGGTGCTGGACCCCAGTCTCCAATAGGCCCACTGCCTCAGTGTTAACCTTTAAGGTTAGCAAAACCTAGAATATATTTGCCACCCCACTGACACATTAACCACAATTCACCACTGTCTAGAAGACAGCGCATTTCCTGTTTGTGTGATATATAATTAGATTTGTAGTCCTAACAAAGACTTGCTGATTCATCCTATTTCTATCTCCACCTTCCTTTGACGACTTAGGGTGATGCGAACAGGTATATTCTATAGTGAGGCAAATTAGAGCAAAAAATCAGCTTGAGTTTCCTCAAGGCTACTCAGTGGAGATATTTTCAATCCATGTCCCCAAAACTTATGGAGATGGTGACCTTTCCTGTGTGACTCTTTCTTCAATAGCCAGCCTACCATAGACTGGCTTAACTTGTGGCATCTTGGCATTTTGCCATCTTAATCTATATAAATAAAAATGTAATGTTCGCTTGTGGGATTAACATAACTCAAAAACCACTAGACGAATTGACACCAAATTTGGACACAAGGCACCTAACAACTCAATGTATGTCCTTCACTCACATCTTTTTGATTCTGTCATTTCTGAGTTGTACTTGCTGGGATTTATAGTTCACCTACAATCAAAGAGCATTCTGAGCTCCACCAATGATGGAATTGAATCAAACTTGGCGTACAGGACTCCCATGACCAACAGAAAATATAGGAAGGGTTTGGTGGGCATTCACATTGAGTTTGGGAGTTGTAGTTCACCTATATCCAGAGAGCACTGTGGGCTCAAACAATGATGGATCTGGACCAAACTTGGCACAAATATTCCATATGACCAAATATGAACACAGACGGAGTTTGGGGAAAATAGACCTTGACATTTGGGAATTGTAGTTTTTGGGATTTATAGTTCACCTACAATCGAAGAACATTCTGAACCCCACCAATTATAGAATTGGGCCAACCCTCCCACACAGAACTCCCATGACCAACAGAGAGTGCCACAGCAACACGTGGCAGGGGATGGCTAGTCTATATGAATAAAAACATAATGTTCATTTGTGGGATTAACAGAACTCAAAAACCGCTGGACGCATTGACACCAAATTTGGACACAAGACACTTGTCAGGCCAACGAGTGACCTACACACATAAAAACACTGAAAAACACAGTGGAAGAGACTTTAAAAGCCCCCCCCCCCCCAAAATTACATTACAGCGCATGCACAAAACCACATATATACACATATACACAAATATATACACACAAAACACATATACACAGACTGGGCCATAGCAATGTGTGGCTAGTTTGTTTATGAATAGCTAACGGTAAAGGTTTTTCCCTGACATTAAGTCCAGTCATGTCTGACTCTGGGGGTTGGTGCTCATCTCCATTTCTAAGCTAGGACATTAAGATCATTTGGGGAGGCCGTGCTCTCGGTGCGCCTGGTGGGGACGAGAGACAGGGCCTTCTCAGTGGTGGCCCCTTGGCTGTGGAACGCCCTTCCTACAGATCAGATCAGCCCCCTCCCTGTTGGCGTTTCAGAGGAAATTGAAGACCTGGCTGTTCGAACAAGCATTCGATTAAGCAGTGTAATTGAATATAGGAATCCGGAATAATGGATGGTGAGATTGGATTCTGATTTTACTGATGAGACACTAATGATTGTTATATTGATGTTTATCCGTTGATTATGCTACTGTTTTTAACTGTCCCATATTTGTTTTGTGATGTTTTTGCATTGAATTTTGCTGTTGTTAACTGCTTTGAGTCGCCTGAGGGCTGAGAAAAGCGGTATATAAATGAAGTAAGTAAGTAAGTAAATAAATAAATAAACTCAAAAACCACTGGACGCATTGACACCAAATTTGGACACAAGACACCTGTCAGGCCAACGAGTGACCATCACATAAAAACACTGAAAGACACAGTGGAAGAGACTTAAAAAGCCAAAAAAATTACATTAAAACGCATGCACAAAACCACATATATACACAAATATATACACACGAAACACATATACACAGACAGAGCCACAGCAATGCATGGCAGGGGATGGCTAGTTTGTTTATGAATAGGTAAGGGTAAAGGTTTTCCCCTGACATTAAATCCAGTCATGTCTGACGCTGGGGGTTGGTGCTCATCTCCTTTTCTTAGCTGAAGAACCAGCGTTGTCCATAGACACCTCCAAGGTCATGTGGCCAGCATGACTGCATGGTGCGCCGTTACCTTCCTGCCGGAGCAGTACCTATTGATCTACTCACATTTGCATGTTTTCGAACTGCTAGGTTGGCAGAAGCTGTGGCTGACAGCGGAAGCTCACGCCGCTTTCCGGATTCGAACCTGCGACTTTTCAGTCAACAAGTTTAGCAGCTCAGCGCTGCCACTGAGGGCTCCAATGATCCTCTTATTCACTCTCTTTTATAGTTATAGGCCCTGTCTTTTTGCCACCTTTTTTAGTTGACAGAGGTGTTAAGCCTTTAACAATCAGGAATACATCAGGGTCTGTTTTTTCCCCTTCCCTGCACTTTAACCCCCACTAGTTAGATTTCTGCCTGCCGTGCTGCTTGTTCGGGGGTATCTGTGTGAAGGCAAAACAGCAGCCTTGCCATGTTTCATGGAGAGAGATTTTCCTTGTGCGGGGAGGGAAAAGGGGAGGAGGAAGATAAATTACAATGGCTCGATTCCAGCCCTGAGAGCGGAGGAACAGAACATTCTTGCTTGGAAAGCAAGAGAGGCTGTCATGTAATAATGTTACATCATTAAGCCGTTGTGTGGGAAGCCCTGCAGGGAGGGAGCAGGGAGGAGGGGATTACATTTTGGAAAGATGCAAGTCATAGGGTTAAAGAAAGGAACCTGCCGAGCAAGGAAGCTCCTCCAGCCCAGGAGCAAGTCAAGGAAGTAGGCCTGCTATTAAGTAGCACGAGGTTGCGCTACACATAGCCATCCCAGTATTGCCTGGATACTGTTGAGTGATACCTTTATTTGTTCATTTTGTATTTCGTTGTATTTTTCTGCATGGCCACTCCTGAAATTGGTTTCCTAGCTATGGTTGGAAACCTATTCCAGAGAGTGAAGACAAAAGGATCTTGTTTCCAACAAGGGTTTCCACTTTCCAACCATAACTAGAAAATATCTTAGAGACAAACTAGACATTTGTAGTAAAGTATAATCATCATTGTATTGTTGAAGGCTTCCATGGCCGGAATCACTGGGGTGTTACAGGTTTTTTCGGGCTATATGGCCATGGTCTAGAGGCATTCTCTCCTGACGTTTCGCCTGCATGGCAAGCATCCTCAGAGGTAGTGAGGTCTGTTGGGACTAGGCAAAAGGGTTTATATATCTGTGGAATGACCAGGGTGAGACAAAGGACTCTTATCTGCTGGAGCTAGGTGTGAATGTTTCAACTGACCACCTAGATTAGCATACAGGCCATTGTATACTAATCTAGGTGGTCAGTTGAAACATTCACACCTAGCCTGACTGTGCCTGGGGCATACTTTTGTTGAGAGGTAATTAGATGTCCCTGCCCGCTTCCTCTCTGTTGTTGTGCTGTTGCAATTGCAGGGACATCTTATTACCTCTCAACCAAAGTTTGCCCCAGGCACAGTCAGGCCATTGTAAATCTAGGTGGTCAGTTGAAACATTCACACCTAGCTCCAGCAGACAAGAGTCCTTTGTCCCACCCTGGTCATTCCACAGATATATAAACCCCTTTTCCTAGTTCCAACAGACCTCACTACCTCTGAGGATGCTTGCCATAGATGCAGGCAAAATGTCAGGAGAGAATGTGTTGGGCCTTGGCCTCTTGTAAGCCGCACCAAGTCCTTTGGGAGATGTTAGCAGGGTATAAATAAAGGATTATTATTATTATTATTATTATTATTATAGAATGCCTCTAGACCATGGCCATATAGCCCGAAAAAACCTACCACAACCGTATAATCGTCATATTCATGGAACAAGTACTCATAGATTACTTTACCCCTCATCTGTCAAAATATGCCCTCTCCATGTATTTTCGAAATCAGGGGTTCCCAAACTAAGGCCCGTGGGCCAGATACGGCCCTCCAAGGTCATTTATCCGGCCCTCGCTCAAGGTCAACCTAAGTCTGAAATGACTTGAAGCCACACAACAACAACAACATTCCTATCTCATCAGCCAAAAGCAGGCTCACATTTCCCATTGAAATACTAATAAGTTTGTATTTGTTAAAATTGTTCTTTTATTTATTGTATTGTTTTTAAATGTTTTTTGCACTACAAATAAGAGATGTGCAGTGTGCATAGGAATTCACACTTGCCCTCCAACGGTTTGAGGGACTGTGACCTGGCCCTCTGTTTAAAACGTTTGAGGGCCCCTTTTCTAAATCATCCAAGCAGTTCTTGACATGTTCAATGTATTGTCGAAGGCTTTCATGGCTGGAATCACTGGGTTGTTGTAGGTTTTTCGGGCTATATGGCCATGTTCTAGAAGCATTCTCTCCTGACGTTTCGCCTGCATCTATGGCAAGCATCCTCACAACCTCTGAGGATGCTTGCCATAGATGCAGGTGAAACATCAGGAGTGGGTTAAACCCCAGTGCCGGCAGGACTGAAGACCGATAGGTTTCAGGTTCGAATCCGGGGAGAGGCGGATGAGCTCCCTCTATCAGCTCCAGCTCCTCATGCGGGGACATGAGAGAAGCCTCCCACAAGGATGATAAAAACATCAATTCATCCGGGCGTCCCCAGGGCAACATCCTTGCAGATGGATAATTCTCTCACACCAGAAGCGAATTGCAGTTTCTCAAGTCACTCCTGACATGACAAAAAAAATTGCTATGGAATCTTGGGAGCTGTAGTTTGACAAGGTTTTGAGTTTCTCTGCCCAAGAATGCTTGTGCCTCATCAAATTACAAATCCCAGGATCGCGTAGCAATGATCCATGGTTATTAAATTAGAGATGATATTGTTCAAAGAGACGCTCCAGATGCACCTCCCAAAGCAACTTCCCTTTTTGCTTCAGAACTAAGATTACTATATGACACTAATCTAATGTACACCCCATTTCACCAAAAAAGGCCATTTCACCAAAAAAGGTGAGTGTAAGATTTAAGTGAATACAGTATATTGTTTCTAAGTGGCATTGAAGCATGGAGCACCTTTAAACCCAAAGACTACGTGTGTGTGGTTTTCCCCCCCTCCAGTCCTTGGATATGACCTCCTTTACATGCTGTAAGTCCTACTGCCCCGGGGTGATGACGCAGACTGGGAAGTAGGTCATGTTGCTCTTCATGCCCAAACTCGCCGTACCCTGGTTTGCACACACACATTCATCGAGCCCATCCCGCCAGTGACTCCACGTGCTCCCTAAGACACGAGGCTCGGCCCCGCAGGCAGATCTGGGTGGAGATTTGGGTTGTTTAGCTGGAAAATTATTTTCTTCCTTGACCCAGAATGAAAGAGAATGGGCCTGGAAAGGGCTGGGCGGAGGATGCTCTGCCTTCCAAATCTGTGGCTCAGGGAGAAATGTGGTGGAGAGAGCAACAGCCTTCTTAGTTGCCGTAGCAGCGAAACCCTAAGATTGGCGTGGAAGGAGGGGCAATGTCAAGATGAAAGGAAGCTTTACAAACAGAATGTGAATCTCCCCGTTCCCTAAGGAAATCCATCTTGATTCCTTTGTAAGCACAGCTTGATTCCCCATTAGCTTGGGACCAAATTCTTCTGAATTTTGGGTTTCTTTCTAATTTTGGAATGCCCTTATTTGCATTTATTTACATAATCTTGGAGATGGGATCCAAATCTCAACGTGAAATTCATTTCATTTATGTTTCATCTTAGATTGAATTTTTAAAATAATTTCGTGCATGAGACTAAGTTTGTACATCGATCCATCTGAAAACAGAAGTGTCACTGGGTTGTTGTAGGCTTTTTCGGGCTAAATGGCCATGGTCTAGAGGCATTCTCTCCTGACGTTTCGCCTGCATCTATGACCATGGCCATATAGCCCGAAAAAACATACAACAACCCAGTGATTCCGGCCATTTTATTTTATTTATCGTGTCAGTGCAACCAGTCGATTATATTACATTTCTAACAGAACAAAGCAAAAAAACCCCAGACAAAATACGAAAATTGTGAGTTTGGTAGTTGATTAAATGTCCTTTGACCAGTATCTGGCCACTTGGAGTGCTTCTGCTGTTGCTCCAAGAAGGTCGTCCATTGTGCATGTGGTGCTCAGGTTGCATTGCAGCAGGTGGTCAGTGGTTTGCTCTTCTCCACACTCGCATGTCGAGGATTCCACTTTGTAGCCCCATTTCTGAAGGTTGGCTCTGCATCTCGTGGTGCCAGAGCGCAGTCTGTTCAGCGCCTTCCAAGTCGCCCAGTCCTCTGTGTGCCTAGCGGGGAGTCTCTCATTTGGTATCAGCCATTGGTTAAGGTTCTGGGTTTGAGCCTGTCACTTTTGGACTCTCGCTTGCTGAGGTGTCTCTGTAGATCTTAGAAAACTATTTCTTGATTTAAGTCATTGACGTGCTGGCTGATACCCAAGCAGGGGATGAGCTGGAGATGTCTCTGCCTTGGTCCTTTCACTATTGGCTGCTACTTCCCGGCGGATGTCAGGTGGTGCAATACCGGCTAAGCAGTGTAATTTCTCCAGTGGTGTAGGGCACAGACACCCCATGATAATGCGGCATGTCTCATTAAGAGCCACATCGATTGTTTTAGCGTGGTGAGATGTGTTCCACACTGGGCATGCATACTCAGCATTCCAGCCATGAAAGCCTTCGACAATACATTGAACATCTCTACGGGGAGAAACTGTTCCAAGCCTAGTTCCAACAGACCTCACTACCTCTGAGGATGCTTGCCATAGATGCAGGCGAAACGTCAGGAGAGAATGCTTCTAGACCATGGCCATATAGCCCGAAAAAACCTACAACAACCCAGTGATTCCGGCCATGAAAGCCTTCGACAATACAGAAGTGTCACTATCTCAGCCACTCATAATAAATAATATAATGATAACTTAATTTTTATACCCCGCTTCCATTTCTTCAAAGGACTCAGGGTGGCTTACAAAGGGACATGCCCAAACAGATACAGGTTAAAAACAAGCACAAAAAAATAGTCAATATCAAATATTAATAAACATTAATATTTGGAATTTGGAAGAGTTGGATTTTGGAACAATTTGGAATTTTGGAGCAGATTTTGGCTTTCCAGATAAGGAGTACCCAACAAATAGTAGTACTAAGGTGAATCAAATAACTACTTTCAGGTGCTAAATATGTGTGTTTTCAAGGTTGGGCAAGTAGCACGGTTTTTCATGGTTGCCATCAACAGTTTGGATGGAATATTTCTCAGGATTGTCAACAATTGTCCCTGGATAGCTAAGATCTTCCTGTGCGATAATAGGCAATTCCTGTCTGTAATTGATTAATTTATTTGTGTATACCACCCCCTTTTCTCCTGATGAGGGACCCCAGACAGCTCACAACAAAGCTTAAAGGAAACAAAACTAAAAGCCTAATAATAAAGAATATTCAAACACAATTAGACAAGTTAATTGTGAGTGTAAATCAGTGTATAGTTTGGTGTAATTTTAACAATGTTAGTTGAACACCTGAAAGCATAATCCATTTTGCTTTCTATATTCCCATATACAAAGGGGGAAATAATTAATATGCATGTGTATAGGTGAGCCCCCAGTGGCACAGTGGGTTAAACTGTTGAGCTTGTTGACCGAAAGGTCACAGGTTCGAATCCGGGGAGCGGTGTGAGCTTCCGATGTCAGCCCCAGTTTCTGCCAACCTAGCAGTTCAAAAACATGCAAATGTGAGTAGATCAATAGATACCTCTCCAGCGGGAAGGTAAGGGTGCTCCATGCAGTCATGCCGGCCACATGACCTTGGAGGTGTCTATGGACAACGCCGGCACTTCGCTGGCTCAGACACGACTGGACTTAATATCAGGGGACAACCTTTACCTTTTTAACCTACATGTGAGAGTGTCCTTTATTTAAAAATCTGAAATCCAAAATGCTCCAAAATCCAAGACTTTTTGCAGATAATGACCTGCCAGTGCCTTCTAGGCAGTGGGTACAGCACCATTTATTTGCAAGATGGAAGCAGACATCTGGCTGACTCCTTGGAGATCTCCTGTATAGTATGAATTCCCCTGCTGCCCTCCAAAAATATCAGCTCCCATATATGCCAAGTTCTCTCAGATCCTGTCTCTCTTCAACCTTGCGTCTCATACATAACATCACAAAGCTTTGTGAAAAGGAGGAGGTGTGGTTTCACACTAAGCACTACTTTTACTAAGCACTACTTTTACTAAGCACTATTCTCGGATTCCCACCATCTATATAAATAAAAATGTAATGCTCATTTGTGGGATTAACATAACTCAAAAACCACTAGACAAATTGGCACCAAATTTGGACACAATACACCTCTCACGCCAACAAGTGACCGTCACTCATAAATACACAGCAGAAGAGATGTAAAAAGCCGAAAAACAAAACATACATTACAACGCATGTGCAAAAACCACAAATATACACAAATATATACACACACATATATACACACACACACACAAAACACATATACAAAGTCTGGGCTACAGCAACGCGTGGCGGGGGGCGGTGCTAGCTTCACATAAGTGATGTATCGGCGAATAATGTGTGCAGATCCCAGTAAGGTGGCTCTGTCTGTCTAAATCCGGAAGTCCCAGAGTATCTTGACGTGTTCATTCTCTGTAACTTTTTCCGGCTTGTGATCCCACCAGTTCTTTGTCGCAGGCAGATGGTATTTGTGGCACAAGTTCCAATTAATCATCTGAGCAACGGTGTTATGCCTCTGCTTGTAGTCTGTCTGCGCAATCTTCTTGCAGCAGCTGAGGATGTGATCTATTGTTTCATCTGCTTCCTTGCAAAGTCTATATTTGGGATCTGTTGTTGACTTTTCAATTCTGGCTTCTTCTTCTTCTTTTTCTAATTATCATTATCATTATTATTATTATTATTATTATTATTATTATTATTACATTCTCACCTTCATTTAACACAGTGGTTCTCAACCTGTGGGTCCCCAAGTGTTTTGGCCTACAACTCCCAGAAATCCCAGCCAGTTTACCAGCTAAGTTCTTGTGGGTTTTTTTGAGCTATATGGCCATGTTCTAGAGGCATTTCTCCTGACGTTTCACCTGCATCTATGGCAAGCATCCTCAGAGGTAAGGTCTGTTGGAACTGGGAAAAGGGGTTTATATATCTGGAATGACCAGGGTGAGACAAAGGACTCTTGTCAGTTGGGCTAGGTCATTCCACAGATATATAAACCCTTTTAGCCCAACTGACAAAAGTCCTTTGTCTCACCCTGGTCATTCCACAGATATATAAACCCTTTTTCCCAGTTCCAACAGACCTCACCTCTGAGGATGCTTGCCATAGATGCAGGCGAAACGTCAGGAGAAATGCCTCTAGAACATGGCCATATAGCCCGAAAAAACCCACAAGAATTTAGTGATTCCAGCCATGAAAGCCTTCGACAATACAGTTTACCAGCTGTTAGGATTTCTGGAAGTTGACAGCCAAAACATCTGGGGACCCACATGTTGAGAACCACTGATGTAACGGCTTTCCTCTTACATTCGCTTACTAGATTATTAACAGTTTTTTAAAAAGCTATCTTTTACACACAAAATACGGTCCACCTTGTTGACATTTCCCCTTGGTGGTTCAGTAGTGACGACACACTGCTGTTTTGGTTGATAAATCAGAATCATAGAGTTGGGTGAGACCACATGGGCCATGCAGGAAAAGCACAAATCAAAAATGTGTGTGTGTGTTTAAAAATATACAATAGATGTATATTTACCCCAGACTTCCCAAGTAATGGCATGCTTGTGCCTTCCAGCCTTGGAATTATTTGGGGAGGGAAAGGCTGCTGCTTGTAGTGACAACGGAATGAGCAAATTCCCATCCGTGGTGTCTGGGAATGCTCTGCCCCTCTTTCAGCTGTGGGCAAATGGACGACCCACATCCTGGCCGCCAAGAAAAGAGCCTGGATGATGGCCCCGGTTTGTTTGCAGCCTCTTTCCTTGACAGTTCTATGCAGTGCCTTCCCAGCGCCTATTGTTTCTTTGTGCAGAAACAGTTTATAGGCCAGTAGGTTGCTGGCGGCGTGCCCGCCCTCTCATTCTTTCTCTCTTTTTTTCTGGAGCTGTTGTGCAATCTGTAATCATCAGACCTGTTTTGACTGCCTGGCTTGATAAATATTCAGTGTTTACTGACCTATATTCCTGCTGCTTGCGCCCAATGGATGCTCGTAGATCACATGTGAAGGGAAAGGAAGGGGGGGAGCGTAACACCATCAAGGGGAGAGCGTGCTACTTTGTACACATGGCCCTGCTTTCTCGGGCGAGGAGAGCGTCAGCATTCCTATGTATGTGTCACAGTGGCACGGAGGAGGGGTTGGGCTTGCTTTCCTTATGCAAGCTTCCTTGCTCAGTGGCCTTATTCCTCAGTAGTCAAAAACGGGGCCAGGAGGACTTGCCCGTTCGTTGAATCCCTGGGTTTCAAGGTTAAGGTTTCCAGTCTGACTTTGGGCACCACAACGCTGTGACCACCACCATCCCTGCCTCCACACAGCAAAGCCATACAGCCTGAGTGAGTCTGGGTGAGAGATAAAGAAAAGGGATTAGTTGTTTGTGGGAGAGAAGTATGTTATAGTATGCTGTTTGTGTTTATCTGTATGTGTCTGTGGGTGAAGTGGAAGTGAATTTACTCTTTGAAGAAGTGGAGCATCCTTCTCTCTGTGGACTTTTTAAATGGGGAGAGTGGGTACTGAAACATGTACTTGAATATGTGACAAAAGGGACTGGAGTCCTCTTTTGTTAGACGGGGAAAGTGTGGCTTGTATATGTGTCATATGGTACGTATATTGTGTCTTGTTAGGCATGCTCTAGCGCCCTACAAAAGTTTGTAGCCTTCCTTTCTTTGCGTAGTGTGCTCCAGTTATTTGTATAATGGGACCCTTGTATAATCATAACATGGAGTATTGTGTGTCTGCATAACACAAAACTGGGTCATGTAAGTATGTTTTGATTACGAGGAGTTCAGGATGTGTCGAAGGCAGGCAACATTCATAAGTAGTGTTGACTTATGTGGGGCAAGGGGTGGTTACCTCACCTACTGTATGCAGCCACACACCTCTTTGAAAAGGGAACTGGTATGTGGGGTGTGGTCCACATATAACATGGGCTGTGGCAATGCTGTCTGAACCTGCTGGGTTATGTAAACGGAGCCTGGGGTGTATGACTGCACTGGGCAGAGAAGTAACACCCTCTTTTTGTGTCCTTCCTCCTTAGGGATATTTCTGATGCCTTCTGGGCCTGACACGGTGGTTGCCACTCACTCTCTTCACTTACCAGTGCACCTGCCACCCAGGAACAGCACGTCTCCCGCTTTCGGCAGGACTTCGACTACAAACCCTCTGAAGTTTGCTGGAAACTGAACCCCCTGGACACTGAGAAGGAACAAGCAGAATCATAAATCACTGGAGCCTCAGACTGAAGGAAGGAATCCAGTTCTTGTGGGTCACCTAGAAGATGCTCTACTTGTTCTGGACATTACCTTTCATACTTGTAGAAGCTCAGAGCCCATTTGACGGCTACAATCAGAGGACAGCTCAAGCCTGTACTGGGAGTAGTTCCTGCAGCATTACAGTTTGATCACGGCTTTGTGTGCAGAGCCGGGAAGAAGCATTTGTTCTGGTAGTGGCTGCAAACGGAGGTTGAAACTTGAACAAAACTTCTTTGATATTGAAGGGACATTGTTCCTGTGCACTCAGCAATAGCGATGGAGGATCTCAGCTCATCAACATTGTGTATGGCAGGGAATTTTCCTGGATTCCATCAAGATGGCATGATTCAGCGAGCCCGGACGCTGAAGGGCAAGCCCAATGCCAACTGCCGGCGAAAGCGAGAGTTCATCTCCGATGAGAAGAAGGATGCCTGCTATTGGGAGAAGCGGCGAAAGAACAACGAGGCCGCCAAGCGCTCCAGAGAGAAGCGGCGTTTTAATGATCTGGTGCTGGAGAACAGGGTGCTGGCACTCAACGAGGAGAATGTGCGCCTCAAAACAGAACTCCTACAACTCAAGCTCCGCTTTGGGCTCATCAGCACAGCAGCTTTTATGGAAAAGAGCCAGCAGCTGAGCACGGCCACTGCCAACTCCACCGCACACTTATATGAGAGCAATGAGAGCAGTGACTACTCCAGCTCCCTCTCCCGGGCCCATCACTCAGAGGACTCTTCCGAAACTGAACAGTCAAGCCGGGACAGTGGCAGCGTGTCAGTTGCCAAGTATTCACCCCGGGGCTCCCTATCGGACATGTCGGATGGCTCGTCCCGAGACAGCCCAGTGCCTCAGACGCTTGGTGAGGCTCAGGCCATCAGCCGAGCCTATGGGGAGGCTCCCTTGCCACACAACCACTTGGAGGCCAAGGGGCCAGTTCCTCGGGGGGTCATTCTCTTCAGTGCCAATGGCTTCACTGCAGTGGCACCACCTCGGCCTTTGTTTTCCGAACAGGAGGATGAAGCAGAAAGCTGTGTTGTTGAACCCCCCAGAAGCCCCTGTCCAGAGCCCAAGGCTCATTACCAACAAGAAGAGGCACCAGCCCACCCTGGGTATTGCTCAAAGTCCCAGAGTTATGGCACACCCACTGATTATGTGGAAAGCGAGCTTACCCAGACGGAGCACATGAGGAAAGCTCAGGATCCCCGGTCTCCCTATGAGGGCTACACCAGTGAGGAGAGTGGGGAGGAGCCCAGTTGGGCGTGTTCGCCTACATCTTTCCCAGTGCCCCTGGAGGCTCACCCAGATGTGAAGACGGCGGCGTTGCCTCATAAGCTTCGACTCAAGTGCAGGGCACACAGCAGTGGTGTCCAAGAGCCCTGCCCTGCTCCCAGCACCACACCGACTGACTGCTGCCCGGAGGGCCCCATGGCACCTGAGTGGGACAGCGACCGGCATGAGGAAATGTCCGTTCTGGTGCGGCAAGCCTTGCTCCTCAACGATCAGTCCCCATCCTCAGCTGGAACTCTGGAAAGACTTCTGTGTCGCACCTCAGGGCTCCACTTGGACAATTCATTATCGAATGACCGCATCAGCAGGTGGGAGGATGGCTGTCATGATGATGACCCAAGGCCTACTTGACTCTGGGTGGGAAAGGATTTGGGAGGGGTTTCTCCTTTTTTTTGTTTCTTAAAACTGACCAGGGGTTTTGTATAACTCTCCATGACGAGACCAGGCTCGAATTTGGGGAGAGGAGAGGACCTTGTTCTCTCCAAGATCCAGCACTTCCGGAATAGAAGAGAGTCGGGAACCACAGAGTGGGAAGGGATCGTTGGTTGGTTGATCTCATGACGAGACAGACTGTGGAACTACTGAGTTCGAGAAGGTGGCAGGATCCCTGGGCTCTGGGATTCAGTGACATTGGTGGGAAGCCCAGTCCGTCATTGCAAGAGACAGTTCGGGTCGTGACCAGCAATGAACACTGAGAAGTGAGCGTCTGCTCCAAACCTTGCTGGCACTGAGGATCTTCAACAAACCCAAGTGGGTCGCTGGGGGGTTGGTGATGGACTACATGGTTTCTCTCTGTCTTGAACTGTTTGGTATGACAGAGATATTTGTGTTTTTGAATACTGAAATAAATGTACAAAATTCTTTAACAACACTTAGAGTTTACACAATTTTGTTTGGGTCTGGAAAAAATGGATACAAAGGGTTACATTGGGGGTAGTGCCTCCTCTTTTTCCAGGGCAAACTGAAGCAGTAAAGGACGGGTTCATTAAAATAATTGTATATCGTGCAAAGTGCTGCAGCATGTAACAACAAAATATTGATGTATTGTCGAAAGCTTTCATGGCCGGAATCACTGGGTTGTTGTAAGTTTTTTTGGGCTATATGGCCATGGTCTAGAGGCATTCTCTCCTGACGTTTCGCCTGCATCTACGGCAAGCATCCTCAGAGGGAGTGAGGTCTGTTGCCTAGTTCCAACAGACCTCACTACCTCTGAGGATGCTTGCCATAGATGCAGGCGAAACGTCAGGAGAGAATGCCTCTAGACCATAGCCATATAGCCCAAAAAAACCTACAACAACCAAAAATATTGATATTTGAAGTGTCAGTCCTAAAAAATAATGAAAACAATCCAAGCCAAGAACCTATTGTCCAGAGCCAGGTTGAATAAGGATGTTTTACTCTGTCTTTGAAAAGTTCAGGCAAAAGTTGGCAATTTTGGTACTGTAGTAGACAGAATTTCTTTACTGGCATGCCAATTTTCCACAAAGGCCCTTCTCCTTGAAGCTTTTAACTTCACTTCGGTAAGAGTATCACCCCATGTGGAGAGTTTAGCGCCCAAACAAACTCACAAGGTTGGTATCTTAATCCCAAAATGTGTAGAGAAACGTTTAGTACAGTAAAAAATTGGTCACCAGTACAAATAATAATAATAATAATAATAATAATAATAATAATAATAATAAATATATATATATAAAAATGCTCTGTGCATAATTAGTACCTTAGAAACAAAAGAACCAAAGAACGAAATCACACCAAATTTGACAACAAAATGTCTCACAACACAAGGAGTGACCATCACTCAAAATTTTATGATTTTGTCATTTGGGAGTTGTAGTTGCTGGGATTTATAGTTTACCTAAAATCAAAGAGCATTCTGAACTCCACCAACGATGGAATTGAACCAAACTTGGCACACAGAACTCCCATGACCAACAGAAAATACTGAAAGGGTTTGGTGGGCAGTGTCCTTTGGTTTTGGAGTTGTAGTTCACCTACATCCAGAGAGCACTGTGGACTTAAACAATGATGGATCTGGACCAAACTCTACACGAAGACTCAATATGCCCAGATGTGAACACTGGTGGAGTTTGGGGAAAATAGAATTTGGACATTTGGGAGTTGTAGTTGCTGGGATTTATAGTTCACCTAAAATCACAGAGCATTCTGAACCTCACCAACGATAGAATTGGGCCAAACCTCCCACACAGAACCCCCATGTGGGCCACAGCAATGCGTGACAGGTTATGTCTAGTAATAATAATAATATTTACTTATTTAATACCCCGCCACCATCTCCCCAATGGGGACTCGAGGCGGCTTACATGAGGCCAAGCCCAACAGCATATTACAATAAGGTAAAACCAAAACACAATAACAACACAGTAAAATACATACAACATATGAGTACAGAGACGATAAAGCAAAATCATACACAGTAAAATAAAATAACATAATAATGAGTGGGCCGCATGTGCAAGATAAAAACTAAGATACTAAAGATACTAAAATCAGGATGAGATAGGGATGGAGCAGATTGCGGGGGAGAAACTCGTAAAGGAACAGGGTCATAAATATTGTGCAAGTACGTGCGATTGTGCAATTACGTGCAATTGTGCAAGTACATGGCCCATGCATCTAGCATTATGTACTGGTTGCATGGGTTCCTATATAAGTTCAAGAAACAAAACTTCATGATCTGTAGGGGAACCTAGGAGGAACAAAATGTTTGTATCTTTAAGGTGCCTGTCAATCTCTAGTGATCTTACGGATCTTCATAGGCTTTTCTTAATCAAAGAATATTCAGAATTCTAAAATCAGTACAGTAAAAAAAGAACAACATGTAAAAATGGGAATTCCAGACCAGAAACAATAAGGGACAGCTAATCACGTCCCAAGAAAGGATTACTCAGGCAGTAAGAAGCCAGACCTTGAAACTGCGAGGCCACTAAATTCTAAAATAAGGACAGTAAAGAACGAACAACACGTAAAAATGGAAATTCCAGACGGGAAACAATAAGGGCCAGCTAATCACCTCCCAACAAAGGATTACCCAGGCAGTAAGAAGCCAGACCTTGAAACTGCGAGGCCACTAAATTCTAAAATAAGGACAGTAAAGAACGAACAACACGTAAAACGGGAATTCCAGACAAGAAACAATAAGGGCCAGCTAATCACCTCCCAACAAAGGATTACCCAGGCAGTAAGAAGCCAGACCTTGAAACTTCGAGGCCACTAAATTCTAAAGTCGGGACAGTAAAGAAAGAACAACACGTAAAAACAGGAATTCCAGACAAGAAACAATAAGGGCCAGCTAATCACCTCCCAACAAAGGATTATCCAGGCAGTAAGAAGTCAGACCTTGAAACTGTGAAGCCACTAAATGCCAATCAAGGTGGCAGTTTTGCCATTCCCTTTTTCTGAAATACAATATGAATTTCCCCCACCACCCATACCTTCTAAGAGCACCACAGGGTTATTTGAAACCACGGATAGTAGTGAGCCCTGTATTTTGACTATACTGTAGAATCGCAGTGGAGGAGACCAACAAATACTTTCAGTGGTGTGGCAGCGATATATTTTGAGATGCAGGTAAGTGAAACTGTGGACATCGAATCCATGGATAAGGGAATCATCATATAGCCTATAGTATCTGGTACTTGTTAACAGTTTCCCATCGAAGTACTAGCCAGGGCTACACCTGCTTAACGTCAATTTCTTAGCTCTCCCAATAGCAAGAGGTACCATTTCCCAAATAAGATTGTCCACTATAAAAAAAAACAGCATCTTGATTATTAGTTCCCACTGATAAAACATAAACATACCCTCATCTAGTGAGCTATTAGCACCACAATAATAAAGTGTGACCCACCATTATCTAAGTTGTTTGCCTTCAAGTCCTTTCCAACCAATGGCAACACTAAGGTTAACCTATCATTGAGTTTTCTGGGGTTGAGAGTGTGTGACTTTTCCGGGGTCATTCAGTGGGTTTCAATGGCCGAGCAGAGATTTGAACCTTGGTCCTTTCAAAGTACAAGGACCAGATCACAACACCACACTGGATCTCTTGAGAACCTTATATTGTACAAATATATACCAAGGGATTGAGTGATTCTGTGTATCGGATTATGAACGAAAGATGGAGAAGGCTTGTTTCCTGCTGCTCCAGAGACCAGGACACAGAGACCAGGATTCAAACTGCAGGAAAAGAGATTCCACCTGAATATTAGGAAGAACGTCTTGGCTGCAATTTATTTATTTATGGCATTTGTAGCCCGCCTTTCTCCGCCTTACCGTGACTCAAGGCTGCTTACAGAAATTGGCAGAATTTGATGCTATACATTCATAAAGTAAAATTAAAACCTTTCAACCCAATATTATAAAAACCATATAAACCGTTAAAACCATTAAAAACATATCATCACCAGTGTCTTCCTGTAAGGACTGTTCGACAGTGGAATACGCAGCTCACAGGGAGGTGGAGGAGTCTCCTCCTTTGAAGGTTTTTAAACAAGCCAGATGGCCATTTTTGGGTATGCTTTGTATATCCTTGCATGGCGGAAGCGATATACATACAAAGCACACCCAAAAATGGCTGCCCTGTCCAATGCAGATCCTATGACCGCACTCCTAGAAATTTCTGATAGTCTTAGGAACCCCTAAAGCTGAAAATATCTCTGCTTGCCTTTCTCTTCCTTTTTAGTGTTGGTAAACTACAACTCCCAGAATTCAAAAACAAACCTACCAGCCTTCAATGTTGGCCATGTAGGTAGTGTGCTAAGTTTGGCGCAGATCATTGTGGGCTGGATTCAGAGTACTCTTTGATTGTAGGTTAACTATAAATCCCAGCGACTACAACTCCCAAATGTCAAGGTTTCTTTTCCCCAAACTCCACCAGTGTTCACATTTGGGCATATTGAGAATTTGTGCCAAGATTGCTCCAGATCCATCATTGTTTGAGTCCACAGTGCTCTCTGGAGGTAGGTGAACCACAACTCCAGGTCAATGCCCACCAAACCTTTACAGTATTTTCTGTTCATTGTGGGAGTTCTGTGTGCAATTCCATCGTTGGTGGAGTTCAGAATGCTCTTTGATTGTAGGTGAACTATAAATCCCAGCAACTACAACTCCCAAATGTCAAGGTCTGTTTTCCCCAAGCTCCAGCAGTGTTCACATTTGGGCATATTGAGTATTTGTGCCAAGTTTGGTCCAGATTCATCATTGTTTGAGTCCACAGTGCTCTCTAGAGGTAGGTGAACCACAACTCCAGGTCAATGCCCACCAAACCTTTACAATATTTTCTGTTCATCGTGGGAGTTCTGTGCGCAGTTCCATCGTTGGTGGGGTTCAGAATGCTCTTTGATTGTAGGTGAACTATAAATCCCAGCAACTACAACTCTCAAATGTCAAGGTCTGTTTTCCCCAAGCTCCACCAGTGTTCACATTTGGGCATATTGAGTATTTGTGCCAAGTTTGGTCCAGATTCATCATTGTTTGAGTCCACAGTGCTCTTTGGAGGTATGTGAACCACAACTACAGGTCAATGTAGTTGCCGTCGGCGGTGTCCGGGAGGGCTTTTGCACAACTGAGACTCGTGCGCCAACTGCGACCGTACCTCGCAAAGGCTGATCTGGCCGGGGTGGTCCATGCCTTGGTCACCTCTAGACTAGACTACTGCAATGCGCTCTACGTAGGGCTGCCCTTGAAAATGGCTCGGAAATTCCAACTGGTCCAATGGGCAGCGGTCAGGATGTTAACTGGTGCTCCTTACAGAGAGAGGTCAACCCTCCTGTTCAAGGAGCTCCGCTGGCTGCCATTTATTTTCCGAGCCCAATTTAAGGTGCAGGTGCTTACCTACAACCCTAAACAGTTTGGGACCATCCTACCTGCGTGACCGCATCTCCGTTTATGAACCCACGCGCTCACTTCGTTCATCCAGAGAGGCCCTGCTCATAATTCTGCCTGTGTTGCAGGCACGTTTGGTGGGGACGCAAGACAGGGCCTTCTCTGTGGTGGCCCCCCGACTCTGGAACACACTCCCCAAAGATCTTAGACACGCCCCTACATTGGCAGTCTTCAGAAAGAACTTGGAGACCTGGCTGTTCCGTTGTGCCTTCCCAGAATAGGAAAACCCCAATAACAAGTCCCAGAAGCACTTTATTAGAATTAATATTGCTGCACACTGTGCACTGTACCTACCCTATAATCCTTACATATCACCTGTCACATCAGCACTTTTAATCCTGTACCCATTACTCTGGCCCGGCCCAGTTTTATTGTGTCTTGGTGTATTGTTTATTGCTTGTTGTTTAATATTGCTTTAATTGTTTTTAATTTGCTTTAGGTTTTGTATTGTTATGTTGTGTTTTGAGGCCTTGGCCTTTGTAAGCTGCATCTTTTCATCATGGGAGTTCTGTGTGCAGTTCCATTGTCGGTGGAGTTCAGAACGATCCGATTGTAGGTGAACTATAAATCCCAGGAACTACAACTCCCAAATGACAAAATCAGTTTTCCCCAACCCCACCAGTATTCAAATGTGGACATATCGGGCATTTGTGCCAAATTTGGTCCAGTGAATGAAAATACATCCTGCATATCGGATATTTACATTACGATTCACAACAGTAACAAAATTAGAGTTATGAAATAGGAAAGAAAATGATTTTATGGTTGGGGGTCAACTGTATTAAGGATTCGCAGCATTAGGAAGGTTGGGTACCACTATTATAAGGAGAGCTTGAGCCACAATGCTGATTTATCCCTCCTCGCGCCCTCACCTTCAGCCCTAACCTGCCCATTGCCTTTGGCACATCTTGGTAAGCTGGCAGCTCCTTACCCAGGCCTGTACTTCCTCATTCTGCTCCATCTGTAGGTCAGGGTAGGATTATCCATGATTAACAAGGGCAAGAAGAAAGTGCCAACAAAAGTAGGTCATTGCTTCCCCCCTTCGCCTGTACATGTACACACATACACACACACACATTCCCTCTCTCTCTCTCTCCCGCTTGAGGGTGGCTGGGAGCCAGCGCTGTGCCATGAAAAGAAGCATCCCCATCAGAAAGCCTAGCCGATGTTGCTATGGCAGCGCCAGCCTGAGCTAAAAAGAGACGGCAGAGAGAATGGGATAGCTATGGAGAATGGAGACATAGGGAGCCACGTGCTCTTTATATTGACAGCTCGACAGACAAGCCAGCTGGTCCGGTGGCACCCACTTCCAAGGGCACCACTGGGAGCAACGTTGGCTTTTTGAGCTTCCAAGAGCTCCCTGGAAAGACTAATGTCACAGAGCTGCCAATGTGGGTTTGGTGCCCCTCTTATCAAGCGGCCTCTTTGATGGGCAATTTCAGCAGGTGGCAGTTTTCCGCTCACAGGGATGAAATGGCGCGGAAAAGCTTCGCCCACTTAATTTCAGGGTGTCAGAAATTGCTGTCGGAAGAGGCACGGGGAGCACAGCGAGCAAAACAACAGGCTGGGCAAAGCCTTGGGGGGAAATGGGATCCAAATTACAGCCAGGATGTAATAGGATCAAAACACAGTGAACTCCCTAACACTTCTGTAAGCGAGCCTCTGCGTTGCTTCATGGTGACGCTGGGCATTATATATCAGTTGTCAACAGGAGCGTCAGACAGGAGCTTCAACCTTGTGCCCAAAGCTCTGTCTTGGAAACCGCCACTCTTTTCATTCCCATCCACCTTCCCCTCTTCCTAACAGACAAGTGTTTGTGATTTCGTTTTGTTGATATATATTTTCTGTTCGTCGTGGGAGTTCTGTGTGCCATATTTGGTTCAATTCCATCATTGGTGGAGTTCAGAATGCTCTTTGATTGTAGGTGAACTATACATCCCAGTAACTACAACTTGCATATGCCAAGGTCTATTTTCCCCCAAGAGTGCCTCAAGAGCACCCCTGGGCAAAATCAACTGTACTGCAAATGTTTACTTTGCGTAATGGATTGCGCCGCCCATGTGTCAGGAGAGACTTGAGAAACTGCAAGTCGCTTCTAGTGTGAGAGAATTGGCCGTCTGCAAGGACATTGCCCAGGGGATGCCCAGATGTTTTGATGTTTTATCATCCTTGTAAGGAGCCCCCGGTGGTGCAGTCGGTTAAACCCCTGTGTTGGCAGGACTGAAGACCGACAAATCACAGGTTCGAATCCGGGGAGAGCACGGATGAGCTCCCTCTGTCAGCTCCAGCTCATCATACGGGGACATGGGAGAAGCCTCCCACAAGGATGGTAAAAACATCAAAACATCCGGGCATCCCCTGGGCAACGTCCTTGCAGACGGCCAATTCTCTCACACCAGAAGCGACTTGCAGTTTCTCAAGTTGCTCCTGACACGACAAAAAAAAAATCCTTGTGGGAGGCTTTTCTCATGTCCCTGCATTAGGAGCTGGAGCTGATAGAGGGAGCTCATCCGCACTCTCCCTGGATTCGAACCTGTGACCTGTCGGTCTTCAGTCCTGCCGGCACAAGGGTTTAACCCACTGCATCACTGGAGGCTCCTGAGATTTTGTTAAGGTCTCATATAATGCTACATCATATTAATTCAGGCGAAAGCAGTTATTTTGTATTGTTTTCACAATGTCAATTTAATTAAAGAAAACCTCTTCATTTCTGCTCAGTCTTCTGGGTCTGTGATGTGAGTAAGAAGCGGCACGGTAAAAAAAAAAGATGGAAAAATGACTGCCACTCAGTGGTGGATCAACTGCTGGTCTTGTGCAAAGTTGAAGGTTCAATTCCCAGCAGTTAGTGTAAACGTAAGCAAGACTTTGGGCCAAGCCCCTGATCCAATGCTGCATTCGACTGTGGATGTATCTCACCAGTATGTCTCATAATAAAGGAGCCAGGCTGGGTTGGTTGGCATATACGAGGGTTGAATGAAAAGTAATGCCTCCACCTTCGTTACTTGGGTTAGGATGGGAATATTTTAATAAATCAAACACAGAAATAATCCTTAGAATTTGCTCTTTAACTACCACTATTCACTTTTCCATATAATCACCAGACAATTGGATACATTTCTGCCAAAGATGAACACGTTTTCTGAAGCAGTCATGGAAGAAGTCAACACTCTGTTTCAGCAACCAGCGTCTCACAATTCTCTCATCTTGGATACCCATTGTGCACAGATCTTCCAATAGCCAAGCAAAGCAATAATGTGACCCACATGTTCTTGTGAAATGCTGATTATGCTTGAAATTTCTCTCTGAGTGATACGACTATTGCCCTAAATCAATCTGTCAACCTTTTGCTTGTGAAACTCGGTGGTTGCTGACACAGGACGTCCAACTCTTTGTTTGTTTCGCAAGTCAGATGTTCCCACCTCAACATCTTTAAACTTACTTGCCCAGCGATGCACATCAACACTTCTCTCTGAGTGATATGACGATCGTTCTGAATCAACCTGTCAACCTTTTGCTTGTGAAACTCGGTGGTTGCCTGTCACAGGATGTCTAACTCTTTGTTTGTCACGCAAGTCAGATGTTCCCACCTCAACATTTTTAAACTTACTCGCCCAGCGATGCACAGTACTCACATCAACACAACACAATCACCATAAACCGCATGCATTCACTGATGAATTTCCTTTGGAGTGAC
Organism: Anolis sagrei; assembly: GCF_037176765.1. Taxonomy (NCBI): domain Eukaryota; kingdom Metazoa; phylum Chordata; class Lepidosauria; order Squamata; family Anolidae; genus Anolis; species Anolis sagrei. The sequence continues at coordinate 160,808,299 of NC_090022.1, forward strand.
ACCTTCTGCTGTCAAGAATTCAATGACTGCACATTGCTTAAGTTGCATTGACTGACCGTCTGTGCAGCGTTTCATACTTCGCATTTTAACAACACAACCGTTCAATGCTAAGGCTTCCCGCCAAAATGGAACTGTAGAGGAGAGTCTACTGAACAAGCCAGTACCTGCTACATACCAGTACTGCCATCTGTTGAGGAGTTACAAAAGTGGAGGCATTACTTTTCATTCAACCCTCATACAATATTGGACTAGCCAAAAAGTTGACAGTCAGCTCTCTACATTTGCAGGTTTTGACTTTTGCAGATTTGATAATAAACAGATTTGATCAAAATATTCTCTCTAGGAATATCTTTGTCTACCAATTTGATTGTATGGTCAACATGGAAAGGTACTCATAAAGTCAGGCTTGTGGACCTAGAGATTGCTAGAGAGAAGGAATCTGTAAGTCCTACAGTGTGGTTCTTTGGTTTACTTCTGGTAGAAAACCTAGAGATTCTTGTAGAAATGTTCTCTCAGGTTTTAAAAAAAAATCATAATTTTTAATTTTTTGTCTTTTCACCTTCATGTGGGTCCTCTGTAGAATCATAGAATCAAAGAGTTGGAAGAGACCTCATGGGCCATCCAGTCCAACCCCCTGCCAAGAAGCAGGAATATTGCATTCAAATCACCCCTGACAGATGGCCATCCAGCCTCTGTTTAAAAGCTTCCAAAGAAGGAGCCTCCACCACACTCCGGGGCAGAGAGTTCCACTGCTGAACGACTGTCCTTAACCTCAGTAAATGGGAAAGGCTGATGGTAACTTTTTACCAGGTAGTTTTCTGTATTCCTCTGGAGATCCATGGTTTCTAAAAAAATCTGCTCTCTTCTCCTCTTCTGGACTTTGTTCAAAGATGTCACATTTTGAAATATCATTATGTCCCATCAGCCATTGCCAGGCTTTGCGAGGTAAGCTGAGCCTAAGTCTTTCTCAAGCACAGGCTTTGGTCTTGCTATTCTGTTATGCAATGTTTAAACAGGAATGAAGGGAATTATGGCCACGGGGATTGGGGCCATTTCCTCATTCAGCATGGAAAACAATTACATGCTAACTGCAATTGTCCTATGTTACTTCCTCCTCCATTTTATGGAAGTTTATGTAAAAAAAATTCCACTGTGTTGTTCTCAAGATATCATTCAATCCAAAATGAGGCAATGGGGGCTTCTACATTGTAGAATTAATGCAGTTTGGTGCCACTTTAACTGCTACTTAAATGCTATGGAATCCTTGGAGTTGTAGTTTGATGTAACAAAAATCTCTAAAGACCATATAAAACTACAACTTCCATGATTCCATAACTCTGAGTCATAGCAGCTAAAGTGATGTCAAACTGCATTGACACGACAGCATGGGTCCTCAAACTAAGACCCAGGGGCTGGATGCAGCCCTTCAAGGTCATTTACCCGGCCCTCGCTCGAGGTCAACCCAAGTTTGAAATGACTTGAAAGCACACAACAAGAACAAGAACGGAAAAAATGATTTTAGTGATGAGACGCTGATGACTTGTGTTGTATGGTTTTTATTGTTTTATTGCTTTTATATGATTTATATTATATGTAATGTTTTTAAACTATGTTTTATGTTGTTCGGGGGCATTGACTGCCGACTGTAAACCGCCTCGAGTCGCCTTCGGGCTGAGAGGGGTGGTATATATGACCGCATCTCTGTATACGAACCCACACGATCTCTTCAATCATCTGGAGAGGCCCTGCTCACGCTCCCACCTGCATCGCAAACGCGATTGGTGGGGACGAGGGCCTTTTCGGTGGTGGCCCCTCGACTCTGGAACTCACTTCCTAAGGACATCAGGCATGCCCCAACCTTGGCAGTCTTTAAGAGGAGCTTGAAGATGTGGTTGTTCCAGTGTGCCTTCCCAGAATAATGATACCATAGCACTTTGTCCTCCAAAGCACTTTATATTGTATTGTCGAAGGCTTTCATGGCTGGAATGACTAAGTTCTTGTGGGTTTTTTCGGGCTATATGGCTTGCCATAGATGCAGGCGAAACGTCAGGAGAAATGCCTCTAGAACATGGCCATATAGCCCAAAAAACCCCACAAGAACTTAGCACTTTATATTGTTTTAGGTCTGCTCGTATGTTTCCACAAACCACCCCATCACTTTTTTCGCCCATGTGCAGCATTATTTTTAATTTGAATTACATTTGGCCTACCCATAGATTTTAAAGTGTGTTGTCCTATTTGATAATACTTACGTTATTGTTTTACTGTTTTGTTGTTTTAAATTGCTTGTATTGTTGTTGTTATTGCTTGTATTGTTGTATTTTGGGCTCAGACTCATGTAAGCCCCACCGAGTCCCTTGGGGAGATGGTAGGGAGGTATAAATAAAGTGTTGTTGTTATTATTATTATTATTATTATTATATAAATATGGTAAACAAACAAACAAACGAATAAATCTCATCACCCAAAAGTAGGTCCACACTTCCCATTGAAATACTAATAATTTTATATTTGTTAAAATTGTTCTTTGTTTTAATTATTATTTTTTTTGGTTTTTTGCACTACAAATAAGATATGTGCAGTGTGCATAGGAATTCGTTTGTTGTTTGTTTTCCAAATTATAATCCGGCCCTCCAACAGTTTGAGGGACTGTCACCTGGCCCTCTGTTTAAAAAGTTTGAGGACCCCTGCACTACAGTGTAGATGCACCCTAAGGTTGGAGCTACACTGCCCTATATCCCAGGATCTGATCCTAGATTATCTGGCAGCATAGACTCATATAATCCAGTTCAAAGCAGATAATCTGGGATCAGTCACTGAGATATAGGACAGTGTAGATCCATCTTACATCTCCTGTGTGATATTTACACTGAAAGTAAGAATAACTTTTGAGGCTTTTTTTTTTTGTCGTGTCAGGTGTCAGGAACAACTTGAGAAACTGCAAGTTGCTTCTGGTGTGAGAGAATTGACAGTCTGCAAGGACGTCGCCCAGGGGACGCCTGGGTGTTTTGATATTGTATCACCCTTGTGGGAGGCTTCTCTCATGTCCCCGTATGCGGAGCTGGAGCTGATAGAGGGAGCTCATCCATGCTATCTCCGAATTCGAACCCATGACCTGTCGGTCTTCAGTCCTGCCGGCACAGGGGTTTAACCCACTGTGCCACCGGGGGCTCCTACCTTTGAGGCTGGGAAAAACACGTGCACATTAGTGTGCCATTACATAGCAGGTAACACTGTTCAACTGAGAAAAAGTTGCGGGCCTGAAAATAGTTGTTATTTTATGATTTTGGGGTGCTGAAAACGAAAATGACATTTTATGATATAAGCAATCACATGATCATGTATGGTTGAAAAAATGCATGTTGCGACTTACACTATGGAAGATTCTAGAATATTCTAGAAAGTTTGATGACGCAGTATTAGTGCCGTGTGCAAAAGCCAGAAAGCCCTATATAAGGCCAGACTTTTGAACAGTGAGGGTCAGTCAGTTGAAGACGGAGACAGTATCGTTAAACATCGTTTTACATTGTTCTTTTTACTGTAGTTATGCCTCGCATGTGTGTAAATAAAGCACTATGGAAAAAAGATATCAAGGCAAATGGACTCCGTCAATGCTGTCAGACTACTGCTGGAGCATTGTAAGAGACAATCCTTTCCTTGAATACAAAAGAAAAGTCAAGAGAAGCAAACGGGATATAAACTAAAGTCACGATTAAAGCGACATTTAAACTTTCAGACTTTTCAACTGCATTAGGCCTACTAATAGAGTTTCTTGCTGCACAAACATAAACAATAGACTAGATAAATAAATATTTCTCGTGTATAAACTATTGGCAATATAATTTGACTAAAATTTAGTAAATATTCACGGTTTATATACATGCAGTAAGGTTAGGCGCATTATCATAATATTAACGAATTACCTATTGTGGAGAAAATTGAAATAGTTGTTGCATAAAAACCAGAGCCAATTAACACATTAAATTATTATATTTGAATTCAGCATGTTAAATTTATTAAGAAACGGCACATTTCGTTTCCGCAACTGAGAAAAACTGAAAATTTGTAGAACAGTGTAATCAATTTCAGAAACATCCAGAATCAACATGATTTGTTTGGAAAACAGTGCCTGCCTATACAATAGAGACTATGGAGTAAATATTCCAAAATCTTTCCCAGTAGGGAACAACTATGTGAGTGAAGAAACTTGGGAATATTATGTGCTCTTGGGAAGCTCATGCTAGTAATCTAGGTTAAGAGGTGGCAGCTACCAGAATGTCTCTGAATGCAGAGAAGATGAATGACCCAGTAACTAGATGAAGTCATCACCGCTGGCTGCTGGGATCCAGGTGACAGCCCGGTCACCTTTCCTTCTCTGAAACCTCTGCCTTCCAAGCATTGTTGAGTCACTTGACAAGTTGATCTCCGACGAGTATTTAGTGGGTGTCTCCCGAGACATGGCTGCACCATCATTGTGATGAGTGGACCTCATCTTAATCAGCACCCTTCTGGAAATTGTGCTATTTGTGAATCGCATTACTCAACTCAGGAACTCTTGCTTTGCCAATTCTAGGGCTCACCCTTGATGGATTGGCGAGGTTAGGCAAGCAGAACATCTGAGTGAAGAAACTTGGGAATTCAGGGCTTGCCATAGCAAGTCTGTCACATCCAGTTCAAGAGTACCAGTTTGACGTCTCAATGAACGATGTGGTTGAGCTTAATTTCCAAGTGAAAGCTTGGTTTGTAGGCTGACGATGTATATCTCATTCTGCCTTAGCATCCATCTTAATCATGTTGGAATAGGTACCACCATATGTACCATCATCTCCCAACTGTGCGAGCAGATTTTCCAGCTGGCATCCAGTTAGTAACATATGCAGGCATACGTTAATCTTTGCATGTGCAGTGATTTTTTTTAAGGGTGGAGAATGTGCAATTATGGTATCTAGTTGGCAGGAGTGTAAACAGAGTTGTAGTGTGTAAATAGTACCCATTGTTTCTATGTATTGCCCTTGGGCGTTGTAATTACATCATAGTTTGTCAACAATGTGCATTGGTCATTGACAAATACAAGTTATGCTAATTGAAATTAAATATAGGGCTTGTGTAATGTTATTATGCGGTTGAGTATTTAAGATACACCAAAGCGATGTAGGATCTCAGTCTCAATGTATTGTCGAAGGCTTTCATGGCCGGAATCACTGGGTTGTTGTAGGTTTTTCGGGCTATATGGCCATGGTCTAGAGGCATTCTCTCCTGACGTTTCGCCTGCATCTATGGCAAGCATCCTCACTACCTCTGAAGATGCTTGCCATAGATGCAGGCGAAACGTCAGGAGAGAATGCCTCTATACCATGGCCATATAGCCCAAAAAACCTACAACAACCCAGATCTCAGTCTCACTTCACTAATGATGTGAATTAGGCAGGTGAGAAATATGTGCACTATTAAGGCCCTACTGAAAGGTTTTCATTTGAGAAATGCAATCCTCAAGGCTCCTATTTTCACTTTTATAATGTCCACAATGTTCCGGTTCTGTTTGGGCAGCTCTATCGGAGAAGAATTGTGTTGAGGGTTCACATCCCTTTAACATGCAATCTGGGTTTGAAACTATTTTGATATCTGAGGAGGATATTCCTAATGACATTGATCTTTCTTGCATATACGAAGGTTGAATGAAAAATAATGCCTCCTCAACAGATGGCAGTACTAGTATGTGGCAGGTACTGGCTTGTTCAGTAGACTCTCCTCTACAGTTCCATTTTGGTGGGAAGCCTTAGCATTGAACAGCTGTGTTGTTAAAGTGCGAAGTATGATGCGACTTAAGCAACATGCAGTCATTGAATTCTTGACAGCAGAAGGTGTCACCCCAAAGGACATTCATCAGAGAATGCATTACAATGCTGCAAGCTTTGAAACAATGGCTAACAAGGGTTCGAAAGGAAAGGGGAAATGTTTTCCTGCAGCATGGCAATGCCAGACCACACACTTCACATGCCACCACAGCAGAACTTCAGGGACTGGATCTCACCACTGTACGGCATCCTCCATACAGTCCAGATTTAGCACCGTTTGACTTCCATCTGTTCCTGAAAATGAAAGAAGATCTGCGGGGACATCATGATGCTTCTGATGAAGATGTTGAGAGAACTGTGAGACGCTGGTTGCGAAAACAGAGTGTCGACTACTTCAGTGACGGCTTGAGAAAACTTGTTCATCATTGGCAGAAATGTATCCAATTGTCTGGTGATTATGTGGAAAAGTGAATAGTGGTAGTTAAAGAGCACATCCTAAGGATTATTTCTGCGTTTGATTTATTAAAATATTCCTATCCAAACCCAAGTAACGAAGGTGGAGGCATTACTTTTCATTCAACCCTCGTATTAACAAGCAAATGTGAGTTTCAAATGACTGCATACATTAACATGGGATACAGTTCAATGGGGAGTTCTCTTACACAATTCAGTGGGGAGTTCTCTTACACAAACTACATGGATTCTTGTTTACCCTTATCCAAGATGACTTCCATGCAGATCACTTTTTGGGCATTATATTAATTACTAATATTACTCCCAATGTTCTACTTCCTTGTGTAAATAGAAAGATGTGTATTGGTGTGAAGTGTTAATATTATTACAATGGACAATTAATTCAGTTTTACAAACTGGGAGGATTTGTGATAGTTGGAAAGAAGCTAATATAGTTTTGATATCGAAAAAAGATCAGGATCTGACTTTCGCAGAAAATTAAAGGCCAATATAATTGCTGAAAAATGTATTAGACCACTGCTGTTACTGAATTATGTTTATGATAATTTCAGCCGAGAGATTGAAATCCATTCTTCAGGACTTAATTCATGATCTCCATTTAGATTCCTTCCAAACAGACAATTAAGAGATGATATTAGAAATGTTTTGAATATATGGCATTATTTGACATAAGAAGAGGCAAGCTTAGATGTGGGAAAGGCTTTTGACAATATAAACTGGGTTTGGATTTTTAGAGTGCATTTGGAAACAACTTTATTACATGAATTAGATCAATTTATTTTACACAATTTATTTTACACAACTGGGAAATAGAGGGAGAAAATGTGGAGGCCGTGACAGACTTTGTATTTCTAGGTGCAAAGATTACTGCAGATGCAGACTGTGGCCAGGAAATCAGAAGACGCTTACTTCTTGGGAGGAGAGCAATGTCCAATCTCGATAAAATAGTAAAGAGTAGAGACATCACATTGGCAACGAAGATCCGCATAGTCAAAGCAATGGTATTCCCTGTAGTAACCTACAGATGTGAGCAGGCCTGTAGCGAGGGGTGGTTTTAGGGGTTCAACCCCCCCCCCCGAAATGTTTCAGATTTTTTTTTTTAAAAAAAACTGGTTTACTTATGAATTTTAACTGGTTAACCAAATCCCCATGCTAAGTCTATGAGATGCAAAAAATTAAGAGTCCCTCCGGAACTGTAAGCACTAACTCAGGCAAATATTGACAGTTTATTCACACTGTCATTACTTGCAGCAATAGCCAATGTAGTGAAGCAACCAAGTTGGGGGGGGGGGGTGTATGTTGAATGCTCTCATTAAGGAGGCCAGACTTGGTGGAGGTGGTTGACAGGGCCGGAGCTGCAGGCTATTGAAGGTTGCTCTGCCCCCTGCTGTGCTCTTTGCTTCAGCATGAGCTAGGAGGCAGGTTTCAATCCCCCCCCCCCGAAATTTTCAACCCTCCCCGAAATTTTCAAACCCCCCCGAAATTTTCAACACCCCCCCCCCACCGAAATTGTCAACCCTCCCCAAAATTTTTTTCTGGCTACGGCCCTGGATGTGAGAGCTGGACCTTAGGGAAAGCTGAGCGAAGGAAGAGAGACGCTTTTGAACTGTGGTGTTGGAGGAAAGTTCTGAGAGTGCCTTGGACTGCGAGAAGATCCAACCAGTCCATCCTCCAGGAAATAAAGCCCGACTGCTAATTGGAGGGAAGGGTACTAGAGACAAAGTTGAAGTACTTTGGCCACATCATGAGGAGACAGCAAAGCCTAGAGAAGACAATCATGCTGGGGAAAGTGGAAGGCAAAAGGAAGAGGGGCCGACCAAGGGCAAGATGGATGGATGGCATCCTTGAAGTGACTGGACTGACCTTGAAGGAGCTGGGGGTGGTGACGGCCGACAGGGAGCTCTGGCGTGGGCTGGTCCATGAGGTCACGAGGAGTCGGAGACGACTGAACGAATGAACACATTTTACACAAAATGCATATTTCAAATTAATAGAAAATCATTTAACTTATGAGAGATACAAAAAGGAACCAATCAAGGATGTCCACTTTCACTACTGCTATTTTTAATAGTTGGTATTTTGAACAGAGACATTGAACCAGATGAGAAGATTGCAGGTATTAAGATTAAAAAGGAATCATAGGAATAGAGAGTATTTGTAGGTAATTTAGTGATTGGAATGATTATATGTATGCTTTGAATTCAATTTTCCTGCTTCTTGGCAGAATGGGGTTGGACTGGATGGCCCATGAGGTCTCTTCCAAATCTAGGAGTCTATGATTCAATGTAAAGTGTGGAAGGACTGATTGTAAAATTGAGAGATTTGACAGTTTTTTTTAATGAACAAGCAAAAAAATGGTAATGTTGATTAAAAATATGAAGATATAGATTAAATTTTATTGATAGAAAAACTGGTAATATAATTTAAAAGAGGTTGAAATATCCAGGTATTATAATGACAAATTCAACTTGCATGTCATATCAAAATAATTATGTCAAGACGTGGAATGAAAGGAGGAAACACAGAGATGGAAGAGTTTAAACCTCCCTCTGCTGGGGAGAATTTCAGTCGTGAAAATAAATGTGTTTCCCAACATGTTGCTATTTCAGACAATACTGATTATTTAAAAAAATAAAACTTTCAGCCGGTGGCAGATGGGTTTATTGGGATTTTTATGGTAAAGGAAGCAGCTGAGAGTGAACATAAAAATACTGAAAGATGCAAAACACTGAAGAGATTACATTTTGAAACATGTTCCTTACTGTACTTAAAGGAATGGATATTGTTGCGGAAAAAAGATGCTTAGAAGTAAGATCTGGAATGGCCAGCTGCGCCCGTACCTTGGGAAGTCAGACTTGGCCACGGTGGTCCACATCTACGTGGGGTTGCCTTTGAAGACTGCACAGAAGCTTCAAATGGTCCAGCGCTCGGCAGCCAGGTAGCTAACAGGACCGGCACTCAGGGAGCATACTACTCCTCTGTTGTGCCAGCTCTACTGGCTGCCAGTTTGCTACCAGGCACAATTCAAAGTGCTGGCGTTAGCCTATAAAGCCCTAAACGGTTCTGGCCATACTTACCTCTCCGAATGCATCTCCTCCTATGAACCGACCAGGACACTAAGATCGTCTGGGGAGGCCCTGCTCTCAGTCCCGCCTGCATCGCAGGCGCGCTTGGCGGGGACGAGAGACAGGGCCTTCTCAGTGGTGGCCCCTTGGCTGTGGAATGCCCTTCCTGCAGACATCAGATCGGCCCCCTCGCTGTTGGCGTTTCGGAGGAAGGTGAAGACCTGGCTATTTGAACAAGCGTTTGACTAAACAGTGAACAGAGGAATATGGAACAATGGATAATGAGAGTGGATTCTGATTTTATTGTTGAGGCATTATGATTGTTATACTGTTGATGTTACAATCTATTTTAATTGCATTATACTGTTTTGTGATATTTTGCATTGTTGTGTAAACCGCTTTGAGTCGCCTAAGGGCTGAGAAAAGCGGTATAGAAATAAAGTAAATAATAAATAAATTTATGGGGTGGTCCAGGGATGCTACTCCTTTATTCTGCCTTGGTTAGACCACACCTGGAATACTGTGTCCAATCCTGGGAACTACAATTGAATGGAGATGTTGACAAGCTGGAATGTGTGCAGTGGAGGGCATCAGGGGTCTGGAGAACAAGCCCTATGAGGAGCGGCTTAAAGAGCTGGGCATGTTTAGCCTGAAGAAGAGAAGGCTGAGAGGAGACACGATAGCCATGTATAAACATGTGAGAGGAAGTCATCAGGAGGAGGGAACACACTTGTGTTCTGCTGCCCTGGATACGGAGCAATGGCTCCAAACTACAAGAAAGGAGATTCCATCTGAACATTAGGAAGAAATTCCTGACTGTGAGAGCTGTTCAACAGTGGAACTCTCTGCCTTGGAGTGTGGTGGAGGCTCCTTCTTTGGAAGCTTTTAAACAGAGGCTGGATGGCCATCTGTTGGGGGTGCTTTGAATGCGATTTTCCTGCTTATTGGCAGGGGGTTGGACTGGATGGCCCATGAGGTCTCTTCCAACTCTAGGATTCTATGCTAAAATTAAAGTGAAGGTGCTTGTTATCATCCTTTTATGAAACATACCCTATTGAGCAGATGAACAAGATTCAAACCCAGATTGTGCCAGAAACACCATTGTGGGATTCAACAAAACCTTTTTATAGGAAAACACACCAGGAAAAGCAATTAAAGTAAATTGGAGAAAAGAGAATACAATATGAAATGGGCATTTGAAGGAAGGATATGAATTTCAATGGTTTTCTTATTTACAGTTGACTGAAAACTGTAAATATAGTTTTTATTGTATTTTTTAATGGCCAAAGTTGAAATCTGAAATTCAAATATGCACAAAAGATGAACAGGTAATTGATAAAATGTATTAAACTTTTGTCAACATCTGTGATGGAGGATGAACAAATAAAAGACTGTATGAGAACATGGGATAGAAATCTTGGACATACTATTCAGATGCACCAGTGGAAATAATATGTTAAAAGTTCACATCATGTTTTGAATTTAAGGAAATATTTAAATAAAATGAAGTATTGTTGGTACATGACACCCGAGATGTTCTAATAAGCACAAAGGATTATCAAATGTCTGTTGGAAATTTAATAAGCAAAAAGGATCTTTATGTCAGATGTGGTGAACTTGTGAAAAAGCTGTAAAATATTAGGTTCAAATTCATAGGTAAAGGTTTTCTCCTGACAATAAGTCCAGTTGTGTCCAACTCTGGGGGTTGGTGCTTGGGAGGATGTGAACACAGCGATGGACAGGGTATAGGGATTTTATCTTTGAAGATCCCCACCGCTATCACCAATTGCGAGGAGGTGCTTGTGTGTTGCTGAGGTTGGCAACAGCAGGCCCTAATAATGGAGGTATTTTACTTCAGGCACTTTTTAATCTCACCACTGCCACCAATTGTACAGATGTGGATGTTATGGAGGGAATTTACCTCAGGTCTCAATTGGGTAGAAGAGTTTGTTATGGAGGAGGCCAATTATTATTTGTAAATTAAGGTAACTGCCACCAACATGAGGTATTTGAGGTACCACCGATGAGATCTGGCTCTACAGACGCAGATTAGTTGAGATGAGGCAGTTTTCAACAAAAGATAACAAGTTTATTGTGTACAAAGCTTATGGTTGCAGGCTGTTAAATAACTTATGGAACTTTGAATATCACGTGGTTTATAATACAGTCCACTCTTCCAGATAACACCGCTTGTGGCTAACTTTCACTGAGGTGAAGCTCTCTAGTGAACAATGTTTCACTACTATAAATAACCTCTCAATTTGATCTTCCCTCAATCAAATCTCTGATCTCTAGTCCTTCCTTAACTAGGGATCTTAACTAGGCTTCCTTTAGTCTTCTTTGACTAAAGAATCTGGCCAGGTTTCTTTCTTCAGCCCTCCTAGACTGAAAAACACCAGCCGCTCACACACAAGCCTCTCTCTCAGGCCTTTCCAAGCCTCTCTCTGCTGCTTTTTAAAAACGCACATAACTTTTCCTGCTTGGCTCCGCCCACTTCTCCCTCTCATGAGCTAGCCAGCCTCGTCTCCTTGGCAACGCTCACTGTGGATTCAAACCAGATGACTCCAGTTTTAGCTACTGTTACAAACACAAATACATACTCTAACAGTTAAACACAAACATAATAACAATGACTTCTGCACAGTGCTCATCTCCATTTCTAAGCCAAAGAGCCGGCGTTGTCCGTAGACACCTCCAAGGTCATGTGGCAGGTATGACCGCATGGAGCACTGTTATCTTCCCGCCTGAGTGGTACCTATTGATCTACCTATTGATCTGCTAGGTTGGCAGAAGCTGGGGCTGACAGCGGGAGCTCACGCTGCTCCCTGAATTCGAATCTGCAACCTTTCGGTAAGCAAGTTCAGCAGCTCGGTGCTTTAACCCACTGCGCCACCAGGGGCTCTTCAAATTCATAGGGTGATGCAATTAAAAAATGAATTATTCAATTAAAACTCAAATCTTTTATTTTGGGATTACTAGACAATTAACTATGAAAGAAGTATGGCAATATATGGCAACAGTTGCAAGAATGTTATAGTCTCTGAAATGGATAAACAACTTATAATCTACTAAAGGGGAGCAGTTATGAAAACTTGATGACAGCACAAATGTAAAGACTATTTGGATTAAAGAAAATAATTAATAATCTTTTTAAATGAGTGGAACCACTTGACATGTGGAGGAGGGATAAGGATATCATCAGGATTTTTATATCAATTTGAGTTAAGTACATAGACATAGTGTAATCTAAAGACATTGTTTTTTAGGGTAAACTAATCGCAGAAAGGTAGCTGTAAGTCATCTTTACTTTTTGATGTTATATTTTGTACTAGTTTAGGATTGTGTTTAGGAATGTGTCATTTGGATAGATTGATTTCTGATAGATGTTATCTACTTGTTATTATTGTATTACATATTATTATTATTGTATAGATTTTATTCAATAAAAATAGAGAATTATAAAAAAAAGTGTATTGGAGAACTGCAGTGCAGGTGCAAAGACAGGTAACTTGTTTTCTGTTATTATGAGTGGCAGGGAAGTCCCTTGAAATGGAAAGACCATGGTGAAACCTCAGTATAGAGGTGCAGCCTCCACCACATAGACACCCTGTTACGCTAAATCGTTGCAAGACCAAGTGTGTGTTGCAGAAAAACCTTTAAGTGTTAATTATCATGTGCAGCTGGTAAAGTAGGTCAACCAGCAATCTTGGACCAAACCGAAGGGGCTATAACTGTTTTTTAAAATACATTCTGGAGTGCCATCCAGGAGTTCCAGCAGGAGATGCTGATGGAGAGATCCTGGGGAGCCTTTACTCTGAGGAGATTTATGCACAAGGTTTTGCTCTTGGGAGCAGTTTGGAAAAGCTACTCTTAAGGAGGCTTTGGTGAAATCATTTACTCAAGGTTTATTTTGATCTCTCATTTGCTGTAAGATGACGATGCCTTATTTTGTGTTTCTAACAAAGACTATGCAAGTTTGTTGTACTGCTTGATTTTTGTATGCAACATTGCCAGTTTATGTTTTCATCTCTGTTGAGTAAAGATTTTTCTGTTCATTTTTACTTTGGTCTGAGAGTCTTTTGCATTTGCACTTTGGGCGCTGGGACGATGGGCAAAATACGTTGCTGCGTAACACACCCCACCTCCCCCATGTGTTATCCCCCAAAACCTCCAGCCAACAGGGGCATTGAGAAAGGCTGTCCCTATGACTTTTGAACACTGTGCATGATCAAGAGTCTGGAGAACAAGCCCTATGAGGAGCGGCTTAAGGAGCTGGGCATGTTTAGCCTGATGACGAGAAGGCTGAGAGGAGATATAATAGCCATGTATAAATATGTGAGAGGAAGCCACAGGGAGGAGGGAGCAAGCTTGTTTTCTGCTTCCTTGGAGACTAGGACGCGGAACAATGGCTTCAAACTACAAGAGAGGAGATTCCATCTGAACATGAGGAAGAACTTCTTGACTGTGAGAGCCGTTCAGCAGTGGAACTCTCTGCCCTGGAATGTGGTGGAGGCTCCTTCTTTGGAGGCTTTTAAACAGATGGCCATCTGTCAGGGGTGATTTGAATGCAACATTCCTGCTTCTTGGCAGGGGGTTGGACTGGATGGCCTACGATGTCTCTTCCAACTCTTTGATTCTATGATTAGCAGTCAAGAATAATAGTGTTCTTCCCCTTAGACTCCAAATTCATCAAACCCCACACAATGGAGGAAAGTTTTGAGAGTGCCTTGGACAGCGAGAAGATCCAACCAGTCTATCCTTCAGGAAATAAAGCCCAACTGCTCATTGGAGGGAAGGATAGTAGAGGCAAAGATGAAGTACTTTGGCCACATCATGAGGAGACAGCAAAGCCTAGAGAAGACAATTATGCTGGGGAAAGTGGAAGGCAAAAGAAAGAGGGGCTGACCAAGGGCAAAATGGATGGATGGATGGCATCCTTGAAGTGACTGGCTTGACCTTGAAGGAGCTGGAGGTGGTGACAGCCGACAGGGAGCTCTGGCGTGAGCTGGTCCATGAGGTCACGAAGAGTCGGAAATGACTGAACAAATGAACAACAACAACACACACTGGAGTGCCATATCGAGTCCTGCTCCACGTAATGGTTGGAGGCAAATCAAGAGGTCGGATCGGGGCAGACATTAGCATAGGGAAATGCCGTTTGACACAGCAAGGTACGGCAGTGTTCTGAATGAGCAGGGATTGAAAAATATATATATTCTCATTAGATCCTAAAACAGCAGGAAGAAGGATTAGGGTCAAGTCGACGGAAGCTACAAACCTGATCAAATGAAGCTCAGATTCCGAGGCCTAATGACGTCTACAGTTCGAGCTTTAGACTGATCATGCCTGAAAACCGGGACTTGTTTTGTTGCTTTGTGAGTCAGTCAATGTCAGCGTCTGCAACCCATAGAAAGCAAACTGGCAGTGAGTAGAGCCTCGGCTGCTGCGGAGGTGACTCTGCCCTGGTTTCCTTGTCCTGGCACAGCAAGCCGTGTGAGCCACATCTCACGTGCACAATGGTGGCCTTGTGTGTAATACTAACCTCCTGGCACAATGCCCCAGCTGTTATATAACCAACGGGCAGTAGGCTGCTGGATGCGAGCCAGGCTCGTACAGAAGGGAGGAGGTCTGAAGGCGGAAGAGAGGAAATTGTTATAGAGCCATGTGACATGGGCAGCACATGGGCAAAGAGGAGGAAGATGCTCAAGCTCCCAAAGCCTGTGGTTATGTCATAGCTGAGGCAATTGTTTTTATTGTGTCAGGAGCCACACCTCAACCTGGGGCGATGATACCCCTCTCCAAACCCAGTCTCTTCTATGATCTTGCTTACCTCTCTGGGCTTTGGGTGAAAAGAGGGCGACTCCTTCACCCTCAATTAGTTCATTTCAAACAAACCCCCACCCGATTGCAATCAGAAAAGTCGGACGCCAGATCTGCTGTACAGGTTGTTTTATTAACATGACAACGTGTCTGCCTTAATAAGCCCAGAGACAGATTTGATGGCCCAGAAGACAACTCTTCAGATTATGTGGCTGCCCGCTTCCTTTATGCTTGTGGTGGGAAGTGGGTCACGTAACTTCATTGAAACCAACATGAGGTGCTTCACCAAGCACTCGCAGAACACTTGAGCCATGTTCTCCTCTGCAAGGTATGCAGACTAGGATGAGAGCTTGTTGTGAGTGGGAGTTTCCTCCGGCTTTCCAAGTGATTTCCTCCATTGTAACTATGGGGTTGCCAGCTCCAAATTGGGGGATGACAGGAATGTTGCAGGACGTCCTCCCAAATCATGTCTGCCCATCTGCCCCACCACAGTTCAAGAATTATGGTCTTCACAAACACAAACAGTCAGGCCATTGAATCCATAGATTCTGTAGCTACAGATTTAACCATTCACGGCTTGAAAATATCCCACCCCACCCCACCCCCCAAAATCCAAACATCAGAGCTTGATTTGATATAAGGGACACCATTTTACTACACCATTGTATATAATGGGACTTGAGCATACACAAGATTTTGGTACTCACGGGGACCTGGAACCAAACCTCAATGGACAGGCCCGTAGCCAGGATTTTGTTTCGGGGGGAGCTGAATTTGATTCGGGGAGGGGGGGCTGAGTCTGAGCGAAAGAGGGTCTACCTTAGCAAACATTTTGTATCGTTATCCCAATACCCCCATGCATATGGGATATATTGAGCATGGTGATCAGATCATGATATGAATAAACCTAACAGTTTAAATAATGTACCAGTAAGGCCTTCTTGCAGACCACCATGAGAATTTGGGGGGGGGGGGCTCAAGCCCCACAAGCCCCCCACCCCACCCCGGCTACATGCCTGTCAATGGATACCAAGGGCCCACTTTATTTGCTGCTTTTGAAATCACATCTACAGCAGACATAACACTTAACCATTGAACCAGATCTCATAGGCTTGTAGAGGGAAAACACATACGGAGTGAACCAGGGCAGCTCATGTGGCTTGAACCCTAACAAGCTGAACCCAGCATGCTTACTCTACACTTGCAGGTGCTTCATGGCTCATTTTTGCATTCAAGTAGGCAGGAAAAGAAGACGGCTCAAGCCCCTGAACACAGATCGGCCTGTGTGGAGCCATCCCCACTACCTCCCTTTAGACTGTCTTTGGATGATCTTATGGGTTGAGTTGGGTTTTGTATGTGGTTTTTAGCCTAGATTTTAAAATTTGTTGAAGTTTGAAGCATATAATCCCTTGGGTTTGACATGAATGTGTGGGACTGGCTCCCCCTGTTATGATCTGGTTTTTTTTCCTTTTTTTTTACTTGAGAAACTGCAAGTCGCTTCTGGTGTGAGAGAATTGGCCGTCTGCAAGGACGTTGCCCAGGGGACACCTGGATGATTTGATGTTTTTATCATCCTTGTGGGAGGCTTCTCTCATGTCCCCACATGAGGAGCTGGAGCTGATAGAGGGAGCTCATCTGCCTCTCCCCGGATTCGAACCTACGACCCGTCGATCTTCAGTCCTGCCGGTGCAGGGGTTTAACCCACTGCACCACCGGGGGCTCCATTTATGACCTGGTCATTGCCCATAATAAAGTTTACTAACTTTCTAGATCAGCCTGTGCATTGTGAGATCTCAAAGTTAAGACAGTCTCATCTGACAACAGTGGGCATATCAATGGTACTCCCCTTGGATGTTATCATTTTCCAGCCGCAGATCAGCTCTCTTCAGGAAAACAAGCACATCTTACCACAACTAAGGGTGGGTTAACAGGGGGTTTTGTTGCAGGATAAGAGGAATAAAAGGTGGAAGAGAAGGAGAGGGAGAAGAAACTTTGCCTATCTGGTAATGATTGCATAGAGAGCCCCTCTCCCTTCAGAGGCAACTGGGCTGGGAGTGGGAAAGGAGACAGACTGGTGCCTGGGCCAAGCAGAAGCTGTATTAGTGTTGTGATATTGCCATCAAGACCACGTTTGCTTTACACTTAATGGATATGATACGATTTTGCCATTTGCAGCAGGGCTGTTAGGCCTCTGCATTCAATCTAAAATTTCAGAGATGTTCTATTCTCTCTCAGGTTCTCCAGGCCAAAGAGTAAAAATTCATGGTGAAAGAGCAGAAACAAGGCGGTGGGATTTTTCTCAACAGTACCTCTAATGCACACAATCCTTCCCGTGTTTGTTAGAATTAGACAAGGGCTGTAAAGAAGCGGACAAAGCTCTGCTTTCCCCGTTTGCTAGGCTACTCCGTATCTGGGGATCCCACCCTTTGGAAACCTAACAAACCCAGCATAGTGGACCACACTACCGAACAACAGTAGACCTGCTCTAAGATCGTGGTTACATCAGTGATCCTGGTAATTTACAGCAACATCATGCAGGATGACATCATTGCCAGCAAACACAAATGACACAATAGCAAGACTTGGCAACACAGCAATCATTGGAAGGGAACGGCCACCTCTGCTAACTCAATCAGTGTGACAATGCTGCTAGCCATATTAAACCTGCTACACACATATCGTTATTGCACGCTCTTGGGAGTATAGTTTCACTTTCCTCCTAGTGTGTGCTCTAGCCTTCAAGAGCCAAGTTTGCCACAGCAGTTCTACACAATAAGGGTCATGCACACACCAAGCAGCTAAGATACGAGGATTGAATGAAAAGTAATGCCTCCACCTTCGTAACTCCTCAAAAGATAGCAGTACTGGTATGCGGCAGGTACTGGCTTGTTCAGTAGACTCTCCTCTACAGTTCCATTTTGGCGGGAAGCCTTAGCATTGAATGGTTGTGCTGTTAAAGTGCAAAGTATGGAACCCTGCACAGGCAGTCAGTCAACGCAACTTAAGCAATGTGCAGTCATTGAATTCTTGACAGTAGGTGGTCAGGCCCATAGCCAGGATTTCGATTCGGGGGGGGGGGGGGGCTGAGTTTGTTTCGGGGGGGGGGGCTGAGTCTGAGCAAAAGAGGGTCTACCCTAGCAAACCTTTTGTATCGTTACCCCAATACCCCCATGCATATGGGATATATTGAGTATGGTGATCAGATCATGATATGAATAAACATAACAGTTTAAATAATGCACCAGTAAGGCCTTTTCGTGAACCACCATGACAATTTCGGGGGGGGGGGGGCTGAAGCCCCTCAAGCCCTCCCTCCCCTGGCTACATGCCTGGGTCGTGTCATCAGAATCTGTTTATGGTGATTGTGTTCATGTGAGTACTGTGCTTCGTTGGGTGAGTAAGTTTAAAGACATTGAGGTGGGAGCATCTGATTTGTGTGATAAACATGGAGTTGGCCATCCTGTGACAGCAACCACCGATTTTCACAAGCAAAAGGTTGACAAATTGATTCAGGACGATCGTCATATCACTCAGAGATAAAATTCAAACAAGTTAAGGAGCACATTCTAAGGATTATTTCTGCATTTGATTTTTTAAAATATTCCCACCCAAACCCAAGTAAGGTGGAGGCATTACTTTTCATTCAACCCTTGTAGTTCATCTGGTGTGGCAGCTCCCTGGCTTTCTCCTATTCATGGCTGTTCTACTCGAGTTTCTTCCAGGAGACCACTGAGTGCCTCAGGTAAGCTCCTTCAAGCTTTCCATATAACAAAGGGAAAAGATATATTCCCTGGAAAATGGCTTTCTCCTCTAAAATGGGGTTGCAATGCACTTCAAGATGTGCTCCACCATGAGTTCAGGCTGCAGTACTGCACACCTTCAGTAAACATCATTGAAGTTTTCCATCAATATCCAAAATGGGTTGTTGTAGGTTTTTTTGGGCTGTATGGCCATGGTCTAGAGGCATTCTCTCCTGACATTTCGCCTGCATCTATGGCAAGCATCCTCAGAGGAGGTGAGGATGCTTGCCATAGATGCAGGCGAAACGTCAGGAGAGAATGCCTCTAGACCATGGCCATACAGCCCGAAAAAACCTACAACAACCCAGTGATTCCGGCCATGAAAGCCTTCGACAATACAATATCCAAAATCACATTGTAAGGATAGCCTGTTCACAAAGGCTGCATTTGCATAAAAGTTCGCCTGGCAGTCATCAGAATGCAAAAACCCCCCTCTGCCATGATAAACACTTCCACTCTCCTACCAGGTCAAAGTACTAACCTAAAAGACCTCTTCCTGGAAGCATCTCCAGGGTCTGAGGTGGAGAGGAGCTTTGCTCATTTTTTGCTTCCTTTTACCTGTTGTTTTTTTTTTTGTCGTGTCAGGAGCGATTTGAGAAACTGCAAGTCGCTTCTGGTATGAGACAATTGGCCGTCTGCAAGGACATTGCCCAGGGGGCGCCCAGATGATTTTTGATGTTTTTATCATCCTTGTGGGAGGATTCTCTCATGTCCCTGCATGAGGAGCTGGAGCTGATAGAGGAAGCTCATCTGCCTCTCCCCAGATTTGAACCTGCGACCTGTCGGTCTTCAGTCCTGCCGGCACAGGGGTTTAACCCACTGCGCCACTGGGGCTCCTACCTGGGGGGTGTATGGCAATAATCAAACCCACCTGCATGCAAAGGATGGACAAGCATCAACCCAAAACGTTTCTGTGCCTAAAGTGGAAAACCCACATGGCATCATCCCTTCACTACTTGACACAGCATGCACTGCCTTGGGGAGACTTCCAGTGCAAACCCCACGGCAACTGAGCTTGCCCCTGATAGGTATTCCTTGGGCCAGATCCCACTTTTCACCCATCTTTCATCTCGTGCCACATCGATTTTCTTGATTTGTTGGTTAAGGCAGCCTCTGGTAGAATTTTTCCCCCTTTGAGCATGAACACAGCCTGGCTCTAGTTTAGTCTGAGAAAGGGTTACAATCCCAGGAAATGAATCATGAACAATTTCCTTTGCTAGAAAGTCATACCCATCATTGAAATTGCTCGCTTGAGGGGATATAATCAGAAAAGTAAAATAAGGAATTGAAGAATTCTGAATATTTTCCAATCACTAAACACAAAGAGGGGGGAAATGAGCTTGCCTGCCACATGTGATGTAAGCATGGCAGGGTGGAGCCCAGTTTTGCTTGTGAAGGGTGGCGCTTGTTTGTTTGCAGCTGCCATGACACCAGCCGGGCAATGCCACAAGAGTTTGCCTGTCACCTCCCTGGACTGCCACATCCTGATCCCAACGGATCAATGACAAATTTGCATGAAGAGCTGAGCATCCCTTTTGCATGCAAAAACCTTACATGCAACAATCCAGATGCAACAAGGATCACAACTGGGGTTTGTTTGTTTGTTTGTTTTGCACTTTGTGATTTCAGCAAAATCTTCTGCATTCAAAGTTAACTTGGTTTATGCATTTCACTTCTATTAACTTTTTTCCCCTAAATATCCATTCCCCCTCCCTTTTAAAAAAAATCCAACACACTTCAAGGAGGAACCTGAAGTGCTGGGAATCGATTTTGGGGTGGGTGTGATCACAGTTTTAACCTTTTCATGTATAGAGTAGTCTTGCTCATATATATATGTATATGTATATATATATTTATATAAATAATATAATATAATATATATAGTGAGAATTATGTATAGATACTTTACATGGCCTAACCCACCGGACATGCCCTTTGTAGGTGTGGGAAGGGAAGATGGCCAGGGCAGCAGGGAAAGTGTTGTCGCCTCTGCCCTTCGTATTTACAGAGGGCTTGAAGGGCCAGCCCGCTCCAGCTTCAGTGGGGTAGGAACTTGGGAGCCTACCTACACCGCTGCAGCTGCCACTGCCACAACCACCACTGAGATTGGAAGGCAAAGATGAGGGTGGTGGTCTAGGACAGTAGTCCTGGTGGTCAGTACAGTGAGAAAGGCAAACCTTCAGTGTGCCGCCCCCTTTTTTTCCAGTGTAGGGGGGGAAGGCCGAGGTGTGTCTCCTGCACACTTGCTCCCTGACCCCAATACAGGCACCTCTTCTTTTCCCCGTTTCGCCTTGGCATCCGCTGAGCTTCGCTTCAGTCCATTCTTGGTCCCTTCTGGGCACAGGCAACTGGGGGTCTTGGCGCAGGTTCCCAGGGTGGTATGCTCTTCCACCACCTCCAGAATCCACTTCTCCTTGGGTGAGCCAGCCTTGTCCTGGGAGTGCTCTATAGCCAGTTTCCTTGGGGGGCTGGGTTCCTGGCTTTGCTTGGGCTCCAGAACAATAGGAACGGGTCCCCGTGGGGCCACCTCTGCCTCCCCACTGCCCTTCCGCCCTTGTTCGTGCTCTTGGACAGGGCTCAGGGCCTTTGCCAGGGTTCGGTTTGCTCCTGAAAATGCCTCCTCTGTCTGCACCGCTTGGCTCCGTCGGCAGTCCCCAGCCAGACCTTCTGGTCCCCTTGTCTTGGTGCTGGTCTCAGTGGAAACTGCCTCTCCGTCTCCTACCCCAAAACTAAGTGGGGATTCCTGCCGGCCCAGGCGTCGGGTGGCCAGTGGCTTAGGAGTCCCTGATTCATTGGGGCTCTCACCATCTGACTCGGCCAGGCTGTGGAGACCTGGCTCGCCATAGAAGTCTTTGCGATATTCAGAATGCACCACCTCTAGGCTGTGCTTCCTCACCACCACCTTCTTCTCGGAGCTGAGTGGGGAGCCAAGCTTCTCAGCTGACTGCACTCGCTTCAGGAGCGGGGAGCGAGGGGGCTCAGCACTCTTGGGTCGGGGCCGGACCACAGGCGGCGAAGAGTGGAGCTTAGCCGGGAAGCTCTGCGTGGTATTGGAGCTGCCCACAGTGTGGCCGGGCAACGGCGGTGGCGAAGACTGAGTGGGGGAAGGCGTGTGTGCCAGGGGCGAGAGTGGGATATTTCCGGCTGACTTGCAGCGGGCAGAGCGATACTGGCGGTGTAGTTTGGGAGACAGGCCGTGAAGTGTACTTGGCCGCATGTGATGGGATGAAGTGGCTGGCGAATTGGGTGTGCTGGAGGCTGGGGAACTGCTTTGCGAAGAGGCACCTGGATGGGGACAAAAGGAATAAAGACAGCTTGAGATATGCCCAAACCAAATCTTTCTGTTTCCTGGAGGCCCAGGGAGTGGCTTCACTGGTTAGAGTGGGACACAGGTCTGCATCTTTCCTAGAGATCCACGGTGGCTGTTCATACTGAGGACAGGATGCTAATGCACTTATCTATGTCAGCCTTAACCTCAAAAAAGGTTGACTTTGCTGACAACCTATTTCTATTGCTTGCCTCCTGGGAGTCAGCTGCATTAACATCATTATTGACCAAAAGGTCATGAGTTCAAAGCCAGCCTAGGTTAGAGTGAGTTTCCAACCATTGTGTAGCTTGCTGTTGACCTTTGCAACCCGAAATACAGTTGCATCTGTCAAGTAGGAAATTTAGGTACCGCTTATGCAGGGAGGCTAATTTAACTAATTTATGGCGCCATAAAAATCTCCAGCAACCATGCAAAAAGAATGAGGAAGTACTCCATCCTTGTCTCTAATGGACGGTGAAGTGACAGCTCCCCTGGTGGCCAGAATATCCTCATGAAACCTGGAATGTTAAATAGCCTCTGTGTGCCTGTCTATATATTTTGTAGGTTCTTGTGGGTTTTTTCGGGCTAAATGGCCATGTTCTAGAGGCATTTTTCCTGACGTTTCGCCTGCATCTATGGCAAGCATCCTCAGAGGTAGTGAGGTCTGTTGGAAATAGGAAAATGGGTTTATATATCTGTGGAATGACTGGGGTGGGGCAATATTTTGTGTTTCTATGGCATTGAATATGTACATTGTAATCTGCCCTGAGTCCCCTGTGGGGTGAGAAGGGCGGATTATAAATATTGTAAATAAATAAATAATTGGGAAGAGGCCTGAGCACTAGAGACAGATACCCATCTATTTTGTAGATTTTCCCTAGAATAATGTTTAGGTGATGCTGATCAAAATAAACTGATGAGTTGATGCTACACTTTAAGTCTGGTTATTCTCATTAGGCTCTCAAATCAAACCAACAGAAATGCACCACCCATTCCCCACAACCCTCCACTAAGCTGCGGAATTGCCTAGGCTTTGTAAAAGAGTTCTTTCCATGTGGAGGAAGCCCTCAGTGCTGATCCTATGATCCTACTAAATAGGCCTGCAGGAAATCACCACAATCAGTGTGCAGATTTCAGTGATTTAGGAAAGCCTTTATATGGGTCCCCCACCACAACCACTGTCTCCATCCAACCATTGCTCTCCTTCCATGAGGGTTCTCATCAAGCAGTACTGAAGAACAGTCAGGACTTTGTGGTGTTGTCCCCCTCCCTGTCCAAGGAAGCCAAACTTGGTGAGAATTGAAGACTTGTTCCCTGTCCAATCCAAGATAAGTCAGCCCAACTTTCCATGAGGACTGACTGCTTATGGGCACATGTCCCTGCCACAGCCACCCTGCCCACCACTACCTTCAGGTCTGCTACCTAGGTAGGCAGAGTCTGGTGTGGAGCGCAGGCTCTGGGTGGGTGAGCGGGCACTCAAACCATGAGTGGGTGAGCCAGGCAAGCTGTCGCTGGAGGAGAGCGAGCGGTTCAGAGATGACAAGCTGCGGCTGGTGTGCAGTAGGTTTGACTGCTTGGTGATCTTGCGAAAGAGGGAGCTTCGCTTCTTACTGCCAAGTAAGGATGAAAGAAGGTTACCAAAAGAGGATCCAACAGCATTCAACAAACTATGTTTCTAATTTATGCACTTCGTCTCTCCAGTTCCCCTCCCCGTATATCTCACCTCTCCTGGCCATCTTTGGTGGTGCTCCGTTTGTTCCTCCGGGCCATCTTGGACTTGTAGCTGCTCTTACGAGCTGGCCCAATCCGGATGGAGGTGTTTTCAAAGGGTGTAGTAGTCACCATCACTTTGTTTCCACTCTAGGAGAGAGAGAGGGATGCTAGTTGTAGGACAACAGGGACAGAATTTTGCCTCAGCCCCATAAGAGACTCTTCTTGTTTTCTGTCCCACTTCCTGTTTACCTTCAGGATGAGCTCCACAACCTCAGTGTGCACAAGCCCGTGCACTGGCTCTCCGTTGACATGAGTGATGAGGTCTCCAGCACATAAACCTGCCTCATGAGCTGGTCCGCCTTCCTCCACATGCTGCCATGAAAGAAAGAACGAAAGAATGCAGAAGAAAAAAAGATTAAGAGAGGGAGAAAAGATCTCCGGACTACCTCATTTAGTTATAGGACTCCAAGTCCCTGCCTCCATAGGTTCCTAGAGTGCTGCAGCAAATGAAGAAACTATTATTTATTTTTTTAGTTATTTATGACATTTATATGCCACCCTGAAGGGGATTCAGAGCGGCTTACAAATAATAATAATAATAATCATCATCATCATCATCATCATCATCTTTATTTATACCCCGCCACCATCTCCCCAATGGGGACTCGGGGCGGCTTACATGAGGTCAAGCCTCATTATTACAGCAAGATAAAACCAAAACATAAGCAACAAGCAACAGCATTAAAATTACATTAAAAAAACACATATGAATGCAGTAACAAAATAACATTACAATAAACACAATCACAGTGACAGTGGGTGGGTAATATGTAAATGCAATATATTATATTGTTACCATAGCACAATATTGGTATTATATATTGCTATATTGTACTATACCATTATACTGTTTTGTAATATTATTAGTAATATTACATGTAATCTATATAAATAAAAATATAATGTTTATTTGTGGGATTAACATAACTCCAAAACCACTGGACGGATTGACACCAAATTTGGACACAATACACCTATCAGGCCAATGAGTGACCACCACCCATAAAAACACTGAAAAACACAGTGGAAGGGACTTAAAAAGCCAACAAAACAAAAAGACACTACAGCTCATGCACAAAAAGGACTCCTCCTGGCAAACAAAACACACAATAGCATAGCCACACTCTCTTCTGGACTACAGCTCCCAGCATCCCCTAGACCAGGCCCTTTAGGAGAGGAGGATGATCCAAATGCACTGCTTCCAAGATGCAAGCTTTCTTCTCCTTGGATTTCTTTGAGAGCATCCCAATTTCCTATTCCTGGACTGCAACTCCCAGCAATCCTCCAGATAGATTATTATTATCATTCTGCGTTGGCCAGGCTTGATAATACACAGAATGAGTCCCATCATTTGATAGATAGAGATAGATAGGTAGGTAGATCAGGATGACTGCTGGGAGTTGCAGTCCAAGAATAATAGAAGAAAGTGGAGAAAGAGGAAGGGAAAGAAAAGGGGAGGGGGGAGGAAGGGAAGAAGAAGAGAAGGAAAGAAGGAGAGAGAGAGAGAGAGAGAGAGAGAGAGAGAAAGAAAGTAAGAAAGAAAGTGAAGGAAGGAAGGAAAGAGGGAGGGAAGGAAGGAGAGAAAGAAAGAAGAGAAAGAGGGAGGGAAGGTGGGCCACGGCAATGCATGGCGGGTACAGCTAGTATAAAATATATAATTATAATATCATATTATTATTATTATTATTATTAGTAGTAGTAGTATATTGTATTACATTAGTATTATATATATTATTTCAAACGATAGGACTAGTTCTGTGTATTACCAACCCTGTCCAACACAGAATGATAATAACAATAATAATAATTATTAGTATTATATTGTATTACATTAGTATTATATGTATTACATTACAAACGATGGACTCATTCTGTGTATTACCAAGCCTGGCCAACAGAGAATGATAATAATATATAATTTTTTGTCATGTCAGGAGTAACTCCTGGTGTGAGAGAATTGGCCATCTGCAAGGACGTTGCCAGGGGACGCCTGGATGATTTGATGTTTTTATCATCCTTGTGGGAGGCTTCTCTCATGTTCCCGCATGACGAGCTGGAGCTGATAGAGGGAGCTCATCCGCCTCTCCCTGGATTCGAACTTGCGACCTGTCGGTCTTCAGTCCTGCCGGCACAGGGGTTTAACCCACTGCGCCACCGGGGGCTCCATAATAATAATAATAATAATAATAATAATAATAATAATAATAATTTATTTTTACCCTGCCACCATCTCCCCAAAGGGACTCGGGGCGGCTTACATGAGGCCAAGCCCGTCAAATACAAATACAACAATACATCCACAAACAAGCAAGCAAATAAAACAATATAAATAATACGATTGAACATATAAGCAATAACGATCTACTACCAAACAACTATGCTTACCCAGACAATATGGTGCACGCTATAGACATCACTGTCACCCATGTACACCCGGATAGCACGCAGCGTGAAGCCATACTTCTTCCCTGAACGCTGGATAGTAATGGGCGAGCGGAGGATTGTTACAGCTGGGGAATAGTCCCGTGATGGCGAAGAATCCCGAGATGAAGGATTGGATGACAGGGAACGGGGAGACATTGGGCTGGCCAGCGGGGAGCTACTGTGCTGTTCCACTGCAAGGAGAGAGAGGGGGAAAGGAAGAGATAAAATGTACGGGTAAGTGAGAAGTCCTCCAGAGTTTCATGGGGCAAGCACATCTCAGCATCTTCTGCCTCTCAGAAAAGTCCTGGCCCTCACCCTCCTTCCTCATCCTCTTGCTATGATTGCTTTCTGCAGCCGGCCTTGCTGAGGCTTCAGGATACTTTCAATCATTTCTCAGCAAAGGAATACAACAGAATCTGGAACATTTGGGTGCAGGGAGCTATTTTAGTGTAAATATGAGGATTATGGATTTGGAACCACTACCCTGGGACAGAGAGAGATATAATGATATATTACTACTACTATATTACTACTATATTACTACTATATTACTACTAATACTACTAATACTACTACTACTAATAATAATAATAGTTTTATTTCTTACCTACCAGCAAATAAATCTCAGGGGCATTTTTCTGGCTGGACAGGGAAAATACTTCCCAGCAGTGGTGTCCTGAACCTTTTCTGTCCCTATTTTCTTTAGCACATGTGATTGAGTGAAACTACAAGGGCTGTACAATGCCACACTGACAAGCCCACAGAACGTTATCAGTGGCTCAAAATCCAATTCCAGAGAAGCTCAGATTGTATTTAAAATGAAAACAATGCATCTGTTCCTCATGGCTTAAAATTCTCTGAAATTTCAGATGGACGACTGAATGAAATTCCCCGTAGAGGGAGGGGTTTCTGACCCCCGAGAAGCTTTACTTGCCTCTCCTCCCATAAGCCACAGAAAGAGCACAAGCTACGCAAAAAATATAGAAACTAGAAATCATGCAACGAACAAAATACCATGCAAATTGGTTCCATTTGCATAAATGGCAGGTTGCAGAATCCCACTTTGTTTTTGATTGCAGAATACACACAGCCCAGCAACTAAGTGAAGGGAGAGGGATTGCATGCAGGGCAGCAAAGCATAGATCTCTTGTGTAGGGTGGGGGTCAGGCTGGGGGCTGTGCTGGGGGGAAAAAGCTAATGGCAATGAGGTATTTTTATTCCTATTGGAATGTGGACAAATAGCTGAGAGGCTGAGCGAGCTTGATCAGACAACAGCCCACAGATACAGGTCGACCCAATAGAAAAGGGCAACTGGAACGTGAAGATGAAAAGGGGTAACAGGAGGGTTCAGGGTGGTGCCAGCAGGGCAGACTGTGTATGAGTAGAGTGCTCCCAGTCCCAAGGGTCAAGGGTGGCGGCTTGAGAGTGTGCCTGTGGGGATCGGCTCAGGCGGGACGGCATTCCTGTGGGTTGGTGCTGAGCTTGCAGGTATGGGGTTGGCATGTCCAGGATGGGGGTGGGGTGGGTGCAGGGGTGGGGGCAAGAGGAGGAGGGCCGTACCTGTGGGGATAATGACGGACAGCGCAGTAGCTGAGGCAGATTTGATGACCTTGCCCCCTGTGCGGGAGCTGCGCTTCTCAGCCGTGGAGTCCCCTGAGAGCTGTTGGTGCCGAGCCCGACGTAGCACCAAGTCATTGGTAGCTTTGGGGGCTGATGGGTCAAGCTCCTTTAGGGGCTGTAGCTCACCCGCTTTTGATTTATCGCCTAGTGGGGAGTGGAGAGAGAGGGAGGATGACTCACGCCCCACGTCACAGGACCACGCTCAGGGGGAGGGCCCGCTCCTGGGCTGTGGGGCCAGAGGGACACCACCACAGGGGCAGGGAGGGGATGCCCACCACCACCTCCACCACCACAACCCATGGGACATCATCAGACACACTGCCCATGGGATTCCCTTCTATTCTCCCCATCACTGGAGGCAATTCTGTCCATCCATACCATGTCATTCCAGAGGTGGAAAATGGACTTGTACAAGTATGGACACGGGTGGGTGGGAACATCAAATAAAACGTTCCAGTGAAATTTAATGTCCTAGGCTCAGGAACCACTTCATGAGGAAAGGAATGAGGAAATCACACAAAGCCCTCATTAAAACACCAAGAGCTCTTTAATGCACAGGACATTGCTATTGCCATACTACAAGACTGTCCTTGTTGACTTTTGCTAATTTAGTTGATGGGCAACGGGATCAGATTAAGATGCCAGAGCAAAATGTAAGCTGCTGCAGAGAGTAGCCATGTTTAGGTTGCAAAACTCTGCTGGAGTAAAGCTAAAGTTTTCCCCTGACATTAAGTCTAGGGAGGTGGTCCTCATCTCCATATCTAAGCCAAAGAGCCAACATTGTCCGTAGATGCCTCCTAGGTCGTGTGGTCGGCATGACTGCATGGAGCACTGTTACCTTCTCGCTGAGCCAGTACCTATTGATCTACTCACATTTGCATGGTTTTGAATT
Source organism: Anolis sagrei (assembly GCF_037176765.1). Lineage (NCBI taxonomy): Eukaryota > Metazoa > Chordata > Lepidosauria > Squamata > Anolidae > Anolis > Anolis sagrei. The sequence goes on from NC_090022.1 coordinate 160,837,269, forward strand.
GCTAGGTTGGCAGAAGCTGGGCCTAACAGCAGAAGCTCGCCCTGCTTCCCGGATTCCAACCGCCAACCTTTTAGTCAGCAAGTTCAGCAGCTCAGATGTTTAGCTTGCTGTGCCACCAGGGCCCTTCCTTGATACTCTGCTGGAGTATCCAAGAAAATAGTGTTTATTGCAAACTAGCCTTACCCTGCCATGTGTTGCTGTGGCCCAGTCTGTGTATAAGTGTTTTGTGTGTATATATATGTGTGCGTATATGTGTATATGTGGTTTTGTGCATGCATTGTAATGTATTTTTTAATTTTTTGCTTTTAAAGTCTCTTCCACTGTTTTTCAGTATTTTTATGAGTGATGGTCACTCATTGGCCGGATACGTGTCTTGTGTCCAAATTTGGTGTCAATTCGTCCAGTGGCTTTTGAGTCATGTTAATCCCACAAATGAACATTACATATTTATTTATATAGATGGCAAATAATTTGGATGCCACGTAAAGGAATTCTAACTTCGACTCCACAAAGCATGTTAAAAGGGGTCTGAGTAAACAACTAAGGCCAAAAGTTGTTGGACTTAGCCACTGAGCCTACAACATATTTACTTTTCCACCTAAATCTAATCACTTTTCAAGAATTCTGTGTCAACAGCTGTGGTTTTTAGACACAACTCTTGTGATTTCAAGACTTCCAAGATGCATGTAGCCACAGCACCTCAGACAACCATAGATAACCCCCAGCACTTGGTGGACTTTCTTATATCCTCAAAATAACTGCAGCATTTACCATTTTGAAAGATCGGTCATCTTGCTTTTTGTAAATGTTGTAGTGTTTACTGCTGGAAAAGACATGGGTCAGGTTGCCCAGTTGCAACCAAGGCTCCAAGCGGCAGGCACAATGTTGGGAGGTGGGCTTGTCATATCCATGCTGCAAGCAGCTTACGTTGGAAGCTGTAGAGGTGCTTTCCAACTACTTTCCCAAGCTTTCAAGCACAATTACATCCACCAGACACACAATGATCACTACATGTTAGGCTTTGCACTACACCCCCAATAGCAATTACTACAATTTAGCGCCAAGCTTTCATAACCCTTTCATAACGCCAACCTGACATAATGTGTGGAGAAAGGAGTTTTCTTCTAATTAAAAATAAATCAAATAGCCACTGTATGTGTGTGTATACTCCTGAGGGGTATAAGCTTGTCTCCATGAAAAATCACAATAGGTAACTAGCTATTTGGTCTTTTCAAACACATTGGCAGAGATACGAACGGGGTCATCGCTACTGAGGTTGTAAATCAAGGGAAGAAACATGGGTAACAATCCATCAGGAAATGTTCTTACATAAAGATCCATTAAAATGGCCAAAAAGAGCCCAATAATAAAAAAAAATGCAGGAAGAAAGGTAAGGAGAAATACACATTTCCACAACAACAGATGTTTTCAAGGGGAATATCACTGGCATCCTCTGCAACAACTAACAACTATGTGATCTGGGTTGTTGTAGTTTTTTTCGGGCTATATGACCATGTTCTAGAGGCATTCTCTCCTGACATTTCGCCTGCATCTATGGCAAGCATCCTCAGAGGTACTGAGGTGATCATTTATTGTGATACATCACACAGTCCTAGACACTTGGGAAGTGTCCGACGTGTGATCCAATACAACAGCCAGCAGAGTGTCTGCTGTGGACTCATCTTGTGATCTTTCAAATAATTTATTTTATTTTATTGTCTTTTCAGGAGCGACCTGGGAAACTGCAAGTCGCTTCTGGAGTGAGAGAATTGGCCGTCTGCAAGGACGTTGCCCAGGGCACACCTGGATGATTTTTTGATGTTTATCATCCTTGTGGGAGGCTTCTCTTATGTCCCCGCATGAGGAGCTGGAGCTGATAGAGGGAGCTCATCCGCCTCTCCCCGGATTCGAATCTGTGACCTGTCGGTCTTCAGTCCTGCTGGCACAGGGGTTTAATCCACTGCGCCACTGGGGGCTCCATGTTTCAAATAATAATAATAATAATAATAATAATAATCTTTATTTAAACCCAACCACCATCTCCCCAAAGGGGACTCAGAGTGGCTCACATGAGGCCAAGCCCAAAAATACAATACAGTAAGATAAAATACAAAACAACAGAACAATTATATCAGAAAAAAATATAAAACTTCTGCAAAAGTCGTCAGGCATGAAATGAAACCTAGTCATTCAGTGGCGGTGGTTCGATTAGTTGGAGTACACTGTGCTCCTCTCCAATATTGCAGTCTGTCTGATCTAGAACCTATTTAGGAAGAGAGAGGACTTTTGTCTTTTGAGAACCTATTCAAGAAGTGATCCATATGTCTTCTGTGAGCCAAGTCTTCTCTCCTGAACCTACCAGTCTCAAGGGCCTTCGGTCAGCAGCCATCCTGACTCACCTTAGCCCAAGACTCACCTATGTCAGTCTCCACAGGGGCAGGGCACGCTCCAGTTTCTCCTGTTGCTCCCTCTTTGCTCTCCTTGCTTTCGGTCTGGGACGAGGGTCCCGTGGGCCCATTTTCTGTCGGAGCCTTTGCGGGCCCCTTGCCAAGGGTCTCACTCTCACTCTCCAAAGGCACAGCAAAACGGTTGGTGTCCATCAGGGCAGAAAAGCGCCGGCGTGCACCCAGTGGGGGGCTCGAATCACTCTCGGTATATGACGACTCTGAAGCAGAGAGACGCTTCCTGCAAAAGGAAAAGCAGCAAGTGGGAGAGCCTCCCAAACTTCAGAGGTCAGATCCATCACCAAAATACCAGCCAAGGCTTGCCCTGAGTACTTTTGAACTTTTATGATTCTATGGTTCTACGAAAATTCACGCAAACTCAGATTCTTTTATTAGGACTATAATCGGGACAGCAACTCCTAACAGTTAATTTATCCAAATGTAATAAGTCAACATGAATTCTAACTTTTGCGCTACCATTTATAGAATCGTAGAGTTGGAAGAGACCTCATGGGCCATCCAGGCCAACTCCCTGCCAAGAAGCATTATAAACATTTCCAGGATGCTATTGATGTTGGTATTGTAGTTGCAGAAGGGGACGAAAGAGGGCATTGTAGAAAAAAAAAATGATTTCCCTTCCAAGTCTAAAATATATGAGCTGGCATTCTGTGTCCCTGTTACAGTTTTGTAACATAGGTCCCTTCTACTCTGTCTGCCATATAATCCAGATTATCAAAGTAGATAATCCACATTATTTATTTAGTACATTTCTATACCGCCCCTCTCAGCCTTCCGGTGACTCGAGGCGGTTTACAAGGCAAGAATTCAATGCCACCAAGGACACAATTACAATATACAATATAAAAATCATTAGCAACAATAAAATCAAACATTATAATGAAACATACTTCAATCAATATTCATTAAAACAATGTCCAGTTCCGCCATATAGTTATTCCGTTATTATATCCGTTACTCTGTATTTTCAAATGTCCACTCAAAAAGCCATGTCTTAAGATTCTTTCGGAATGATAGGAGCGAGGAAGCCGATCTAATCTCCCTAGGAAGGGCGTTCCATAGCCAAGGCGCCACCACTGAGAAGGCCCTCTCTCTTGTTTCCGCCAACCATACTTGTGATGATGGCAGGACCGAAAGCAGGGCCTCTCCAGATGATCTTAAAAGTCCTCACATTAGCTGCTTTGAACTGGATTATATGAGTCTAAACTGCCATATAATCTGGATTTTATATGGCAGTGTAGAAGGAGCCTTAGAATTATGGTTCTGTAACTGCTTTGTCTGAGGTAACATAATGGTGGCACTATTTCCATAACTGTCAATGCTGCCTCCTAAGCCCACCACAACAATCAGCGGCCACATTGAGCAAAGGAGGTTCATTCAGCAAAAAAGGATTAAATTTCCAGCCCCTTTGACTACTAAGCAGAAACAAGGCTCTTGTTGCTGTTTCTCATCCCAGGCTGCCTTGCTTGCTTGAGGGAAGGGATTAATTCAGAGGTTTATGTTTTTATTACTTTTGTTTGGTTTTATACTATGCATTAATGTATACTATGTATTAATTAATTTTATACTACGTATTATGTATTAATGTTTTTCATCTTTTATGATGTTCATGAGCATCGAATCTTTGTCTCTGTAAACTGACCTGAGTCGCCTGAGGGCTGAGAAGGACGGTATACAAATATAGTAAATAAATAAATAAATTGGAAATGTCATACTTCACCGAAGGCTTTCATGGCCGGAATCACTGGGTTGTTGTAGGTTTTTCTGGGCTATATGGCCATGTTCTAGAGGCATTTTCTCCTGACGTTTCGCCTGCATCTATGGCAAGCATCCTCAGAGGTAATGAGGATGCTTGCCATAGATGCAGGCGAAACGTCAGGAGAAAATGCCTCTAGAACATGGCCATATAGCCCAGAAAAACCTACAACAACCCAATGTCATACTGTTTGCAAGCTGCCTGGCAGCTATAAACCGACCTCCATTGCCCCATACATTTGCCGGCTGTTAAAGTGGACTGAGCAGCGAGGACTAGGAGAGGTTACTTATTTAGGCATGTTGTGATAATTTTAAATTTGAACTTGGTGACATTTCATTTTTTTCAGTATCTCAGTCACATACACTTTGCTTCCAAACTGACAACATTTAGCGTTACCATTCACAAAATCACTGTGCAGCTGTTCTGTCAGATTTTCTGCAGTTAGAAGAAAGGACAGTAATAACAGTGATAGGCAAACAGAACTGTAACAAATGGCAAAACAAGGTTGTCACTGCAGTCGTCAATCATCAGCAAAGACCATTCTAATAGGAAGATTTTAAAAAAATGAAAATATGCTTTAATTTAATAACTAGTTAAAACGGATAATGAATTGACCAAACCAATGCTTCTCAAAGGGTTGAACCAGGGACCAGTGTTATTCCATGAACCATTGGCTGTTTGTGCCTGATGAGCTTCTAAGGAAATAAATATAGAGTGGATACAGTGGATACAAATATGGCCCCTGGCATGTTAGGAAAAGAAACCCACCACTACCCCACAGCTTGGAAAGCATCAGGCAAAGCAACCTTCACTCATCACTAAAAGTTCTCACAGCGTATTCTGGAATATATATGAAAGAATATTAAATTGATCAAAGTCTATGGCTTTGAGTCCCCTCAGGGAGAAAGACAGGGTAATAATAATAATAATAATAATAATAATAATAATAATAATAATAGGATTTAAAGATCGAACTGCAAAGACTCTGGCACAAGCCAGTAAAGGTGGTCCCAGTGGTCATCGGCACACTGGGTGCAGTGCCTAAAGACCTTGGCCTGCACTTAAACACAATCGGCGCTGACAAAATTACCATCTGCCAGCTGCAGAAGGCCACCTTACTGGGATCTGCACGCATTATTCGCTGATACATCACACAGTCCTAGACACTTGGGAAGTGTCCGACGTGTGATCCAATTCAACAGCCAGCAGTGTGATCTTGTCTGCTGTGGACTCATCTTGTTGTGTTTCAAATAATAATAATAATAATAATAATAATAATAATAATAATAATAATAATGCCCTTTTCCCTGTTCACGGAGGCAAAGGACATGGTTATAAACGTATCATATCTTGAATACACCATTTGCTGAACTGATCTGATTTAGAGGCTGGACCGATCCGTCAAGATAACACTATACTGTCTCCCATTTCCATCCCCTATATTTAACCAAAAGGAACAGCGACTGCAGAGTGATTTAGAATGTGTCTCACATTTCTGGGGAGTTGGTACGCCAGGTCTTGTCTCGAAGAGTGAAACTGCCCAGGCTTTCCCGTTTGCTCAATTTCTCATCCTTGTGCTTGCTGCTCTGGTCCCGCTTGGTGACACTGGGGGTCTTCTGCTCATGCTGGGAGAGGTGTTCCATGCTGCTGTACACCTGGGGGAGTGGAGGATGGGGTGGGGGCAAAACACAGAGTAATGAGAAAAGGTGGCTCAACATACGGATGGATAGATTCCCTTGTTCCCTTCTGAGTACACATGTGCTATGAATGTTGCTCATCCCTTCCAGCCATCCTGCATGCAGTTGTTCACTCCTTTGTTTATTGGTTTATGCATGCATACATGAGCATACAAGAAGCTGCAACTAAGCATGATTTTCTGTTTCTTCCAAACTGGGAATGGTAACAGCTTCTCAATAAGCCTGGATATGAAATGATGGCTTTGTGTCAATATTAATTTCCTCTATTGTTTTAAAGTTTGAAAATCATTTCCAAGTACACAACAATAAGTTCTTCCTTAGACTAAGCGTTATTCAGAAACATCATGTTAAATCATGTTATTACCCATATATTCCGACATATAAGACGACTGGGTGTATAAGACGACCCCCAACTTTTACAGTTAAAATATAGAGTTTGGGATATACTCGCCGTATAAGACTAACCCTCTTCCAACACACACTAAATAAAAAATTTTAAAGCATCAGATTTGATTTCAATATGATAATTTTCATATTACTGTACCTCCTTCTCTGCCTCTCAGATCTCGCACATGCGCACCTGTACCGCTTCACTGCAGTCTTCAGGAGCGAGATCTGAGAGGCAGAGGAGGAGGTACGGTAATAGGATACAAGGGCGGGCCAGACAAGTAAAAGAGGTGTGTTTGTCTGGGCCCAGAACCACTCTATCTCTTTTTTTCATACCCCGGGCGCCCTGGATGCCTGCAGCTTGCTCCTCTCTTCACTTACACCTTCCCAATGAGGCGTTCCTTCACCTCACCATCGGGACCACATTAAGTCCACGAATCCTGATGAATGGATTTTCTTCTATCATACTTGTACAGCATCACCATTCATGCTTTCATACAGTTGCTTCATATGGCAGGGACGCGGCCACTGCCATTTTTGAGCTCCCCCCACAATATGCAGCAACCACAGATTCTCCAATCCAGATTGGAAGTTTTAGCACCTGCTCTATAAGACGATTCCCGGCGTATAAGACGACTCCCATGAATAAGGCCACTCCAGCGTATAAGATGACTCCCACGTATAAGACGACCCCTGACTTTTGAGAAAATTTTCTTGGGTTAAAAAGTAGTCTTATATGCCAGAATATACGGTAGTTTAATTACAAAATTAACATTGGTTTCTGCCGCCTGGTTTGTTTTAAATCCATTGCCATTATTCTTGTTTGGGCATAATGGAAACCTACGATTAACGGTCATGTCCTGAATTGTTAAGAACTTGGTATGTCTGACAATCAAGGACATCTTGACTTAAGGCAAGATGAGGTTGTCTGAAGGTGGGAGTTAACTAATATGTAGGCCATAGCATCATCCTCATATCTGCAAACAAAACCAAGAGCTACTCCTCAGCAAACTAGTTTGCCAAAAACCATCACATGAAAGTTTGGGGTGGAAACAAGATAAGAGCAGCTCCTCTGCTCACGTTTTACTCTCACTATCTTGCATTAGGTCACATGCTTTTTTAAATCTATAAAATGCTCTGTGCATAATGAGTACCTTAAAAACAAAAGAACCAATGAACGAAATCACACCAAATTTGGCAACAAAACGTCTCACAACACAAGGAGTGACAATCACTCAAAAAAATAATTTTGTTATTTTGGAGTTGTAGTTGCTGGGATTTAGTTCACCTATAATCAAAGAGCATTTTGAACTCCACAAATGATGGAATTGAATCAAACTTGGCACACAGAACTCCCCTGACCAATAGGGTATTGACCTTGAATTTTGGAGTTGTAGTTCACCTCCATCCAGAGAACACTGTGGACTCAAACAATGATGGATCTGGACCAAACCTGGCACGAATACTCAATATGCCCAAATATAAACGCAGATGGAGTTTGGGGGGAAATAGACCTTGACATTTGGGAGTTGTAGTTACTGGGATTTATAGTTCACCTACAATCAAGGAACCTTCTGAACCCCACCAACAACAGAATTGGGGCAAACTTCCCACACAGAACCCTCATGACCAACAGAAAATACTGTGTTTTCTGGTGGTCTTTGGTGACCCTTCTGACACCATCTTGCAACTGCCCCCCCCCAGGGGTCCCAAACCCCAGGTTGAGAAATGCTGCCTTAAGGCCACCCAGTCCAACTCCCTTCACCAGGGCAAGAAAACATAAAGCCCTCCTGACAAAGAGCCATTCAGCCATAGATATAGATAGATAGATATATATGATTCACACACACACATACATGTTTATGACAGATATAGTCCCATAGATTTGAAAGGGACCCCTAAAGAAGGACAGTGATATGTTGCATGTTCCAGAGTAGGCAAACCAGACAATCTTTACATCAACACTGAGAAAGAAACAGCAAGAAATACTGTTTACTCACGAGGATAGAGAAATTACATATATTAGAAACCAACACTTTTCTCATTACTTTATTTTCCATATCACCAGACCGCTAGTGATATATAAAATTAAAATCTTGTAAGTTGAAGGCTCACCTTGCTGAATCTGGGAGAGCAAGATGAAAACTGCCGTATCTCCACAGGTTCATCTTCAGTTGTGTCTTCGTCATCGTATGAATTAATATGGTGGTAACGATCAGAGCGAGCTGAAACAAAACAATGGCACACAGAGTTCAAACACACCTGGCCCCAGGAGGAAGAGAGTGGTTTCTGCCAAATTGCTTGTGTGTTCTCTAATCCTTCCACAAAAGGAGGTTGTTGTAAACATGATTCTTTTTCTGACCACTGGGAAAGAGGTTTGGGTTTTGAAACCACTCAAAACTAGAACCTTCTTGTGACATCTAAGAGCTATTTGGCATTCATATCTCACGGTCATAGGTAGCAGGAAACAGCCTCAAATACCCAGCACTATTCTTGCCAATAGAAAGGTTGACATATATTGTCGAAAGCTTTCATGGCCGGAATCACTGGGTTGTTGTAGGTTTTTTTCGGGCTATATGGCCATGTTCTAGAGGCATTTTCTCCTGATGCAGGCAAAACATCAGGAGAAAATGCCTCTAGAACATGGCCATATAGACCGAAAAAACCTACAACTCAGAAAGGTTGATAGTTCGAAGCCTGGGTTGGTATGAGCTCCTGCCCTTAAGCCCCGCTTCTGCCTACTTATGTAGCAGTTCGAAAGTAAATGTGAGTAGTTAAATAGGTACTGCTGTAAAGATATTTAAGGTACCCTTAAGGAAATGCCAGAAAAATGCAAGCAATTCGATCAAGGAAGAAGTTTATGGACAAAGCTTTTCCGCAGGGAAAATGGAGCAACAGCAACCCCCCCCCCCCTCCCAGTGACTGGAACTGAGTACAAGCCTCCAAAATGCCAAAGATGGGAAAAGCTTATATATACCTCTATCTATGTAAAATTTCCTGTCTTGTCAGTGTATAAACGACATTGAATGCCATATATGTGTTCTGTGATCTGCTCTGAGTCCCCTTTGGGGTGAGAAGGGCAGAATATAAATACTGCAAATAAATAAATAAATAAATATTCAAAGTTTAGGCCACATGGTATAACTGGATGGGGAATTCTGGGGTTAAAAACCAACATATATGAAAGGCAATCACATTTAAAGCCATCCTGAGCTGGAAGATATTGGTCTCTTCAGCAGACATGGGCATTGGGCCATGTGGATGATAGTCCGTTTATAAAACTGCTTGTGTAAAATCATTCTCCAATCAGAAGCAATGATTTTAGCCACATTACTACAAGCCGCCTCTCTTCCAAATACAACAGACAATGGTTATGCCATTGAGTTCCCAGTTTAAAACAAAAGATCCAGCTTAGGCTTTGGATCTCCTAAGATAGCTAGTGTCACAGTTTGGGGAATATTTCTTTGTTTTAACCCCCATAATTTCAAATTTCTGGATATGAAAAAATGGAGGATTTATGAAGCTGATGATATTTTGGTTTGAACAGATGGAGAGAGGAAGATTAATCCTTTTGCCAGAAGGAAAGCAGCAAATGGCTTATACTGAGTCAGCCCACTGGTCCATTGAGCTCAGTGGTTCCCAACCTTTGGTCCTCCAGGTGTTTTGGACTTCAGCTCTTCCCATTCTGAGCAGCTGGTAAGCTGGCTAGGATTTCTGGGAGCTGAAGTCCAAAACGGCTGGAGGACCAAAGGTTGGGAACCACTGATCCAGCACAACACTGTTGACACTGATTGGCAATGACATCCCAGGAGCCTTTTCCACCACTAACTTGAGATCGCAAAAAGGAAAAGGCCATAGTTTCACGGAAGAATGTATAAAGATTACATTTTTTTCATTCTAGGGGCGACTTCAGAAACTGCAAGTTGCTTCTGGTGTGAGAGAATTGGCCATCTGCAAGGATGTTGCCCACGGGACGCCCGGATGTTCTGATGCTTTCCCATCCTTGTCGGAGGCTACTCTCATGTCCCTGCATGGGGAGCTGGAGCTGACAAGAGGGAGCTCATCTGCACTCTCCCTGACTTCGAACGTGCGACCTGTTGGTATCCAGACCTTCCAGCACAAGGGTTTAACCCATTGCGCTACCAGATTACATTCTGCTATGAAGCTATGGCCTTTCCCCTCTTACAATCCTGATGAAAACCACCTTTCTGAAGCTTCCAATTGCAGTGCTCAGAAATGCCCTACTGGAGCACATTGGACATCCCTCAAGAGAGCAGGAAGCAAACAGGTGGCTTTCCATAAAGTGTTGACATTTGGGATTAGAGTGGATGAGCAGTAGAAATTGGAGCAAGTGGTATGCCTCAGCCTTACTTAGTTTGTTAAAGCAAGATATTGTGGAGGGAGAAAAGAAAAAGTTGAAAACTTGCTGTCAAAGTAGCTGGTGTCTTCTTCGGACTCTAGATGGGGGATGAACTCTGCTTTCTGCCTCAGAAGCCCATTCCAGTCCAGATCTTTGAAAAACGGATGCTGTTTCACCTCAAAAGCACCACCTGCAGAGAACCAGAACATTGGAGTTTTGCTGCCCTCTGCCGGACAAAGCGACAAATCAAGCTAGGAATAGTGGGAGGGGCAGGGAGGGTGTTATCTTGCCCAGAAACAAGAGACGAAGACAGACAGAGACAAGGGGGAGTGTGGAGTGCGCAAACCTAGTGAGCATACAACCAAGATGTTCTAGGTTGCAACATTTTAAAGAAAACTATGAGAGTATTAGGAAGAAGAATTTGTCCCTTCTGAAATGGCTCATACTCAAACCACATCTACCCCACACTCCCCCTGCCCTATCTGTGCTTACCTGCCCCCAGGCGGAGAAGGGGGTTTGTCTGCAAGAGGCAGGAGATTAGATGCTGAGCATCCGCTGGGAGTGCTTCCTCCCCTTCTGGCCACAAGATGTCATCTGAAAGTGACAGAGAAGGAGTTGCAATTGCCGAGTGAGGAAAAGGGGAAGGCAACCGCTAGTAAACAGTAAGGATGGGTGGCCGAGCATCCTCCATAGGGGGATCATGGACATGGCTTCCATCATGATGGCTGCAACTTAGGCTCCTACTACACTGCCCTATATCCCAGGATCTGATCCCAGATTGTCTGCTTATCTCAGATTATGTGACACTCATATAATTGAGTTCAAAGCAGATAATCTGGGATCAGATCCTAGGAATTCCTATGCACACTACACACATCTTATTTGTAGTGCAAAAAAAAAAAACACTTTAAAACAATCCAATAATTAAAATGAGTAACAATTTTAACAAATATAAACTTATTAGTATTTCAATGGAAAGTTTGGGCCTGCTTTTGGCTGATGGGATAGGATTGTTGTTGTTATTGTGAGTTTTCAAGTCATTTCAGACTTAGGTTGACCCTGAGCGAGGGCCGGGTAAATGACCTTGGAGGGTCGTATCTGGCCCTCAGGTCTTAGTTTGAGGATCCCTGTTCTAAGGTCAATGAGCATATGTGCACACTAACCCTAACCACATTATATATGTGCACACTAACTCTAACCCCAGTCACAATGAGCAATCCTTGGCCTCCACATACCAGTGATGACTTGACCAAAGAGCTCCTCAGGAGTGTCTCCAAAGAAAGGTACGCAGCCTACCAGGAACTCATACAGGATGATGCCCATAGCCCACCAGTCCACTGGCTTCCCATAGCCTTGGCGGAGAATCACTTCAGGAGCAATGTATTCCGGAGTCCCACAAACCTGTAAAGACACTTGCTTTCATTCAGCTGCCACAGATATTGGTTCACCAAGCCCTAGGAATCTCACTCCAACATACAACTCTGGTCGTTCTTTGGTTTGGCAGAATGGTCAGAAAGCCCTAAATGCTTTTTTTTTTTTGTGTCAGGAGCGACTTAAGGAACTGCAAGTCGCTTCTGGTGTGAGAGAATTGGCCGTCTGCAAGGACGTTGCCCAGGGGAAGCCCGGATGATTTGATGTTTTTATCATCCTTCTGGGAGGTTTCTCTCATGTCCCCGCATGAGGAGCTGGAGTTGATAGAGGGAGCTCATCCGCCTCTCCCCGGATTCGAACCTGCAACCTGTCAGTCTTCAGTCCTGCCAGTACAGGGGTTTAACCCACTGCACCACTGGGGGCTCTGCCCTAAATGCTGAACTATGGCCAAAATGAAACAGGTCTGGGCCCGTTCAAGACATGCACTAAACTTCCAAAAAGAGCAAAGTGAATACATTTCGAACTATGAAAACGGTTGCTGTGCATTTGCATTTTAGATTTTGACAAAGTATTTGTATCAAAGAAACTGTTTCGTTAACAATTTTTGTTAGATCCTTTCTAAATAAGTTTTTAAAAATAAAAACGAAGTGTGTTGCTTCCAAGTATGTTCTTGTCATTTCCAAGTATAGATCTATTGACCTATCAAATTCATATGCTATCTTCTGGGGATGGTGGACTTTGACATAGAAAGGAATAAGGACAAGTTGCTTTTCCATATGGCCACAGCAGCGAGATTGGTGTATGCGAGAAAGTGGAAGTCTAAAGAGATTCCAACATCAGACGAATGGATAATCAAGATATTTGATGTTATGAATATGGACAATTTAACTCAATTAGTTAGAGCCAAACAGAAACTTACAGTTGGAAAGACAGACTGGTCCCCAATTAAGAACTACTTCAACATCAAACAAATATAGGCTGGTGAGAATAAAGCTTCAAAGGAACACAACAATACTAACACAATTACGCGAGGAAGCAGTAATTAAATCAGATACTAACCCCTTCTCGTACCTCCCCTTTTTCCTTTTCTATTTTCTCCTTTTTTGTTCTTTCCCCTCTTTTTCTTCCTCTTATGCTATTCTTTCTCTCTTCCTTTTTCCTCTTCATCTTCTTCACATATTCACACTTTTTAATTGCATTTTTAAATTTTATGATATACCAATATGTAAATTGTACCCCAAACCCAATCCTTCAATAAAAAATCAATTAAAAAAAATTCATATGCTGCCTTTCTCAGCTATCTCTCTCATTTTCTTCTGGTACATGCCTACACAGACAGACAGACAGCATTAGTGTCTTACCTGTTTGTCTAGGAACTCCCTTGCATCCTTCTCAATGTGGCCTTCGTACAAATTGGTAGTAAGGCTCATCAGCCCCATCTTGGAGAGACCAAAGTCAGTCAACTTGATGTGTCCCATAGAGGTGATGAGTAAGCTGGGAAGGAAGTCAGAGTGAGATCCATCAGAAAGAGCAGATCACAGCCACTTTCTGCCATGAATAATAGCAGAGGAATCCAAGGAATGCCAGCCAGGATGAGCCAAGTGTGTTCTTGCTCTCCCTGCTTCATAACCTAAACCCAAATGAGTGCCCTCCCCTGCTTTCAGGCATCATACTTGTCAGGCTTGAGATCACGGTGGACAATGCCATAGTTGTGCAAATACTCCAAGGCGAGGACAGTCTCAGCAAAGTACATGCGGGCCATCTCCACTGGCAGGGCTCCTATGTTCTTCAACAATGTGGCACAATCCCCACCTGTCAGGAGAAAGGCGACATGGTTAGGAAGATTGCAAGGTTCATTTTCTGTTCCCAAAGTGGATCACTGCCCTGCCCTGGCACTAGATCTGCAAAACAACATATATTATCCTGCCAAGTTAGGCAAACTGCACAATCCAAATAATGCACTGCAGCATCTCAGAAGCACTTTGTTTTATGGTTCGTGCAATTAAATCCTTCCTCATCCCCGGATCCTCCTCCCCGATAATTTACATTGTCCTATTTCCCAGTGTTTTAAAATTTTATCTTTGAATTTGGCCCTGCCCAGTGTAATCTTTTGTGTTTTAATGTTTGATTTTACATTGTTGTGTCGCTTATTATATTGGTTTTGCATTTTATGTATTTTATTTTCTGGTTTTGTTATGCTTTTGTGTTACATTGTGTGTACTGTATTGATGGACGGGGCCGCACAGAGTCCCCCTGGGGGAGATAGAGCGGGGTATAAATAAAGTATTATTATTATTATTATTATTATTATTATTATTATTATTATTATTATTATCTCTGCAGACAATCCCAACTGCAATTTTCACCCATCATCTCTTTGAAAAGTTACTTCTTTAGATGACAACACTCCCAGAATCCCTCAGCTGCAATATCTGCTCTTGCTGGATGGGGTGAACTGAAAGCTTTAGTCCAAAAAAGCAATATTTCAAACTTTCCAACTGCAATTGACAATGATGTGCCTCAGGAGCATGGTAACCTATTTCAGACTATGACCACCCATTCGTTTAATTCCCCAGGATTTCAGAGAGATGTTCTTCCCAGCTCTATCTAGTACTTTCAGGAAGTCAACCTGTGATCTTCTGCATGCAATTTGTTGGCATAACCACTGGGCTATAATTTAATTTCAGCTTTTATCCTCACAAGAAAGCAAGGCTGTAGTTTGTCAAACTGAGTATAATTAGTAATAGACACAGGGAATATTCATTCATTGCCTCTATATGTCACCTTTCTTCTAGAGTGGGACCCAAGCCAGGTTCCAAAACAAACAAATAAATAAAAATTAAGCAATATAAAACAGTATAAAATCATAAAAAAACAAAAAGAATAAAATATCCCCATTAAAAAGCTTCTGTTTACAAGTTAAAAGGCTGCGTAGGTAGGAACATTTTGACTTGCTGGGGAAAGAAAAGCAGGGAGGGGACCAGCCTAGCTTCTGACAGAAGAGTGATCCAGAGGATGGGAGCAGCCACTGAGAAGACTCTCTCTTTTGTCCTCGCCAAGCCAGCCTATAATGATAGTGGAACTGAGAGAAAACCTTTCCCTGAGGATCTCAAAGCTCTGGCAAATTTGTATCAGGTGAAATGGTCTTTTAGATAGTCTGGATCCAGGCCTTACAAGGATTAATTGTGCCTGGAAACAAACTAGTGAAGCTACTTTTACAAGGGAGATGTATCTTACCTATAACTGACTTATTGTATAGATATCCATTATGTCTATACTTCAGAAAATAAAGCCCGACTGCTCTTTGGAGGGAAGAATAGTAGAGGCCAAGATGAAGTACTTTGGCCACATCATGTGAAAAAAGGAAAGCTTAGAGAAGACAATGATGCTGGGGAAAATGGAAGGAGAAAGGAAGAGGAGGCAACCAAGGTCAAGATGGATGGATGGCATCCTTGAAGTGACTGGATTGACCTTGAAGGAGCTGGGGGTGGTGAGGACCGACAGGGAGTTCTGGCGTGGACTGGTCCATGAGGTCACAAAGAGTCGGAAACGACTGTACGAATGAACAACAACAACAACCCATTAGGAGTCCCCAGTAGCGTAATGGGTTAAACCCTTTTTTTTGTCGTGTCAGGAGTGTCCTGTTGTGAGAGAATTGGCCAGTCCCGCCAGTACAAGGTTAAACCCTTGTACTGGCGGGACTGAAGACTGACAAGTCGGAGGCTCGAACCCGGGGAGAGCACCAATGAGCTCCCTCTGTCAGCTCCAGCTCCCCATGCGGGGGACATGAGAGAAGCCTCGCACAAGGATGGTACAACATCAAAACATGGGCAATGTCCTTGCAGACAGCCAATTCTCTCACACCAGAAGCGACTTGTAGTTTCTCAAGGCACTTCTGATATGACATAAAAATAGATATCCATTGTAATATACTCTAGACTAGCTGGTAATCCTAACAGCTGGTAAACTGGCTAGTATCTCTGGGAGTTGTAGGCCAAAACACCTGGGAACCCACAGGTTGAGAACCACTGCTCTAGAACATTGTTTCCTAAACCTTTATCTTTTCCGTTGCTGGCTGGGGCTTCTGGGAATTGAAGTCCAAGACAGATGGGGACCTATGTTAGAGAAACACTACTCTAGAATATATACCATTTCTATGGTCAAACTAGAGGCCGGATACGACCCACCAAGGTCATTTTCCTGGCCCTCACTCAGGGTCAACTCAAGTCTGAAACTACTTGAAAGCACACCACAACAACAACAATCCTATCTCATCAGCCAAAAGCATGCTCACACTTCCCATTGAAATACTAATAATTTTATATTTGTTAAAATTGTTCTTCATTTGAATTACTATATTGTTTTTAAGTGTTTTTGCACTACAAATAAAATATGTGCAGTGTGCATAGGAATTCATTCATGGTTTTTTTTCCAAATTATAATCCAGTAGGGCTGGGCGGTTTCGTTTCGTTAATTCGTAATTCGTTAAAAATTCGTTAATTTTTTTGATAACGAAGCGATAACGAACCATTCTGGAGCAATGGTTCGTTATCGCTTCGTTATCAAATTTAAATATTTAAAAACGAATTTTTAAATATGTTTCGTAAATGCTTCGGATTCGTTATGTATTCGTTTCATTATCGGTTTGAGGTCGTTTCGTTATTATTTCCGCATGTCTGGGGCAAGTTTTATAGTTGTTTTTTGTTTAATTAGTGAAAAAAATTATAATATCACACCAACAGTCAACAACAGAGGGAGAGGGAAGCTTCAGAAGTTCCCCCTGTCCCATTTGGAGGTTTTTTAGCGTATTGCGCGGTCGCGTCCGCCATTAACGAATCGATTCGTTATTGTTTCGTATTTGTTTCGTTAATGTTTCGTAATTTTTTTAACATTTATGAAATTTCGTAAGTATCGAACTTTTTAAAAGAAAAATTTCGGAATTCTTTTAAATATCGAAACGCAAAACCCCCCAAAAAACGAATCGATTTTAGAAACAAATTTTTCCATTGTTACCCAGGCCTATAATCCAGCCCTCCAACAGTTTGAGGGACTGTGACCTGGCCCTCTGTTTAAAAGGTTTGAGGACCCCTGGTTTAAACTAACAGAAGTGCTTCCTTCTGGCCCATTTGCAGTTCTGGAAGAGTATAGGCAAATGCTAACTTAGAGGCTACGGATCATGGGCTTTCTGCCCCTTTGCACTCTTGGGGCTGCGTACCTTCAACATACTCCATGACCATGCAGAGGTAGCGCTTGGTCTCAAAAGAACAAAACATGCTGACCACGAAAGGATTCTCTGCAAATGTCAGGATGTCACGTTCTACAAAAGCTTGTTGGATCTGGTTGCGCAGGATGAGATTCTGCTTGTTAATCTTCTTCATGGCAAAACGCTGCCGGGTCTCTTTATGCCGTACCAAATACACAGCTCTGGAGTAGGAGAAGGAAGAAGAGAAGTGGTTAGCAAGAGGCATTTTTGTGCTCCAAGTAACAAGGCAGAACTCCTCTGCCAGGATCAGAAATCAGAGTTTTAGCCCAACCACAAAGCACTCAAAGACACCCTTCGAAGAACAGGATAGAGACTGGAAGGCCTTCATTCAATTCCTGCTCCACCAGTTTCATGGTTAGAATCCCCCAGTATTAGGAAGGAACTATAAAACCAGCACTTGCGCTCTCTCTATATATAGATAGATAGATAGATAGGTAGGTAGATAACTGCTAACTAAAATATTTTAAAAATGAAACAAAAATAGAATATCACCATGAAAGATGATTATGAGCCCAGAGCAACTAGGTCCATTTATAAACCGTCAATGCAGCAATTTACTTTTCCTAGTATCTCACTCAGGAGTCATCCAAAATTTGCAAAATATTCTGTTCCTGGTTTGAAAGTGTAATTTCCTGTTAAATTATGTGATTCTGACTTTGAAAGTGGTAGTTCTACTCCAGAAACTTTGTTTTTGTGGCTGTCACAAACTATGTTGAATTGACTGAGACTTTATCTGAAACCCAAGTGCCAGCAAAGACAACCTCCCATGCAAACAGACCCAAGGAGCTTGGCATCTGAGCAAACCCACTCACCCATATGCCCCATTGCTTATTAGTTTGATCGTTTCGAAGTCTCCTTCTCCTGGTGGCTTTTTTGGCTTTGGAGTAGTCCCACGACTCTGTAACGGTAAGCATATTGAGCATGAACACGCAGTACAAATGGAGATAGGAATTCGGTCCCACCATTTTAAAATGCCTTATTTGCAAAAGCTGTCTTTTGAGCCTGGAATAAGTCACTTGCAAATACTGTTCACCTTTACAATGGAAATGACGGGGCATTATTCTGAAACTGTATTGTGTATGGCAGATGAAAGCTCAGCATTGTAAGAAATTTCACAGGCATTATGCACTGAGCCTCCTTTTCATAGTCATCTTTGCTTCATTCTCTTTATTTCAGAGCAATGAATGGGCCATAAATGATACTGCAACCCAGATATTCTCCCCATCAAATCCAAAGAGAGCTTTTATGGTACTACAACAGCCCTAAGCAATGCCCCAAGGGATTTTGGGAGATGTTGTCCCAAAGAGAAACTTATCCAAGCTCTGAGGTGAAATACTTCTAGTTCATGCCATCTGGGGGGAATTTCTCTTTCTTCTTCTCTGCCTCTCTCATCCTTACTAAATAAATATTTCACATAGAGAAAAACATGTCCGCACACCATGTTTCCTTGAAAATGAGACACTGTCTTATATTTATTTTTCCTCCAGAAGACAAATTATGGCTTATTTTCAGAGGATGTCTTATTTTTATTAAGTTCTAGCTTGGGTATCCAGCAGTGCCTGGGTTATTTGAAAAGACATAGTTTGTTATTATTTAGTTAATTAGTAACACTATGTATTAGGAAAAAGCCAGTCAGTGATTTTGTTTTTTTATGACTGCTCCCATTAGAAAATACATGATGTGGGTGAACTACAATTTCAATCCTCCCCAAACCAGGCCTGTATGCACAGTTGGCCATATTGGGTCTGTGTGCCAAGTTTGGTCCAAATCTGTCGTCAGCTGGGTTCAATGCTCTCTGGATAAGGATGAACTACAACTCCCATATGCCAAGGGAGTCACCCCCAAATCCTGCCTGTATTTAGAGTTGGCCATGATGAGTCTGTGTGCCAAGTGTGGTAAAGATTCATTGTCAGTTGAGTTGTCTGTGTAAGTGGATACCTCCGCCACATACATACACATTTTTCATTTTTATTATGTGTATAGATAGTACAACAATCTGCATTTATGGGATGATCTCTCTGGGCTCAGTAGCAGAGTGCTTGCTGAAGCTGTTCCTCTATACTCTGGTGTTTGTGTGGGGTGAGAAAGACCCACAAACTGTTGCTGGTCAATGCTGGGGAGCAGAAGCTTTACTGGTGTGTTAGAGACCCACAGTGTTGGCGGAGAGAGACCCACAGTAAACGGCAGCCACAGCTTTACTTCTTCCCCCTGAGGACACACAATACCTAAAGCAGAGTGTCTTGCTCCTCAATTCACTGAAGAGACTTTGACTTTGACTTTCTATGTCTTTCAGCATGCACAGAACGACCCACCAGGACCTGATGGAGGAGGCAACCTTGTACTATGTCTTATCACTATGTCTTATTTTTGGGGCATAGTATTGCGCAAATGCTTAGAAATCCCGCTATGGCTTATTTTATGGGTATGTCTTATTCTCGGGGAAACAGAGTACGCTGCATAGCCAGGCCTATCAGTATGTCTTATTTTTGGGGTATGGCTTATATTGCGCAAATGCTTAGCAATCATGCTACGGCTTATTTTATGGATGCGTCTTATTTTGGGGGAAACAGGGTAGCATTTCTTCAGGGGGAAAAAATCACATTCTAATTAACAGTGCTCCATGCAGTCATGCTGGCCACATGACCTTGGAGGTGTCTATGGACAACGGCAGCTCCGTAGCTTAGAAATGGAGATGAGCACCACCATCTGAGGATGGGGATCGTTTGGAATAAAAAGATCATTCTAGGTAAAACACTCATTTTGATTGCCTACTAGTGACAGATTAAGGAATTTCCAGTTATCTAATTTCTTTTTGATATTTTTCCAGGCGTTTTCATAATTATCTTTTAGCAGGTGTGAATTGGAAGTTGAAATTATAATTCCTACGTATTTATTTTTTTCCACTATTTTAATTTCTGCTATTTCTTGTAATTTTTCCTTTCTTTCACGACTGGACTTAATGTCAGGTGAAAACGTTTACCTTTACCTTTCCTACCCAGTTTTTATAATCCTTTGAACATATGTAAGATACATTCAACTCCTAGCATCCTTCTGCTTCTTTCTTTCATAAGGGCTATCACAAGGATTGATTCTGATTTCCCCATATAGCTAAGGGCAAATATGACACAAGAAATATTTGGTCCATGTCATCTTCTTGCCTAATCAGCTAGGATACTGTTCAGGATGGACTTATGGATTTGCAAACTTGGAGGTTGAGAAGTTGCTGAAGAAAATGTCTTCTGATAGCTTCCATATCAGCAAGGCAACAAATATGCTCCGGATTAAATCCAAACTTGAACCATCCAAGGTGCTAAACCCTATACCCCAAGACTTTGGATACATTCCTAAAAGCTCAGAGTAAAAACAGGCCAATGGTATGGAAGCCACCATGGGCACAGCTTCATAATTTTATCTCCAATGCTATGCCTTGTTCTGGTGCTAATGTTGTTCTAGGAAGGACGTTTCCTGCCTGTCCAGCTATGGGGGGACTCCATAGCTGGAGTCCCCCCATAGAAACAGTTGCAGACACACCCTCTTTCTATAGGAATTGATTTGACATATGTTTCATTACGTATTTGTATCTTCCTTTCCATCTCAAAGGAATGTCATGACCTGTAATTGTGTTACCATCAAAAAACAAAACATGCAATTCAAGTCTGCAGATCAATAAATATCAAAAATCCCAATCTCTTTTCTTCAGCCAATTTAATCCAAAGCACACGCCGTCCACCTGTTGGGCCTCAGCCGGTGTTTGAGCCTGAATCTGTGATTGTGTTTCCACCTCCTAATGTTTCTGATGTTTCTGGTTCTGATTTGGATAGTCAGTCTGATGTGATCAATGAGGATGAGGTGCAAAATAGAGACACTTTGGACAATAAGGCTACTGATCGAGAGGGTTCGGGGAAAGGCCAAATTTCCATGAGAAAGTTTGTCAGAACAAGGGAAGAAAGTTTACTCCCTTCTCCAGGCTTGCGTTTGCAAGATAGCTTGACACCTGGTAGAGTTAATGAGGAGATAGATAAGACCAGTCGCTGTCTGGAAATTAGCCAGAACCGTCAAGAGGCCCAATGTTTACGCAGATCAGAAAGAATTCGGCAGTTAAGGCCAAAAACTGGGGAGAGTAGGAACCAGTTTTTGGGATTTATAGAGTGCCCTTAGAGAATCTTCTTCAGATCAGGCATCGTTTGGAATCAAGTCTCATGAAAATTCCTGTTTCAAGTGGTCTCGTCTCCAAGGATAAATCTTGCTTTTCAAGTGGATTAGCAGGGGCTAGTCTGTTCATGGTTTCCTATTGAAGGCTTTTAGACATTCATTGCATTGGATTATTTGTGCAAGCTTTTTGGACATTGCTATTATTCCTATGTTTGGACACTGCTTACTGCTGGTTGGACACCTGCAGCCATTCCACCCAGGGGAGATGGACGACGATGCTTGTTTGCTTTTGGACTTTTACCTCATCTCTTTTATTGGCTCCAGTATTTCTTCAAATAAAAAGGACCCTTCCTTTATTCATGGTGTGGTGTGTTAATGATTAGATGGCTCTGTTCCTGCTCTAGGGTACAACACCACCTTACGATGTTTCAAAAAGACCACCTTTATTCATCTCCAAGAGAGCAGATTCATGAATCGAAACTCACTAGAGGCAAGCACCAACAATATCTCTGTTTTCATTACATGTCGCTGCTCTGGAGCGGAACAATGGCTTCAAACTACAAGAGAGGAGATTCCATCTGAACATTAGGAAGAACTTTCTGACTTTGAGCTGTTCAGCAGTGGAACTCTCTGCCCCGGAGTGTGGTGGAGGCTCCTTCTTTGGAGGCTTTTGAACAGAGGCTGGATGGCCATCTGTCGGGGGTGTTTTGAATGCAATTTTCTGCTTCTTGGCAGGGGGTTGGACTGGAGCCTCCATCACACTGATGGGCAGAGAGTTCCACTTCTGAACGGCTCTCAGTCAGGAAGTTCTTCCTCATGTTCAGATGGAATCTCCTTACTTGTATTTTGAAGCCATTGTTCCGCGTCCTAGTCTCCAGGGAAGCAGAAATCAAGCTTGCTCCCTCCTCTCTGTGACTTCCTCTCACATATTTATACATGGCTATCATATCTCCTCTCAGCCTTCTCTTCTTCAGGCTAAACATGCCCAGCTCCTTAAGCCGCTCCTCATAGGGCTTGTTTTCTAGACCCTTGATCATTGTAGTCACCCTCCTCTGGACACATTCCAGCTTGTCAATATCTCTCTTCAATTGTGGTGCCCAGAATTGGACACAATATTCCAGGTGTGGTCTAACCAAAGAAGAATAGAGGGGTAGCATGACTTCCCTAGATCTAGACACTATGCTCCTATTGATGCAGGCCAAAATCCCATTGGCTTTTTTTTTGCCGCCACATCACATTGTAGGATTCTCTTGTTTCTAGTGTGATTCCAATAGCAGTGGTTCTCATCCTGTGGTCCCCAGATGTTTTTGGCCTTCAACTCCCAGAAATCCTAACAGCTGGTAAACTGGCTGGGATTTCTGGGAGTTGTAGGCCAGAAACATCTGGGGACCCCAGGTTGAGAACCACTGCAATAGAGGTTGATCACAGAGTCACACCTGAGGACCTACAGATTCCTAAAAAGAAAATGATAGCAGTTTTCTTTTCCACGGATTTTCCACTTTCATGGGAGTACTGCCCCCCCCCCCAATACCAGCAAATGTAGAGGGCTCACTGTAGAAATAAGTAGGGTGGAATTGCGTGCCTTCCAGATGTTATTAAATGCTGGGTTTCTTCGTACTGCCTAGTGGCTGCTGGGAGATGCAATCTGACAACATATATAAGACCATGCTTCCCCCCCTCTTTTAAATGCACACAACCAAGCCAGCTATTCTGAAACCAGGTTTCTTCATGTTGATTTGCCTGTCCCAATTCCGCTCAAAAGAGATGCCCACCTGAGGCCTAGTGGCAATTGCCACTCTCTTGCACCGTCCGTCCCCCTCCCAGTATCAACCAGGTGGCTTGGGTTGTGGCAACAGCAGCAGAAACAGTGAGCGGAGAAGATAAGGATGCAGATGTGTGTGCATTTGTGTGTGTAAGAAAGCTGGGGGAGAAAGGCACAGAGCTCGGATGAGGTTGGTTCAGCTGCCCCCCGAATACTGACCTCGGCAAATTCCTCTGTGTCAGGTGTGTTGGATCCTCCGCTATCGTGCTCCTCCACATACAGCACATCTGACGACAACAGGGTTTGGAAAGAGCCAAAGGGAGAGCCAAGGGAACAAGGCTTTAGCAACCCCATTGTCATTCATGGAAGCACAGAAAGGGCGAAACCGAGACATACGCACAGCCATGCATAGTCCTAAATGTACATGCACAGGGCACACGGTGACATGCTAACTGATGAGTGTGGATGTGAGAGAGTGGGCAAATTGGGAGGCACAACTGTGTTGACACCAAATCATACATGCATTGCATCATAATACACGTCTGAAAGAGATATGCAAATAAGTATGCGCATGGAGATTTGCATATAATAGCAGTTTCATTTACATGCACACTGGAATATAAAAGGAATTGTGAAACCCTGTCCACACAAATGAACAACTATAGACTAATACAAATACACTCAGACACCACTTTAACAAGTGTAAGATGATGCTGGAATCTATTCTATCTAATAGGCATGCAAATGTATTTTGATTAACTAATTTGTGGGCATGATAAAATAATGCTGATAATTTCAACTGCATGGCAAACAACTACTCTGACATGAGATCTTTTGGAACATTTGGTCCCTTTTGTTTATTTCGGTGTCAAGATTTTGACCCCCAGTAGAGACTCTTCTGGACTCTGGGCAAAACAACCTAAGATGTGCCCATTTTCTTCCCTGTGGAGTGAAAAAAAATCGGGTAGAGTGCATTTTAACTGGGATTCTCCCCCCCCCCCCTGATTCTGATCTGATCCCCCCCCCCTCCGATTCTGATCTGATCAAACCCCAAACTTTTTTTCTCTGTGTCTTTTTGTTTTAAAAATGCTAGAAAGTCACTCCATATCACCCACATGTTTCACCTGATGTGAAGGAAGATGTCCAGCCTAGGTAATGAAATTAAGTCTTTTTGTGTGTGTGTGTCAGGAGCTACTTGAGAAACTACAAGTTGTTACTGGTGTGAAAGAATTGGCTGTCTGCAAGGACATTGCAAGGGACACCCGGATGTTTGATGTTTTACCATCCTTGTGAGAGGTTCTCTCATGTCCCTGCATGGGGAGCTGGAGCTGACAGAGGGAGCTTAGCCTGAACTCTCCAGATTCGAACCGCTGACCTATTAGTAAACAATTCTGCTGGCACAAGGGTTTAACCCATTGCACTATCAGGGGCAAGTCTATATTCAATTCCATGTTTCAACATTATTTCAGTATGGTTTGACTTTTTTTAAATCAATGCAGCAAATGGCAACTAGTTCAGGACAGTTTGATTTTTTTAAAAAAAACAAAAACCAAGAAAATTGTTAAGAAAAATAAATCACTTAATAGGAGACCAAGATAAACAAAACTGTTTTGAATCTGTTTGTCCCCCTGTCTCTTACCATTTAATCACTATCCATTGATTACATAAAATTGCTTGTGTGTGTGTTTGAAACACAGAAAAAGGAGAGAAAATGAGGGGGGCAATAAACTAGTCAAGGTAGGACCAGGTTTGAAGACATCATGGACAAAAATGGGTGTTCTTCTAACAGTTGTGAGGAATGTACTCCAAACTTAAGTCCATAACTGCCCTGCATGTTTATTTATGGCTTTTTGAGGTAGTAGTACAGACAAATGTCTTCACTAAGAACCATGCATTAAAATCGCCCGGAACAGAGAAATATCTAATTTAAGAAACATAAAAATCCAAGGGCTAGGGCTAGTCCCACCATTAGAGATGATGATCTGCCAACCCCCAACAAAATCATTCCCTCCATTCATCCCCAAAGGCTTGCAAGTACCGAGACTATCTTTCAAAAAGGCAGTATGCAACAGGGACATTTTTGTACATTTAGCCAGATCCTGCTGCCTGATACTATGTGTAGTGCTGGGTATGGGTTAAAATGAAAACCCAGGGCCAAAATAAGCAATGGGTCCTGCTAGACCTACCCAAAGATGCCACCCGTGAGCTCAGATATACTCCCATGACTGAACGTTGTTCCTTCCTATTATGTATTGCATCCACACACAAAATGCACACATCGAGCAAAAGGATTACTGATTCAACTACTATGGGGATTATACAATATGGTGGGACAGGGACCAGGCTGCTTCCCTTTTGGTTTCCTGGAAATTTTTACATGGAGACTACAAAGAGAGCCAGTACAGAGTGGCAGTGTTTTGAGTGTTGGACTAGGAACCCGGGAGATCAGGATTAAAATCTTTGCTTGGCCATGGAAACCTGCCGAGTAACCTTGATCAAGTCATATTCTCTCTGCCCCAAAGCAAACCAATCCCTACCTCGACAAATATCCTCAGAAGACTTTGTCATAAATTCACCTTAAGAGTTGTCACAAGGAAGAAATGACTGAAAAGCCCACAATAAAGAGTATATGCTTTGTTTTAAAGTCAACTGAAAGTGGGCAAGTAGGGCCTGTGCTTTCTCTTTATCTGTAGTTGAACATCAGTAGGGCACTGATGGTCTAGATCAGAGCTTCTTAAACCTTTCCTATGTTTGACCCCTTTCCATGGGTTGCCCTGACATGACAAATAAATAAATAAAAAACCCTTTCCATCTGAGAAATCTTCTCGTGACCCCAGGTATATAGGTATATAAAATCGATATGAATATCAAACATTTGCTGATAACATTTTGTAACAAAAAAAATGAAAAATGTTCTGGTCCTGGTTTGAAAGCATTATTTACTGTTTAATTATGTGGTACTAACTTCAAAAGTATTTGTTATACTCCAGAAACTTCATCTTTGTGGCTTCTACAAACTATGTTGCATTGCTTGAGACTCAATGAGATATTAAACAGGCTGATTTTACTTCTTTAGGAATACAGTTGAAGCATTTTTACAGAGTCCACTTTAAACACTGGATGCTGTTGCTAACAGATTTGTGTAAAAGAGTGGCATTCAGAAATTGTTGCCGAATTTTTTTCACGACCCTAACATTGAGCTAAAGGGACCCCATTGAGGGTCAGGACCCACAGTTGAAGAAGCAGTGGTCTAGACACAGGTTTGCCATTTTAGATTTTTTTTAAAAAAACAATTGTCGTGTCAGGAGCAACTTGAGAAACTGCAAGTCGCTTCTGGTGTGAGAGAATTGGCCGTTTGCAAAGACATTGCCCAGGGACGCCCGGATGATTTGATGTTTTATCATCCTTGTGGGAGGCTTCTCTCATGTCCCCGTATGAGGAGCTGGAGCTGACAGAGGGAGCTCATCCACCTCTCCCCAGATTCGAACCTATGACCTGTCGGTCTTTAGTCCTGCCGGCACAGGGGTTTAACCCACTGCACCACCGGGGACTCATAGATAAAATTAAGTCTTAGGAATGATATGAGAAGAGGCTTGTTGTGGACTTTGTTTTCCACAAAAGCTAACTCAATTCTCTCTAATGGCCAATGCCTCTACAGTACAGATGCATGGTGCAATGGATGAAGTTAGAATTTTTGTGTGTAAGGATGCTCTAAAACTACAAAGCAAAAATAAATGCATTAAATATCTTTAAAGGATTTGCTGATCTGTGTTAAGTGAATCATTAAGTGCTTATAATTTTCAAAAGTACAGTGCTAGAAGCAAGGTTTGAGAATGTGTTGCCCTCCAAATGTTGCTGGTCTGCAAGTACTATCAGCCATCACCATTGCCTATGAGGACTACAATCAATAGGAGTGGCAATCCAATAACATCACATGGAAAATGGTTCCTCTTCTCTGGACGAAGGTCTAACTAACTCAGCAGTATGCTAGCTCAAAATGGTTACTTAGGAACTGACTAGTGGTCTGTGATCTGTCTTCTCACCCAACAACTCTGCCCTGAAGAATGTCAAATGAGCTTGGCTTCCTTAATAACATCTTGGAACTCCTAAGAACTTGCAAAGCCTTGCTTCTGGACAACCTGCCCACCCAGATCCCATTAGCGATATCGCATCTTCTGTGTTTCTTCATAGTTGTATGAGGGGTATTTTTTAAGTAAGGTCCGTTTTGTTGTAGACACTAGTAGTTTGTGAGCATACCGCAACAAGCACATGCGTCGTGTACCGGCATGCCTCGGGAACAACTGTGCTCATTTTCTGCTCTGTAGCTAACCTGTACGGTTCTGTTCTGTGCTTTAAAAATGTTTAAGACTATCAACTCACCCACCACATGTGAGGTTCGCTCAGTGATACAGCTTCTGTCAGCAAGGAACCTGCCTGCTGCAGAAATTCATCGACAGATTTGTGAAGTGTACGGTGATACTGTTATGAGTGAAAGCAAAGTGCATACGTGGGTACGACAATTCAGAGATGGCCGTGACATCATCCATGATGTGACGACTTGAAAACGGCAGTGAACTCTTATCGGAGCAGGCGGCAAGTTTTTATGAAGAGGGTATTTTAAAATTGGTTCAGAGGTATGATAAGTGTTTGAACAAACTTGGCAACTATGTCGAAAAATAGTTCTATGTCGAGAGTGAACTTTCTGAAAATAAATTTACTTTTTTGAAATAAACTTTCGTTGTGTACTTATGTTCCAACGGACCTTACCTAAAAAATACTCCTCATATTTGCATCCTATCATTACTTAAATGTAGAGGCTGCCATAAATGTTTCACAAGAAATGTGATTTGCCGAGGCAAGAAGACTTCTTCTGGGGAGGGGGGACGGACCACTTTGTTTCTTACACTTAATGTAAATGTCAGACTCAAAAGCCAAGGTGAAGAGTGACTTGACACAAACCCACAAAACTTACAAGATGAGCATGCTGACACATGCATGAAACCACACACAGATGTACAGTCACAGGACAATACAAATATCATGGCTCAGGTACGGATGTATACGATTGCCTGCTTTCCTGCAGGTGACTTGGGCTGCATTACCTGGGAAGGGGTCTCGGGTGAGTCCCAGCTGGCTGATGATGTAGCGAGGGATGTCTGTTTTCACTAGGTGTCCCTCTTTGGCATGATCCTCAGCAGCTTCCAAGAGGTGGTAAAACTCCTCAGGATTAAACTCCTGGAAGACAACAGCACGGGGCATAGTTAGGGAGTCAGGTTGCTCAAAAAACAGTTTCATCTTACAATTCTTTCCTTGCAACAACCAGAGATTGAAAGAGATTATTTCCCTTTCTGCAACAAAGGTGCCAACGTAGGGTTCTGTAGGGAGTGCCACCTTGTCTAATAACACTGGCCAACACACATTTTGATGCCCCAAATGTCAGACCTGTTTCTGAGTATATTTGATCTTCTGATTCCAAAAACGATACCAGTTCCCTCCTATCAGCTCTAGTTTTTGAGATACAGAACATATGCCCTCTACCAGTCATCATCTGCTCACCCATAAAAAACCATGAAAACCATTGTACCTAAGAAACCAGAGCTGATGCAGTCATCCAATGCAATTTTCCGAATCACTGCCCCAAATACCCCCAGGAACAGGCCTAAAAACCAAGACACCAAGAAAAAAAACCTAGTTGGGCTGTGTATTCAAATCAGCAATATGTCTTTGGCTAGGTATATGGCTCAGGATAACCCATGTTGAACCCTAGTATAGATGAGAAGCCTCCTGGATGATCTTGAGCCAGCCCAACCTGCTCCAAAAAGTTAATGTGAGAATGGAATAGGATGGCCCTTATGTACATCAACCAAAGTTCATAGGATAAAGTGGAGGGATGGGGAGTTATGAAGTTACGTATTTATTTGTATTATTATTTGAAACACAAGATTCGTACACACAGCAAACAAGATCACTATGCTGACTGTTGTATTGGATTACACGTTAGACACTTCCCAAGTGTCTAGGACTGTGTGCTGTATCAGCAAATAATGCGTGTAGATTCCAGTAGGGTGGCCTTTTGCAGCTGGCAGATAGTAATTTTGTCAGCGCTGATTGTGTTTAAGTGCAGGCCAAGGTCTTTAGGCACTGTACTCAGTGTGACGATAACCACTGGGACCACCTTCTGTCTTGTGCCAGAGTCTTTGCAGTTTGATGTTTCAATCCTCCTATTGTGTCAGTTGATTTTCTTCAGTCACCTGGGATTTCAACATCGACAATCCATACTTGTTTTCTTAACACGATCGTGAGGTCAGGAGTATTGTGCTCCAAAACTCTGTCAGTCTGAATTTGGAAGTCCAAGAGTAGCTTGACATGTTCATTTTGTATAACTTTTTAGGCTTGTGACAGTCTGCATTTTTGGGTCATCCGCTGATTCTTCAATCCTGGCCTTAATGGCATTGGTTCTGATGGCTTGCTCCTGGGCTGCAAGAATCAGGCCTTCTGTCTCCTTCTTCAGGGTTCCATTTGTGAGCCATAACCAGGTCTTCTCCTTATCAAGTTTTTTTTTCAATTTTGTCAAGGAACTGCCCATGAAATGCTTTGTTGTGCCAGCTTTTTTTTTTTTGTCATGTCAGAAGTCGCTTCTGGTGTGAGAGAATTGGCCATCTGCAAGGACATTGCCCAGGAGACGCCCGGATGATTTTGATGTTTTTATCATCCTTGTGGGAGGCTTCTCTCATGTCCCCGCATGAGAAGCTGGAGCTGATAGAGGGAGCTCATCTGCCTCCCCCGGGATTCGAACCTGTGACCTGTCGGTCTTCAGTCCTGCCAGCACAGGGGTTTAACCCACTGTGCCACCGGGGGCTCCGTTGTGCCAGCTGTCAGCTCTGGTTATTATTATTATTATTATTATTATAAATTATTATTATTCCAAAAGCTTTTTCCTTTTCTCCATTTTTTCTTTAAACTCATCTATTTCTGCTCCTCACATCCCTCTGCTGCTGCTTTCTTGCAGCTCTCTTCATTTCCTCATCAGCCATCCTTGAATTCTCAGCCACAGACACCGCATTAATCTGGCGAATTCAATGCAAAGGCAGCCTCCTCAATGACAAGCCAGCTGGCAGGCGGCCAGGTAGAGGAAGTGCTGCCTTGCTATTGGCTGGTGTGTTGCCAGGGAAACCAACAGGCACCTTCCAAAAAAAAGGTAGCTTGGAACAGGTGGAGGGAAGCGGATGATGCACCTGTGACCTCCGGATGGATGGCAAGGCAGGGAGACAGGAAGAAATGCTTAATCTGAGCCAAAGCTCCATTTGGATCAGAGAAAATTTCCCCTTTTTGGAGCGTCAGCCTGGAATAATGTTGCCGGAGGGAAAACTGGAGGGGTGTCCTGTACCTTTAATGGGTTGTCAAACTTTTTTTCTAATTGTGACCTCCTGGCTTGGGAAATTTCTACGGAAATATCTATATAAATAAAAATGTAATGTTCATTTGTGGAATTAACATAACTCAAAAACCACTGGACGAACTGACACCAAATTTGGACACAATAAACCTATTAGGCCAACGAGTGATGATCACTCATAAAAACACTCAAAAACACAGCAGAAGAGACTTAAAAAGCCAAAAAACAAAAATTACATTGCAACGTATGCGCAAAACCACATATATATACGCAAACAGACATGTACACAAATATATACACATATACACAGACTGGGCCGCAGCAATGCATGACATGGGACGGCTAGTAGGTATGTAAGATGGGTATACAAACCATATATTTACTGATAATACTATGTAACCTGATTTTTGTTCTTGGGTTATAAAAGTAATTTCCTAATTGGTTCATAAAAATGTGAAAAAAGTTTATTCAACTGCAAAAACTTTATTTCTGCGGGACATCTTATAGTTTTTCAATGAACGTCTCACAGAGTCTCAACCAATTCAACCCGCCTACATCACAAGTATGTTTGGTAGGGATGAGAGACAGGGCCTTCTCAGTGGTGGCCCCTCGGCTGTGGAATGCCCTTCTTACAAATATTAGATCGGCCCCCTCCCTGTTGACATTTTGGAGGAAAGTGAAGACCTGGTTGTTCAAGCAGGCATTTGAATAGGCAGTGTAACGAACATAGGAATATGGAACAATTGGATGATGAGACCGGATCTTGATTTTAACTATGAGAGGCTAATTAGATGTTTTATTGATTTATATTGGCTGTTTATTATGCTACTGTTTTAATTGTTTTTAACCCTTTTATGATGTTTTTGAGCATTGAATTTTGCTATTGTTAACCGCTCTGCGTCGCCCGAGGAGAGCGGTATATAAATATAGATAACAAATAAATAAATAAATAATTTAGTTTGTGGCAGCCTCAAGAACAAAATTTCTGGAGTACAACAACTACTTTCAAAGTAAGTACTGCACAATTAAACAGAAATAACACTTTCAAACCAGAAACAGGAAAAAAATAAAATTTTGTTTCATAGTGTAATAAGTTATGTAGTAATTTATTTTAAAACCATTCTTTGATGTGCACATCATTTTACCACTTATTGAAAATGAAAGCCATACTAATGAGATGGGCGTGCTTGTTTATCTCTATAAATAAATAAGTAATGTTTGTTTGTGGGATTAACATAACTCAAAAACCACTGGACGAATTGACACCAAATTTGGACACAATACACCTATCAGGCCAACAAGTGACTGCCACTCATAAAAAGACTGAAAAAATACACCAGAAGAGACTTAAAAAAACAAAAAATAAAAATACATTACAACACATATGCACAACCACACATATATACAAATATATATACACACATATACAGTCACAAAGCACATATACACAGACTGGGCCACAGCAATGCATGGCAGCGGACGTCTAGTTTTTCAATAAAAGATTAAATCTTGATACTGCAGACTGCAGAACATCTTCAACATTTTTCATTATATGCTGGCCTGCTTGGTTTGCAGCCTCCAGTGGCAGAATAGACTCTGCTTCCCTCTTGGATTTGTGTAAATGTCAAAAACAGACACTAGGTGGCAAACTGCTCAAATATGTCACGACCCCAACATTCAGTGAGAGGTTCCCAAATGGGGTCAGGACCCACATTTTTTAAATAAACTTTGTTATAGAAGAGGTGTTGCTTCTAGGATGGTTGCCGAACATGCAACACTGGCTGAAATCTGCAAAATGATAAAAGGTCCAGCCTCCTTCTCCAGTTTTTCCCTACACAACCCCACCTTGGCATTATGTCAAGCAAGAGCCAGACAAAAGGAATGCATTCCCTAAGGTGCTCCACAGTCACTTGGCAGAATTGGGTCCCAAATGTTGAGGGTCATGGGCTGTTTTTTTTTTTTTTCCATGTCAGGAGTGACTTGAGAAACTGCAAGTCACTTCTGGTAAGAGAGAACTTGTCATCTGCAAGGACATTGCTCAGGGGACGCCTGGATGTTTTACCATCAGGATGAAAACTGGGCCACATATTTGTGAGCCCACTTGCCAATTCCTACACTTATACACATTTCTACATGCATGCATCCCTCAGGACCTCACCAGGCACTCCAGTAGGCGAGCTGGACGTGAGATGATGATCAGCAGCTTCTTCACTAGTTGAGTGACAAAAGTCACCTCCTCACTCTCTGACCGTTCATAGGCCTACAAACAAAATGGATAAGTTGGTCATGAGCAAAGAAGTTATGACCCCTCCAATGGGATACCCTTATAACCCCACATCTTTCTGAGTCATATCATTATATCACTCACACTCTCTATACTCCCATGGCTCCCTTTGTTGTGGTTGCCTCCTTCTCAATTTACCATCACCTACTCTTAAGCTCGGTTTCTCCTACAAAAGTCAACCCACGTTCTGCATGCTACTGCCTCCATCTTTCTCCACTGGCTCCTACACTTTCCACTTTCTGTGTACATCCCTCTTGAACACCCTCCATTGACAAAGGTGCTGCTCACGTCTTTCAGGAGCTTCTCCATGTTCTCTTGCAACTCGTAGAAGTAGACCGTGGTGATGAGGCCATCCTGGGACTTGGTTAAACAGTCTCGGGCCAACTCAATGACCTGGTGGTGGATGAAGCTCAGTGCCCCGTCGGCCAAAGGCAACACACTGTCTGGTTCATAACTCCTGATGAAATCTTTCAGCTTCTCTTCCATTTGCGCCGTGGCCTGTGGAGGTAAGAAACAGAGTCTCTTCCATCAGAAAAAATAATAAATTCATGCTAGATCCTAAATCTTGCTCCTTTCACACTCCTGGTTTCCAACCATACAACTGCAAGCCGACTGACTGCAGTCTCTGCATAGTTAGGTTCTAGATCTTGAGAATACTTTCCATGTTGTCTTTCTATTTAAGCAAATTGTTTGGGAAGTCACAGCTGGCCCTTAATCCACAATAAGACAACGATATCTGTCTATCTATCTATCTATCTATCTATCTATCTATCTATCTATCTAGTCTGTCACTCTTTTCCCTCTATTGGCCCTGGGATCGGGCTTTCAACCAGTAACAGGAGTAGGACAATATGAGACTACAAATAAATATAATGAAGACTTGGACCGGTCCTGGAATATGATTTGGATCATGTGATTTTAATTGATGTTTTAATGCTATGTTTTTAATAGATTTGGTTTTAACGGTTTTGTTTATGTATTAATAAATGGCATTGAATTGTTGCCTTTGTAAGGCCGCCCTGAGTCCCCTTCTGGGTTGAGAAAGACGGGATATAAATGGAATAAATAAATAAATAAATAAATATTGGCATTTTTCACATCCAACTTTATAGGTCCTTCTTTTCCCCCCCAATACTACAAGCAATAAAAACTGCTTATTCATAATAATGACTATTTATATAAATAGCAGGGGCATATCTTTCTTTCTCAACCCTGTTGTACCCGATCTCAAGCCTCAAGGAGAGGCAGATGATAAAATTACACTACGTAACACAATTTTTGGTCCTGGGTTATCAATGTCTTAAAAACATGGAAAAGGTTTATTAAACTGCAAAACCTTTGTTTTTGCAGGACATCCTGCAGCACAGTTTGCTATAGGTTGCTCAATCAATTCAACATAGTTTGTGGCGCCACAAAAATGAAGTTTTTGGAGTATAACAACTACTTTCAAAGTAAGCATCACACAACAGAACAGGCGTAACACTTTCAAACCAGGAACAGATTTTTTTTCAAATTTTGTTACATAGTGTTGTTATTATTATTTTCGTTTATAAATGAACCCACTTGGTTCTGATCCTAGGTTCAGCCTTGTTTCCCTTCCCTGCCCTTCCCTTCATTCTGTTCAAGCCTGTATAAATACCGAAATAGTCTTGAGAACAAGTGAGATAATCAAAAACTCAGAGCAAGAGAACTCAATTAAGACAAGCTTTCCAGTACTGGCATTTTTTGAAAGTGATAGTCTTCAACTCTCACCATGATTAAAACGCTGTGTAGATCTGCCATCTAGACCAGGGGTCCTCAAACTAAAGCCTGAGGGCCGGATACAGCCCTCCAAGGTCATTTACCCGGCCCTCGCTCAGGGTCAACCTAAGTCTAGAAAGCACACACCACCACCACCAACAACAACAACAATCCTATCTCATCAGCCAAAGGCAGGCCCACACTTCCCATTGAAATACTAATAAGTTTATATTTGTTAAAATTGCTCTTCATTTTAATTATTGTATTGTTTTAAGTCTCCCTTATAAAAATAATTCTGCTCCTTTATCTCACCCTGAATTTTTAAAATCATTTTATGTACATGCGGCCCGCTCACTATCATTACGTTTGGTTTACTGTTTTTTTCTTTTTCTTTTGTTTTGTGTATATTGTTTATATACTTATATGTTTTATATTTTAATGCTATGTTGTTTATTTTATTGCAATTTGTATCTTATTCTATTATAACTTGTTGTTTGGACTTGGCTCATGTAAGCCGCCCCGAGTCCCCGTTGGGGGAGATGGTGGCAGGGTATAAATAAAGTTTATTGTTATTATATTTATTATGCAGCGTTTTTTGCACTGCAAATAAGATATGTGCAGTATGCATAGGAATCCAAATTATGGTTGTTGTTTTTTTCAAATTATAATCTGGCCCTCCAACAGTTTGAGGGACTGTGACCTGGCCCCCTGTTTAAAAAGTTTGAGGACCCCTGGTCTAGATAGATCTACACAGAAACCATCCCATTCAACAAGGCCTGATGCTACTATTGTTTTTTGGTGCTTTACGTCGATTCTTGACTTATGGCTATCTCATAATTCATTAGCCATGGTTATTTGCCATGCAATCGAAGAATGATGAAATATGTAGTCTTACACATCAGGAAGACAATAGTTTGGGACTGTTTTAATGTGTGTCAATACAGGGCCCTTCCACATAGATGTATAAAATCCACAAGAATACCGATCCAACTCGTCCAACGAGGGATCGCCTAAATAAGTAAAGTAAGTAAGTAAGTATAAAATCCACATTGAACTGGATTATATGGCAGTGTGGACTCAGATGTTCCAGCTCAAAGCAGATATTGTGGATTATCTGCCTTGATATTCTGGGTTATGTGGCTGTGTGGAAGGGCCCACAAAGTATTTGTCTCTCTTTCGCTTGCCAATAAGGATGATTCAGTGAAATAAATCCCTTAGCTGCTAGCAGTGTTCTTGGTTGTTTTTCTGGTTTCCAAATAAAGTGGCCTCCAGAGAATGATCTTTGAGACATGTGAGATCTTCAGTCCTTACCTTGGGAAATCGTTCTTTGTAAACATGGTTCATCATCACTATCTCATTGTCATGGGAAGAAGGAGACCGGCCCGGGCTGCATAAAAGAAAGGGACAAATTAGCTGCTGATGAGAAGCTCTTCTCTGCCATTCACATCTTCCCAAATTCTAGTTGATGGTTTAATCTTTATTCTTTGATTGCCAAGGCAGTAATAAACTTTATAGGAAAAGGTAGAGAGAAGATAAGCAAGATCCCCCCAGAGATCTCTGGGTGATTTGCAATAGATTGGAAAGTCTGTCACACTCCCAAGTGTTTCACAACGACAACAAGAGAAAAACAAAAAGGCTCCCATGCCTTTTGTAATTAGGCTGCTCGAAATGAAGGAACTTGGAGGAGAAAAGCCAGGAATGGGTTTTTGTATGCTTATTTCATGTGAGTAGCACCAGTCAAGAACTGTTCTAGCAAACAGAATGGACCATATCTATATAAATAAAAATGTAACGTTCGTTTGTGGGATTAACATAATTCAAAAAACCACTGGACGAATTGACCCCAAATTTGGACACAATACACCTCTCAGGCCAACAAGTGACCATCACTCATAAAAACACTGAAAAACACAGCAGAAGGAACTTAAAAAGCAAAAAAAACCCACCCCAAAATACATTACAACGCATGCGCAAAACCACATATATACACAAACAACAACAATTTTTTTATTGATTAGCCAGTTGGCCTTATCAAAACCAAACAGTGCAGACACAACATCCAACATACAACATACCTCTAGTCCTCTTAAAATAAAATACAAATATACAGGTAGCCATAGATATATGCATCAACTATCCTGGTCTCCCCTACACTGCACCCCAATCTGATCTATGTACTCCGATCTCCTTTTAGCAGCTTTATATATACACAAGCACACATATAAACAAATATATACGCACATATATATGCATATATGCACACACAAAACACATATACACAGACTGGGCCACAGCAATCCGTGGCAGGGGACAGCTAGTGCTACATAAACCATTTCTAAAAGTCACCCATTTTATATTGGATAGACAAAACAAGACATCGAGGATGATAAGCTTATGGGGAAAATGAAGGACAGACAGTGAGCTGCAGGTTGGAACAACACAAGCCCTTCTTGTACTGGAAGAGGAAGGCAGTAAAAAGTATTTTCATATTACTTCTATTATTACTTGCACCTTTGATCAAGGTTAAACTCTGAGGACAGGACACTCTCTAGCACAATCCATTCTGGAAATTTAGCCATTAAGGATTAAAGAAGCATAAGGATAATAGAAGGACACAACATGATGACATGTTGCAATTCTGGAAAGTTTACAAGAGAGACATTAGCAATTAGCTCTTTGTTTCCTAGGAGACAAAAAGGCGGGAGGCAAACAAATGGATAGCTACAACCACAGAAGGACTTACTCTATATTAAGTGTGTGTAGCATTGATAGGCAAACACATACCCTCCAACATTTCACACCAGGGACACATATGGACTAGCAACACAAAGTGTGATCAAAATGGTAAAGGCTTTTTTTTTAATGATAAAGACCATACAAGCTAGGAGAAGCTGCAGCCTTTTGCTCTTGCCTAAGCCTGCTGGGAAGGGCAGGAGTCTACCTCCTCCTCTATTCTCCTCCTAGCTGGGTCGTGCATTAGCACAGCAGATTAACCGCCAGCTGCAGTAAATCTTGCCAATTGAAAGATTGGCAGTTCAAAGCCCGGGTCACTGTGAGCTCCTGGCCTTTAGCCCAGCTTCTGCCTACCTAACAGTTTGAAAACAAATATGAGTAGATAAGTAAGTACCACTTTAAAGCGGGGAGGTATTTTCAGGCGCCCATAAGGATATGACAGAAAAATGCCGGCAATTCAATCAAGGAGGAAATTTACAAACAAAGCTTGTATGTGAGCTCGGATGTGAGGGCCATCTGGCTGCAACATCTGTCACCCCATTGATACCCTGGGTTGATTTGGCTGATCTGGCTGGCTAGGCGGGTGTCCCCTTCCTCCCTCCCTCACCGCTCCATGTCCATCCCTCCCGAAGCTGCGTGCTCGGTGGAAGAGGACGACGTCCCAGATATACAAGGAGTGTACCGAGGTCTCCAGTCTTCGGTCCTGGGTATACGATAGCTGCGCTCCCCTGCTAGAACCTCCAAACAAGCTCTTTAGCAGGAAAGATGGAGCGACAGCACCCCTTGTGGCCGGAATCAAGCACAGCCTCCAAGATGCCGAAGATGGAAAACATATATATATACACACACACACACACACATACATATATATATATATGCCTCTATGTAAAGTTGTCTGTCTTGTGAGTGTATAACAGCACTGAATGTTTGCTATATACTGTAATCTGCTCTGAGTCCTTTTCGGGTTGAGAAGGGCGGAATATAAATACTGTAAATAAATAAAACAATAGCTGAGTTGATGGAGTGCAAATTACTTTTACACATATTTTGCAACTGCAGTGAGCTGAGAACAAAGAGGGAGAGAGAAAAAAGACATTTTAAAAGCAGCTGAAAAATGGAACAAAAGAGGACTAATAGGAACAGTCCCAGCCAAATTTTAGTTTAATCCAGCACTCTAGGTCACTTATACCAGTGACAATGGGTAACCCAACTTAGTTGTTGTATAGGTACCTGAAAGCCACTGATAACAGCTCTACAATGTTTACAAAATTATGTCTCAGTATTTATTGTAGTCTTAAGATCCACTACCCTTCAGAATGCAAACTAGTGTGGGGAAAACTAGTGTGGGTCATCTACATCTTCACTGATGGGTGTCTCCGTGTTTTTTGTTTGTTATCTAGGCTAACTGTGTCAATCTAACAAAAGTTATAATGGGACGCTGTTGTTTGGGAGGTTCCCTTGCCAACTCCATTCTTACCTGAGGCTCCGGGACCGGGGCCGGACTGCGGGAGACCGCCGCCCTCCATCATCATCAGTGATGCTTTCAGTGCTGCCAAAATGTTTGGAAAGGAAGTGCAGCTCATCCATAGTGGGCTGATAAGGCAGCTGGTGAAGGCGCTCTTGGGAGGAGCAGGATGACTGTATGGAAGAGAAAAGGCAGAATTGACCCAAGGTCCCTTAGCAGCCAGTTGACCAGCTGTGAGGAACAGGTCCCATAAAACCCAGCCAGCATTTGCCTCCCCATTTGCAGGCCTTCTTCAAAGCAGGAAGCACTTACTGATACCGTGGAGCTGGGAGTGTTGGTTCCATATCCAGAAGAGGGCAGGGAAGCCAAAGACCAACGTCGTCCATCTGCCCTGGAATTAGAAGGAGGAATATGAACTTCAGTGGAATCAGAGTGAAAAAGAAGAACAATGATGACATAGACATCATCATCACCATCACCATCCCTGTTTTATCTTGTTGTTTGTTTCCTGTCAGATGTGATGGAGGAGTCAAAGTAAGGTTCTTCTGTACATAGGATGTGTGTGCGTGGAGGATGAGGTTTTTTTTTTTAATGCATTCACTGGTTTTAACTTCATTTCATGGCAATACTGTAGGTCTCCTACTTTTGCTGACCTCAGGGGTGAATGCCCTCTATGAAAAAGGGAGAAACACAAATAAAAAATCCCACTATATTTTTTTACCTTCTCTCTAGGGGATCTCAAGTTTCTTCAAGGCAATTCTGTCATCAAATTGTGCCAGAGATTGACCAAAGAATGAGCCTGGAAGATCTAGAGATTCCTAGAGTAACATTTTCTCCAGGAATCTTTAGGTCTTCCAGTGCAACCCTATGGATCACAGGATCAGCCTGGAGGACCTAGAGATTCCTAGAGAGGATATATGCAAAAAGAGCCAAAAGCAGAATGACAGAAAGTGTCATTCTGGCTGTAACCCTATGCCAAACAGAGCATAGGGTTACAGCCTGTGTTGTATGGGGTTACACTCCCCCTGAAGACACAGATTTGCAGCTTGGGAGTGATCCTGGATTCATAGCTGAGCCTGGAA
Organism: Anolis sagrei; assembly: GCF_037176765.1. NCBI lineage: Eukaryota > Metazoa > Chordata > Lepidosauria > Squamata > Anolidae > Anolis > Anolis sagrei. The sequence goes on from NC_090022.1 coordinate 160,877,179, forward strand.
CCCCAGGTTTCGGCGGTGACCAGAGGAGCTTTTGCACAGTTAAAATTGTGTGCCAGCTGCGCCCGAACCTTGGGAAGTCTGATATGGCTACAGTGCTCCACGCTCTTGTTACATCCCGAATAGATTACTGCAACACACTCTATGTGGGGCTGCCTTTGAAGACTGTTTGGAAACTCCAACTAGTCCAACGGGCAGCAGCCAGATTACTAACTGGAGCGACATACAGGGAGCATACCACCCCCTTGCTGTGTCAGCTCCAGTGGGTGCCGGTCCACTTCTGAACTCAATTCAAAATGCTGCTCCTGACCTATAAAGCCCTATACAGTTTTGGTCCAGCTTACTCATCCGAACGCATCTCCCTCTACGTCCCGCCTCACAGTTTAAGATCATTCGGGGAGGAACAGGTAATTATTTAGTCATGAGGAAGTTCACAATCCACATGACATGCAAGCACAAGGATTCGAAAACAAACTACAAGCAAGGAACAGACCACACAATGGCAGTTCGGATTGGGTATTTCACAGACAGCCATAAACACGTTGACAAATGTAGCTAGGCTGTTTCAATTAATCTAGATTCACTGACAATTGATTTGTCTGGTCTTGAATAATTAATTAATCCTTGACGTTGTAAGTCTTGGCCCACTACAGTTCAACCAAGCTGTGGTGTTTGGAGCCATTGCTGACAAGATGACCAACACACACTGAAGCAAACTGTTCTGATATAACTGAACAGATTTGGATCTGTGAGGTATCTCAGTTGGAAACTGCTCAGGAACCAGATGGAATTACTTGAATCACTTTCCACAGAGAGCTGGACCATAATACTCATATAATCCATATTTTACAGTTAAACTATGTCAAGGCCCACTGTGGCCTTTTCCTCGGTACATCAAACAGGTAAACAACCCAAAAGAGATACTCTTCTTTTTTTAGGAGTTGCCACCACTACATCTGAGATGTCCCAGGCCTCTCCTAGACTGCCATATAAAATCCAGATTATCTGCTCTGAACTGGATTATATGGTAATGAAGACTCATATAATCCAAGTCAAAGCAGATAATGTGGATTATCTGATTTAATAAAGTGGATTATATGGCAATGCAGAAAGGCCCCAGTTGTGAAACCAGAACTTCATGTGAACTGCATCTACTACATTGGGTACAGTTGCTCTACTGACCAGCCACACCCAATCCTGTTACTCCAATTTATTTATTTATTTATCGTGTCATCAGCAACCATACCATTGTATTACAATTCTAACAGAACAAAACAAACACACAGATTAAAAAGAAGAAAAAAACACAGATTTTGCAAACTTAGTAGTTGGTTAAATGTCCTTTGACCAGTATCTGGCCACTTGGAGTGCCTCTGGTGTTGCTGCAAGAAGGTTCTCCATTGTGCATGTCGCAGGGCTCAGGGTGCATTGCAGCAGGTGGTCTGTGGTTTGTTCTTCTCCGCACTCGCATGCCATGGATTCCACCCTGTAGCCCCATTTCTTAAGATTGGCTCTGCATCTCGTGGTGCCAGAGCGCAGTCTGTTCAGTGCCTTCCAAGTCACCCAGTCTTCTGTGTACCCGGGAGGGAGTCTCTCATCTGGTATCACCCATGGATTGAGGTGCTGGGTTTGGGCCTGCCACTTTTGGACTCTCGCTTGCTGGGGTGTTCCAGCAAGTGTCTCTGTAGATCTAAGAAAACTATGTCTTGATTTAAGTTGTTGGCGTGCTGGCTGATACCCAAACAGGGGATGAGCTGGAGATGTCTCTGCCTTGGTCCTTTCACTATTGGCTGCTACTTCCCGGCGGATGTCAGGTGGTGTAATACCGGCTAAGCAGTGTAATTTCTCCAGTGGTGTGGGGCGCAGACACCCTATAATAATGCGGCATGTCTCATTAAGAGCCACATCTACTGTTTTAGTGTGGTGAGATGTGTTCCACACTGGGCATGCATACTCAGCAGCAGAGTAGCATAGCGCAAGGGCAGATGTCTTCACTGTGTCTGGTTGTGATCCCCAGGTTGTGCCAGTCAGCTTTCGTATGATGTTGTTTCTAGCGCCCACTTTTTGCTTGATGTTCAGGCAGTGCTTCTTGTAGGTCAGAGCACGGTCCAAAGTGACTCCCAGGTATTTGGGTGTATTGCAATGCTCCAGTGGGATTCCAATGTTATTCTGGTATTCGTTTATTCATTTGTTAATTTTATATTCTACTTTTCTCTAAACAAGGGACCCAAACCATCTTACAATTTTACCTTTTCATAACTTGGAGCTAAGACAAAGACATTGAGGCTATGGTCTTGTCGTGCCTGAAGGTATCTCTGAGAAATTGCAATGTTATTTTGCATCTCCTCTGAGGGTAAGAGAGAGACGAAGAGAAAATTGCCCTCAAAATGGAAGAGACCCAACTTTATAGAGACGAAAACACATCTGCAACATGTGCTTTCCCAAACCAAGGAGCACACAAAGAGGAAATTTAGGGAGGATTTCCACAGAGGCAAGGCATTTAAAAATAGTACACCTGCATCTGACATATATTCCTGGCTTTTCAATACTCAGTATAAATACTCAGTATTTTATATCCGTATAAAATGTAATTGAGAGCCAGCAAGATGTAATGTTTCAATGACAACTCTGGAAATCAAGTTCTGAATCCAGTTTGGCCATGAAAACTCACTGGGTGACCTAATCTCTTAGCCTGAGAGGAAGACAAAGGGCAATTCTACGCTAATTTAATGCAGATCATCAAAGCAGATAATCTAAATTATCTGTTTTGAACTGGATTATATGAGTCTACACTGCCATATAATCCAGTTCAAAGCAGATAATCTGGATTTTATATGGCAATGTTGAATGGGCCAAAGATAAGCCATTTTTGAGTAAATCTTGACAAGAAAAGCCCATAATAAATTCACTATAGGATTGCCATAATATGGAAATAAGTTGAAGGCACAACAACATGTTTCCCATCTCTGTTTCCATGCCATCTGCAAGCTATTGCAAGCCAAAAAAACCAAACAAACAACAAAAACAATCCCCTTAAAAATCCATCAACAAATGCCTTTTGTAATCCCAGATCAGTTGTGCTCCCTCAACACACACACAAACACACATTTGTTTGTGACTTCACAACCTCTGAGGATGCTTGCCATAGATGCAGGCGAAATATCAGAAGAGAATGCTTCTAGAACATGGCCATAGAGCCCAAAAAACCTACAACAACCCAGTGATTCCAGCCATGAAAGCCTTCGACAATACACATTCGGTTCTCTTACATGTTGTCTGAAGAAGAATTCTGGAGAATCTGAAAGGCTCCATAATATTTGGCAAACCCAAGGATTGTCTAGAATACTTCCTCAATATAGATTTTGTACTCTTACCCCTTCTAGGACACATGAAAAAAGCTGCAAATTGAACTCAAGCAGCTCAAGCCATTCACAGGATGTTCCCAGTGAGTTTTTATTCCATCCTATACCATGTATGAATGCCCTGTACTCGAGTAAAGACACTTCTAACAGAAGGGATTTTGCAAGTGCTTTTTTGGCATAAGGCAATTTCTGATCACGCTCCTGGGTAGGAAACTGTTTATGCTTTTTGGTACCAGTGCAGAAACTCAAGGGACAAGGAGATGTAAACAGCTCAGTGTGGATTCACGTAGTACTTTGTTGATGGCAAGATGGAACTTCACAGTCTGTTCCCTTGCTTTTGTGGGGTGGAAGTGGGAGGAAGAAGTGGGACGTGCACAACTATAAAAAGAGCAGAGAGCAGATGGGAAGTGGGGAGCAGCAGCTGTAGCTTCTTCTAGTGCTTCAAATGTTCTTCTCTGTTGCCTTCTGGCAGGAGGGCCAGGTAGAATAGACAAAAGAATGACACAGTACCACAATTCTCTACTCCCAAATCTACAAGTGGAATAGTACTACTTAGGCAGTCCTTCATTGTCCGAGTAGGCTAGTCTTCCAAGATCAGTGTACTGCAGTGGTTCTCAACCTTCCTAATGCCGCGACCCCTTAATACACTTCCTCATGTTGTGGTGACCCCCAACCATATCCCTAACATCGCCATGTAAATAATGATCTGCAAGATGTATTTTCATTCACTGGAGTAAATATGGCACAAATACCTGGTATGTCCAAATTTGAATACTGGTGGGATTGGCGGGGGGATTGATTTGGGAGTTGTAGTTGCTAGGATTTATAGTTAATATGTAAACAAAGAGCATTCCGAACCCCACCAACAATGGAATTGAACCAAAGTTGGCACAGAGAACTCCCATGATGAACAGAAAATACTGGAAGGGTTTGGAGGGCATTGACCTTGAGTTTGGGGAAAATAGACTTTGACATTTGGGAGTTGTAGTTGCTGGGATTTATAGTTCACCTACAATCAAGGAGCGTTCGGAACCTCACCAATGATAGAATTGGGCCAAACTTCCCACACAGAACCCCCACGACCAACAGAAAATAGTGTTTTCTGATGGTCTTTGGCGACCCCTCTGACACCCCTTCGCGACCCCCTCAGGGGTCCCGACCCCCAGGTTGAGAACCACTGGTGTACTGGTAGGTCTGTAGGTGACTGTGGAGCCCTATTCTTGATCTGCATCTTCTTCTGCAGTGAGGGCATTAGTTTCCAGGTGGAAGGCGGTCTACTTCTGGTTTTAGTCTCTTAATTTTGCAAATAAATGAATGTAAGAGCAATTTTCTTTTCTCCATCCTCCTCCCCAATTTGTGTGTGTGTGTGTGTGTCAGGAGTGACTTGAGAAACTACAAGTTTTTTCTGGTGTGAGAGAATTGGCCGTCTGCAAGGACGTTGCCCAGGGGACGCCCAGATGTTTTGATGTTTTACCATCCATGTGGGAGACTTCTCTCATGTCCCCACATGGGGAGCTGGAGCTGACAGAGGGAGCTCAACCTGTCGGTCTTCGGTCCTGCTGGCTCCTTTCTCCCCAATGATTGCTTAATAAATATTTCATGCACAAGGCTGAGGCTACTAGTAGAGTCTTCCTGATTCTAGTTTAGTGTTAATTGTCTATGTTACAATGGGATATTTGAAGCTCACTGCCTTTGTGGAGTACCTTAGTACGAAAACACTGAACGAGTCAAGATGAGTAAGGGCCCTTCCACACAGCCCTATATCCCCGAATTTCAAGGCAGAACATCCCAAATTATCTGAGTGTGGACTCAGATAAGCCAGTTCAAAGCAGATATTGTGGGATTTTCTGCCTTGGTATTCTGGGATATAGAGCTGTGTGGAAGAGCCCTCTGAGCGTGTCTACAAAATATTCATTTTCCTCTGGCTGGTCTTACCTGCGAGAAGATGCAAAGGAGAAGTGGGCTGGTGTATTTGGGGAGAAGTTCCGAGGGCTGTCCAGAGGGCTGCTACCTGTGGACAGGGAGAAAAAGGACACACAAGACACACTGCTTCAAAGGTCTGCTCACAACCTCAAAAATACTAGAAATTAATCCATGAAAAATGTCAACAGATTTTTTTAAAAATTCCCCAAAAAACTGGAATACTACCTATTAGGAATAACAGATACAGATTTAAAAATTGATTTAAATGAAGGTATCTTTTTTATGTATATGACGACAGCCGCCAGAATTATCTATGCGAAGCTCTGGAAACAGAGGGAAATACCGGATTTAGACCAGTGGATGAATAAATTAAGAGAGATAAAAGACATAGACAAACTAACCTTTTTATTAAAGAAAAATTCGGGTAATCTGATTAAACAAACAAATTGGTGAAGAGAGTTATTGACAAGCTGGAATGTGTCCAGAGGAGGGCGACTAAAATGATCAAGGGTCTGGAGAACAAGCCCTATGAGGAGCGGCTTAAGGAGCTGGGCATGTTTAGCCTAAAGAAGAGAAGGCTGAGAGGAGACATGATAGCCATGTATAAATATGTGAGAGGAAGCCACAGGGAGGAGGGAGCAAGCTTGTTTTCTGCTTCCCTGGAGACTAGGACGCTGAACAATGGCTTCAAATTACAAGAAAGGAGATTCCTTCTGAACATGAGGAAGAACTTCCTGACTATGATAGCCATTCAGCAGTGGAACTCTCTGCCTCGGAGTGTGGTGGAGGCTCCTTATTTGGAAGCTTTTAAACAGAGTCTGGATGGCCATCTGTCAGGGGTGATTTGAATGCAATATTCCTGCTTCTTGGCAGGGGGTTGGACTGGATGGCCCATGAGGTCTCTTCCAACTCTAGGATTCTATGATTCTAGGTGGATGAATATGAAGAAATGAGAAAAAGAAAGAACTAATATGAGAAACAACATAAGAGTGGACAAAAGAGGGGTCAGTGATCAAATTCATATTTTTGTATAAACTCTTTATTATTATTTACAATAAGGAAGATCACTGGCTGAACCTTTTTTTTGTATTTTTTGTATTTTTTATTATTGTTTACAATTTTTCTTTTTTTTCTCTCTCATTTTTCTTTTTATTATTTTTTTATTATTATATTTACATTTTTCTCCCTTTCTCCGTTTCTCCTTTTTTCTACTTTCTCTTAACAAAATTGTTCTCCCACTTTACTTGGAATACCAAATCACTTTCCCCTTCCATTACTACTTTAAATAAAATAAAATTTATACAAAAAAAAAGTCTGCCCACAACTATATGATACTTTTAATCCTCTCCTAATTTTTCAGGATCTTCTTCTAACTGCCCTATGAAGGACAGATGTTCTAGCAACTCTGGGCCCTTCCAGACAGGCCCTATATCCCAGGATCTGATCCCAGGTAGTCTGCATTAAACTGGATTATATGAGTCCCCACTGCCAGATAATCTAGGATAAACAGAAAACCTGGGATCAGATCCTGGGATATAGGGCCTGTCTGGAAGGGCCCTCTGACATATCAAGAAGGTGATAAGTGTGTTGAACAAGAAAACAGAAGATGGATGGAAGCAAAGAAATAAGAGTTTTGGATGGGTGGGACAACAAACAGTGTGAGGAAGAGTCCAACCAGTCAAACAGATGGCTAGAGAAAAGCAGTTTGGCCATCTAAAATGGTCAGCTAGGAGATGATGAGGAAAAACCAGATGGACAGAAAATGGAATGGAAAGAAGAATGGCTGTGAAATGATTCAACATTCACAGTGCTAGATAAATATGGGGAGTAGAAAAGACAGATGGCTTGGAAGCATGGAGAGATTTTTTTAAAAACCCTATCAGTGAGCTTTGGGTTGTTGTAGCTGAGGATGCTTGCCATAGATGCAGGCGAAACGTCAGGAGAGAATGCCTCTAGAACATGGCCATATAGCCCGAAAAACCTACAACAACCCAGTGATTCCGGCCATGAAAGCCTTTGACAATAAATTAAAGCTTTGTTGGAGAGGTCAACAGGAAGGCAAAAGGCCGAAATTGGTTGTGAATAGACCCAACAACACTATTTGGAGTTCATTTATGTGTTGTGTATAACACAAAGTGTAAACCAATTAGGATAGTTATAGGATAGGTAGGCATGTACTGATAAGTAGGAATTCTCTTTGGATTTGGTAGGACAACTTGCTGCATTTGTAGGCAAACAGATAGACACACAAGACTACCAGTTATGGAACAACCTGGAACATGATGGCCCTTCCACACTGCCATATAACCCAAAATATCAAGGCAGAAAATCCCACAATATCTCTTTGAACTGGGTTATCTGAGCCCACACTGCCACATATTCCAGTTCAAAGCAGAAAATGTGGAATTTTATTCAGCTGTGCGGAAGAGGCCACAGGCCCCTTCTACACTGCCATATAAAATCCAGATTATCTGCTTTGAACTGGATTATATGGCAGTATAGACTTGTATAATCCAGTTCAAGGCAGATAATCTGGATTATATGACTTGATAATCTGGATTACATCACAGTATAGAAGGGGCCTTAGCCAACTGTGGCAATGTGAAAGAAACACACATTTCGAAATAACAGAAAAAACAGGCAAAAAGTGAAGTTTTGGGCAGGATCCAAGGACATTTCATGCATCCTTGCCATGGACATTTGGTAATTACTAGGATAGCCTTTTGCTCAAAGCCAGTCAAGCAGGTGACTTGTTTGAAGAATGGACCACTGCCTTGACAAGGACAGAAAGATTGGGGCAAGGGCAAAATGACTGGCTCTTTTTGTGGACCGCATGCAGTGCTGGATATTCGATGTTGGATAACAATAAATAAATAAATAAATAAATAAATAATATTGGATTCATCCAGGGCGGCATTCTCAAAAGAACAAAAGGGCAAGTCAAAGGCTTAACTCACCTCAGCAAGCGAGAGTTCAAAAGTGGCAGGCTCAAACCCAGAACCTCAATCAATGGCAGATACCAAATGAGAGACTCCCTCCTGGGCACACTGAAAACTGGGCAACTTGGAAGGCGCTGAACAGACTGCGCTCTGGCACCACGAGATGCAGAGCCAACTTTAAGAAATGGGGCCACAAAGTGGAATCCACGACATGCAAGTGTGGAGAAGAGCAAACTACAGACCACCTGCTGCAATGCAACCTGAGCCCTGCTACATGCACAATGGAGGACCTTCTTATAGTAACACCAGAGGCACTCCAAGGGGCCAGCTACTGGTCAAAGGACATTTAGTCAACTATGAAGCTTGCAAACTTTGTGTTTTGCTTGCTTGTTTGTTAAAAAATGCAATACAACTGTTTGGTTTGCTCCTGACACGATAAATAAATACTCACCAATATGACCTGGGAGTGGAGAGTGAGGCCGGGGCAGTGTCGGAGACGTACTTGTCAGGATCAGGCTCTTCCTGTTACTGGTTCGGCAGCTGTACAAAGGACAAGAAAGATTGAGAGGGAAATTAAGCATGGAATAAAAGAATAAAGTGTATTTGACCAGTCTGCAGCTCATGCCCCAATGTCAAAGCGCCTGGGTAAGCTTGGGTGCATTTCACATTCTCAGCCCCAGAAACCCCTCACCTTAGGCTGCCATATGTTGGAAATGGTTTGAAGGCAACAGCAATGAATATAGCTAAACTATGGATCCTCCAAACAACGGGCCAATTTAATGAATGGACTAGGAATCATTGTGGATTCAAGGTGTCCAAGGACAATAGGGCACAGTCAGACGGGGGTCTGTCTAAGGCCCTTACTACAATGCCATATAAAATCCAGATTATCTGTTTTGTACTGAACTATATGGCAGTGTAGGCTCATATAATCCAGTTCAAAGTGGATAATGTGGATTATCTGCTTTGATAATCTGGATTATATGGAAGTGTAGAAGGGGCCTACACAGTGAGCCAAAAGAAATAATACCAGGTTGGGTTTTCTCATTCCTATGTTGTCATCCCAATTTGATCTCAATCATTCACCTACCATTAAAACAACACAATTTTCTTACAGATACACGCCTACATATGCCTCTCAATACCCTCAACATACACTACTCCCTCACCCTCTCATCTATATTATTACTTATCTCCCTTTCAATACAGTCAGGCCTCCTTATCTGCTGATTCTGCATCCTTGGTTTCAACCATTCACATCTTGAAACTATTTTTTTAAAGTCCCAAAAACAAATCTTGGTTTTGCCATATAATAAAAGGAACACCAATTTACTACATCATTGTATACTAGCCGTTCCGTGCCACATATTGCTGTGGCCCAGTCTGTGTATATGTGCTTTGTGTGTGAATGTGTGTGTACATGTGTGTGTATATATTTGTGTATATGTGTCATCTATATGTGTGTTTGTGTGTGTGTGTGTGTGTGTGTGAGAGAGAGAGAGAGAGAGAGAGAGAGTTTTGTGCATGTGTTGTAATGCATTTTTTTAATTATTTTGGCTTTTTAAGTCTCTTCTGCTGTGTTTTCCAGTGTTTTATGAGTGATGGTCACCCGTTGGCCTGGCAGGTGTATTGTGTCCAAATTTGGTGTCAATTCGCCCACTGGTTTTTGAGTTATGTTAATCCCACAAACGAACATTACATTTTTATTTATATAGAAGACTAGCTGTGCCCTGCCATGCATTGCTGTGGCCCAGTCTGTGTATATGTGTTTTGTGTGTGCATATATGTGTATATGTGTGTGTGTGTGTTTGTGTATATGTGTATATATGTGGTTTAGCGCATGTGTTGTAATGTATTTTTCATTTTTTGGCTTTTTAAGTCTCTTCCGCTGTGTTTTCCAGTGTTTTTAGGAGTGATGGTCACACGTTGGCCTGATAGGTGTATTGTGTCCAAATTTGGTGTCAATTCGCCCAGTGGTTTTTGAGTTATGTGAATCCCACAAATGAACATTATATTTTTATTTATATAGACTAGCCGTCCCCTGCCACGCATTGCTATGGCCTAGTCTGGTGATCTGGAAAGTAATGAGAATGTGTTGATTTCTAATATATGTAATGCCTTTATGCTTGTGGGTAAACAGTATTTCTTGTTGTTTCTTTGACAGTGTTGATATAGAGATTGCCTGGTTTGCCTACTCTGGAACATGCAACATATAATTGTCCTTCTCTAGGAGTCCCTTTCAAATCTATGATACGCTACCTCTCTGTGAATCATATATATCTATCTATATGGCTGGATGGCTCGTTGTCAGGAGGGCTTTGATTACGTTTTCTTGCCCCGGTGAAGGGAGTTGGACTGGATTGCCTTAAGTATTTTCTATTGGTCATGGGGGTTCTGTGTGGGAAGCTTGCCCCAATTCTGTCATTGGTGGGGTTCAGAATGCTCTTTGATTGTAGGTGAACTATGAATCCCAGAAACTTCAACTTCCAAGTGTCAAGGTCTATTCCCCCCAAACTCCATCTGTATTCATATTTGGGCATATGGAATATTCGTGCCAAGTTTGTTCTAGATCCATCATTGTTCGAGTCCACAGTGGTCTCTGGATGTAGGTGAACTACAACTCCCAAACTCAAGGTCAATGCCCACCAAACCCTTCTAGTGTTTTCTATTGGGCATGGGAGTCCTATGTACCACATTTGGTTCAATTCCATAATTGGTAGAGTTCGGAATGCTCATTGATTGTAGGTGTACTATAAATCCCAGCAACTATCAACTCCCAAATGCCAATTCAATTTTTTTGAGTGATGGTCGCTCCTTGGGTTAGTAGATGTCTTGTGGCCAAATTTGGCAGCAATTCGTCCAGTGGTTTTTGAGTTATGTTAATCCCACAAACGAACATTACATTTTTATTTATATAGATAGTGAGCATTCATAGATATCTACAGACTACAGAGGATCTTGGAAACAAACACTACCAGATACCAAGATGTCACTGACATGCTCTCTCTTCCTCCTCTCTCACACACTGCTTTCCCCCGCTCTTCTCTCTCTCTTACACAGACACACCACTTTCTCTTTATACACATTCTAATTCTCTCTCACACACACACAAACACACACCACATCGAGAAACTCTTTTTCTTTCTTTGTTCTCATTTTCCATCACTGCATCATACTGATTCAACATAGGAAAAGCATAGAAAAGTCCTGGAGGCACTCTTAGCTGTTCCTCCTTTTTCGGAAAGATAGCCAGAAGGACAGTTTGCAATTTATTTAGTTGCTTCTCACACATAACTAGAAAAAATATACGTGCTAGTAGGCAGAAGACCATTTTTAAAGAAACCAGTCATAAATAGATAACCTTTCTAGGTGCGATTTACACTCTCCTTACTTTTTTCTCCTTGAAGCATTTAAGAATAACTGGAATAAATTGTTCCATAATAAATTCTTGACATTGGGGGGGGGGGGGGGGAGAATAACTCTGGCCTGCAACAGAAAAGACTCAGTAACGTGAAAAGGAGAAGTTCAGACAATTGGACTCTGTGATGGGTTATGGTTCTGCCAATCCCAACATAATTTCAACAGCTATTGTCAGGATCAGGCTCTTTCTATTCAGCAGCTATATAAGCATCTAGAAGGGAGAAGATAGTATAGTACAGGGGTCCTCAAACTAAGGCCCGGGGGCCAAATACGGCCCTCCAAGTTCATTCACCCGGCCCTCGCTCAGGATCAACCTAAGTCTGAAATGACTTGAAAGCACACAATAACAACAATCCTATCTCATCAGCCAGAAGCAGGCCCACACTTCCCATTGAAATGCTAATAAGTTTATATTTGTTAAAATGGTTCTACATTTTATTGTTTTTATGTGTTTTTGCACTATAAATAAGATACATGCAGTGTGATTAGGAATTCATTCATGTTTTTTTCAAATTATAATCCGGCCCTCCAACAGTTTGAGGGACTGTGACCTGGCCCTCTGTTTAAAAAGTTTGAGGACCCCTGGTATAGTAGGTCAAAATGCACCAGATCACGTCTGATCTTGAAAAGTAAATGCACAGTCACGCCTGGAACATGGATGTGAAATTTCCAAGGAATACAGGTGTTGTTAGGCTCTATATCAGAGGGAAGAACTAGCAAAACCACCTCTGGGCATTTCTTGCCTAAGGAAACCCTATGAAATGTATAGTGTTGCCATAAATCAACAAGCAGCTTGAAAGTACAAGCTTCCTCTATGCATTGATGTTTCACTTTATGACACTGTTCTTTCAACGCTTGGAAATTACAGACAAATTTCTTTAATTTGACAAAAAAAAAAAAGAGTCAGTTCTTGCCTCCGATGTGTCCTTGCGCACATATGCATGGTCCCAAGGCTAGCCTATGGAAAGAGCGAGCACTTCTTTGAATCACTTTTGAATACGTGCAAAAGCTCGTTTAGCTTTATCACATGTTCAAAAGTGATAAACAGCACATGAGATCTTTTGGCACGTCACCGAGTGTGCCGATTACCACTGGGACCACCTGTACTGGTTTATGCCAGAGTCTTTGCAGTTCAATTTTGAGGTCTTGATAACGTCTGAATTTTTCCTGTTTTTTTTTGGTCAGTTTTACTGTCACCTGGTATGGCGACATCAATAATCCAAACTTGTTTTATGCTGATATGTGTTCAAGGCATTGATTTGTGCCTTTGTTGTGAGCTGTCCTGAAACCCCTCTGGGGTGAAAAGAGTGGGATATTAATTAATTAATTAATATTCAGAAAGAACACATCCCCAAGGGATCTTCCCTGCTTCCCAAATGATCAGGGAAAGGCCCCACATATTGATAAAAATGAAAGTAGAGTAAACAAACTCCAGTTGGCTTGTGCTATATAAAATTCCCAACATTGTTTCTGGTCTGAGGAAATCCAAAATTCACATATGTGCCCCTGCGATGGCTATGTGGAAGGGCAATTTTGAAACAAAGGATTGTGGCAAACGGCAGAAGGTGTAGCATGCAATGGCTAAGAGCCTACATTGTGCCGTCGTGCCTGGGGGCTATAATTCTTAATGAAGGAGGCATGGACGTGGCATCTCTCCCCAGGGGATTGCTTCTTGCCCTCCTATAGGAAACTGGAACTCTCAAAAACCCAAAACACTGTAAATAACTCAAAATAAGTTTTATTGATCACAAAGTTATTTCTTTAAAGCAATGAGCTGGAAACTTCAGAGGGGTGACGGAAAATATATGCTACAGTCTCAGTTAGTCCTGGATTCAAGGAGTTTGAAGCTGAGTAGCTTTTCCAAGTTTCCTCTTTCCTCAATGGCTGTGAATGCCGGAGCAAACCACAACCCCAGTTCAAATGGCCTATGTTTGAGGACTCAGGATCTTCCTCTGGTGCCAAAAGAACCAGTTTGAAAGCGCTTGAGACTTCCAACGTCGTTCAGGTTGGTCTGAACATGAAGCATAAGTCTCAAGGGTAAAAAACCTCAGAACTGGTGCTGAGAGGTAATTAAATCAGGGTCTTTTAGAGTCAAGTCTCTTACTCATGTCCATCTGGTAGAAACTCTGATGGCAGAATGAAAAGAAAGGAAGTACTCCCCTCCTGCAAGAAGAGGTGGAGCCAAACAATACTGATTAACAGCTATAAGTAACCAATCCATCCAACTATACATAAGCAGGGTAAAAAGGCAGAATTACGCATGATACAACAGTTTAAATCTTGCAACTAACAGTTCTACACATAGGTGGCGCCACTCGCGCTGTCACATACATACTTAAGAGTAGAATAAATATCAACCACTGGAGTTATGTTATGTCACTTCTGTACTGAATACTAATATAGTGCAAGATACATGGATTAATTGTCAAGGTCCATGGCTGACAAATGCTATGTATAAGTTGCAGGGGCAATGCATAGAGACAAGGCACATTCATATACTACTCTGTATATTTTAATGTATTGCTGCATTCACAAGGGTCTGACATGCATAATTCTGCTTAGGCTGCCATCAGTTGGATATGGCTGTTGCGCATTGTCCACGTGCAAAGCACAGCGTATGCCTGCATACGTCACTAACAGGATGCCAGCTGAGCTATTTTAACTAGAGCTTTCAAAGTGTTAGTGTTGGTGCTAATGTGTTAACACTATATTTGCTCATCTTGAACTCATAAAGGAGATTTTTAAAAACAATGTGTTAGTCTAGGTTCTTGTGGGTTTTTTTGGGCTATAGGGCCATGTTCTAGAGGCATTTCTCCTGACGTTTCGCCTGCATCTATGGCAAGCATCCTCACAGATTCCAACAGACCTCACTACCTTTGAGGATGTTTGCCATAGATGCAGGTGAAACGTCAGGAGAAATGCCTCTAGAACATGGCCCTATAGCCCGAAAAAACCCACAAGAACCTAGTGATTCCAGCCATGAAAGCCTTCAACAATACAATGTGTTAGTCAACTAGTTATTCATTAAAAAAAATCATTTAGAATCACTAAAATGCCTCCCTGTTGCCCTCAAAACAAAGTAACACAAGGTGACTAGAAACACCAATTACACTATGTAACACAATTTGTTTTCCTGGGTTATAAATGTTATTTCCTAATTCCTATTATAAAAATATGGTAAAGGTTTATTTAACGGCGCAAACTTTGTTTTTGCAGGACCCTGCAACACATTTTGTGATAGCTTTTCAATGAATATCTTATCGAGTCTCTACTAATTCAACAGAGTTTGTGGCAACCACAAAAATGAAGTTTTTGGAGTATAACAACTTTCAAAGTAAGTAACACACAATTAAACGGGAAATAACATTTTCAAAACAGGAGCAGATTTTTTTGGAAATTTTGTTACATAGTGTTATTAATCAAACAATTGTTGGAATTTGGCAACTAAAGCAATGTATTATTTTTTAAACATGGTTCAAGTTTTTAACCAAATAGGGTTAATAGATTAATTTTAACGCATTATTTTCCAGCTCTGTATTCTCACCTGCCAGCACTTACATTACTGCTGCTCCATCTTCCAGCAGTCACCAGCCAATCCCTCTCCACAGGCATGTAGCCGGGGAGGGGGGGGGGGGGGCTTGAGGGGCTTCAGTCCCCTCCCCCCCGAAATTCTCATGGTGGTTCACGAAAAGGCCTTACTGGTGCATTATTTAAACTGTTATGTTTATCCATATCATGATCTGATCACCATACTCAATATATCCCATATGCATGGGGGTATTGGGGTAATGATACAAAAGGTTTGCTAGGGTAGACCCTCTTTCACTCAGACTCAGCCCCCTCCCCCCGAAACTCAGCCCCCCTGAAACCCCCCTGAAAAAAACTCAGGGGCCCCCCTCCCCCCGAATCGAAATCCTGGCTACGGGCCTGCCTCTCCAATGCCAGAAATACAGCTTAATGGTGTGACATTAGAAAATGTTCACCATTTCCTCTACCTTAGCAGCCACCTCTCCACAAAAGTCAACATTGACACTGAAATACAACACACTACTGAGCTCTGCGAGTGAAGCATTTTTCCGAATGAAGCAGTGAGTGTTTGAGTATCGGGACATCCATAGGGATACCAAGGTGCTTGTTTATAAAGCTATTGTCCTCCCAACCCTGCTGTACGCCTGCAAAACGTGGACTATCTACATACGTCACATGCAACTCCTGGAATGATTCCATCAGCGCTGCCTCTGAAAACTCCTGCAAATCTCTTGGGAAGACAAGCAGACTAATGTCAGCATGCCAGAAGAAGCAAAGGCCACCAGCATTGAAGCGATGGTCCTCCGCCATCAACTCCGCTGGATTGGCCACATTGTCCAGATGCCCGACCACAGTCTCCCAAAGCAGTTGCTCTACTCTGAACTCAAGAACTGAAAACAGAATGTAGGTGGCCAGGAAAAGAGATTTAAAGACGGGCTCAATGCCAACCTTAAAAACTCTGGTATAGACACTGAGAACTGGGAAGCCCTAGCCCTTGAGCGTTTCAGCTGGAGGTCAGCTGTGACCAGCAGTGCTGCAGAATTTGAAGAGGCACAAATGGAGGGCGAAAGGGAGAAACGTGCCAAGAGGGAGGTGTATCAAGCCAACCCTTACTGGGACCGCCTTCTACCTGGAAACCAATGCCTTCACTGCGGGAGAAGATGCAGGTCAAGAATAGGGCTTCACGGTCACCTATGTGCCCACCGCCAGTACACCGACCTTGGGGGACAATCTTACTCAGACAATGAAATGGTGGAATTTTGAAGTTAGTTGCGCATTGCAAATGAGAAGGGAAGAAACGGGAATAAACAGAACCTGTTCTAAGCCCATATGGCAGGAGGAATATGTAGACCTCAAGTTCCTGGGAACTATTTTGGTTTTACTAAAATCTGCACGTTCTCCAGGTATAAAACAGGATCCGAGGAAGGGGAAACCACCTGCAAAATGTTGGCTCAAATAACAGAGGCAATTCTGTAGTATTTTGCATGACCTGACCCACACAAGGAAGTACAATTCTATCTACAGAGCTTGGAAGAAAACCAATTCAAAATTAATTCAAATTATCCGAAATGTGTTTTAAATTTTAGTCATTCCAGTTCCAGGCTGGAGATGCACTCTTAGTTTTTGCAAAGAGCCAGCTATGCAATCCAGCCATAATCTTGTTATCAGACATGGCCACAACCTCCCCTTGTAGGATCTTCCAGCACTATATTTATTTATTTATTTACGACATTTATATGCCGCCCTTCTCACCCTGAAGGGGACTCAGAGCGGCTTACAAGTAAAAAGTAAATACAATATATTATATTACTATCATAGCACAATATTAGATCAAGAAATAGTTTTCTTAGACCTACAGAGACACTCGCTGGAACACCTCAGCAAGCGAGAGTCCAAAAGTGGCAGGCTCAAACCCAGCACCTCAATCCATGGGTGATACCAGAGAGAGACTCTCCCCTGGGCACACAGAAGACTGGGCGACTTGGAAGGCGCTGAACAGACTGCACTCTGGCACCACGAGATGCAGAGCCAACCTTAAGAAATGGGGCCACAAAGTTGAATCCACGACATGCGAGTGCAGAGAAGAGCAAACCAGAGACTACCTGCTGCAATGCAACCTGAGCCCTGCTACATGCACAATGGAGGACCTTCTTGCGGCAACACCAGAGGCACCTCAAGTGGCCAGATACTGGTTAAAGGACATTTAATCAACTACCAAGTTTGCAAAATTTGTGGGTTTTTTTTATCTATTTGTTTGTTTTGTTCTGTTAGAAATGTAATACAATGGTATGGTTGTTGATGACATGAGAAATAAATATCACAATATTAATATTACATTGTACTATAACATTATACTGTAATATTATTAGTAATATTATATTTAATATAAAATGTATAATTATAATATCATTTTATTAGTAGTAGTATATTGTATTGCATTATAACATCAATATTATATGTATATAGTAAAGGTAAAGGTTTCCCCCTGACATGAAGTCCAGTCGTGTCCGACTCTGGGGTGTGGTGCTCATCTCCATTTCTAAGCCGAAGAGCCGGCGTTGTCCGCAGACACCTCCAAGGTCATGTGGCTGGCATGACTGCATGGAACGCCCTTACCTTCCCGCCAGAGCGGTACCTATTGATCTACTCACATTTGCATGTTTTCGAACTGCTAGGTTGGCAGAAGCTGGGGCTGACAGCGGAAGCTCATGCTGCTCCCCGAATTCGAACCTGCGACCTTTCGGTCAACAAGCTCAGCAGCTCAGTGCTTTAACCCACTGAGCCACCGGGGGCTCCATTATATTGTATTGTATTGTATTGTGTTGTATTATATTATATTATATTATATTATATTATATTATATTATATTATATTATATTATATTGTGTGTGTGTGTGTAATATAATATATCTCATATATTATATTTTTATTTTTATATCTAATATTATATTATTATTATATTAATATAATATAATAATAATATAATAATATTAGATAGTCCTTGTATTCCTTCCTGGCATTTGTGGCCACTTCCAATTCAATGATGCTGTGATTCTGCCAAAATAAAGTAAGCTTAGATCAATATGATAATGTCTGGGTTACTGTCTGTCTGAATGCACACGGTCATAAACTCCTATTTGAAAGAGTCTGCCCTGCTCTCACTTTGGAGAGAGGTTGACCTTCCCATAACTATGTGAGATAAGAATAACTGATGGACAGAAAGCAAAAATCTGGGTCGCTTCAAAAAGCAAGTGAATGCAGGTGTCTCCGGCCACAATTCAAGAAAGAGATTAAGTGGTAATGCGCACAGATAAGAGCAACCAAGATACTCAAGGGTTTAGAAACCAATCCTAAAAAGGAACATCTTACAGAGCCAAATGAATGTGTAGTTGAAGGAAGAGAAGATTGAGAGGTGACATAATAGCCATGCTTTGAATGCGATTTTCCTGCTTCTTGGCTGGGATGGCCCATGAGATCTCTTCCAGCTCTAGTCCAACCCTCTGCCATGCAAGAAAAGCACAATCAAAGCACTCCCAAAAGATGGCCATCCAACCTCTATTTACAAACCTCCAAAGAAGGAGTTTTGTCAAACTCCAAGGAAGTGAGTTCCACTGTAAACAGCTCTTATATTCAGAAAGATCTTCCTAATGTTCAGGTGGAATCTTTTTTCCTGTAATTCGAACTCATTGCTCAGAGTCCGAGTCTTCAGAGTAGCAGAAAACATGCCTGCTCCTTCTTCCTTATGACATCCTTTCACATATTTATACATCGCTATAATGTCTCCTCTGAACCTTCTCTTCTGCGGGCTAAACTTCTTCCTTTAGGAAGAAGTTGAAAACATGGTTGTGGGACCAGGTATTTGGGTAGCCGGCTGACAATGATGACAATGTTATGGAGAACTGCACGACAGCTCCAAGAAAAATGCAGGGAACAAAACCAACCTCTGTACATGGCATTCATCAACCTTGCAAAGGCATTCGACACAGTGAATCGCAGCGCTCTCTGGACCATCCTCCAAAAAATCAGGTGCCCAAACAAATTTGTGAACATCCTGCAGCTCCTCCATGATGACATGATGGCAACAGTCTTGGACAGCAATGGCTCCCAAAGTGACCCATTTAAGGTGGAATCAGGTGTCAAACAGGGATGTGTTATTGCCCGAACATTATTCTCCATCTTCATCGCTATGATAATTCATCTTGTTGATGGGAAGCTTCCCACCAGAGTGAAAATGCAGAGTGGAATCAGACAGATGGCAAGCTATTTAACCTCAGCAGACTGAAAGCCAAAACCAAGGTTACAACAACATCTATTATAGAACTCCAGTATGCTGATGACAACGTCGTCTGTGCGCATTCAGAAGAAGACCTACAATCCACTCTAAAAACCTTAGCAGAAGCACACGAAAAGCTCGGCCTGTAATTGAACATCGAGAAAACCAAAGTCCTCTTCCAGCAGTCACCAGCCATTCCCTCTCCAATGCCAAAGATACAGCTTAATGGTGCAACACTAGAAAATGTTGACCATTTCCGCTACCTTGGCAGCCACTTCTCCACAAAAGTCAACACTGACACTGAAATACAACACCGCCTGAGCTCTGTGAGTGCAACATTTTTCCGAATGAAGCAGAGAGTGTTTGTGGTCCGGGACATCCATAGGGATACCAAGGTGCTTGTTTATAAAGCTATTGTCCTTCCAACCCTGCTATATGCCTGCGAGACATGGACAGTCTACAGACGTCACATGCAACTCCTGGAACGATTCCATCAGTGCTTTCTCTGGAAAATCCTGTAAATCTCTTGGGAAGACAAGCAGACAAATGTCAGCATGCTGGAAGAAGCAAAGACCACCAGCATTGAAGCGATGTTCCTCCACCATCAACTTCGCTGGACTGGCCATGTTGTCCGGATGCCCGACCACCGTCTTCCAAAGCAGTTGCTCTAATCTGAACTCAAGAACGGAAAACAGAATGTTGGTGGGCAGGTTTAAAAATGGGCTCAAAGCCAACCTAAAAAACTCTGGCATAGACACTAAGAACTGGGAAGCCCTGGCCCTTGAGCGCTCCAGCTGGAGGTCAGCTGTGACCAGCAGTGCTGTGGACTTTGAAGAGGCACGAATGAAGGGCAAAAGAGAAACGTGCCAAGAGGGAGGCGCATCAAGTCAACCCCGACTGGGACCACCTTCCACCTGGAAACCAATGCCCTCACTGTGGGAGAAGATGCAGGTCAAGAATAGGGCTCCACAGTCACCTTCGGACCCACCGACAGAACACCGACCTTGGAGGACCATCAACCTCAGACGAGGGATTGCCTAAGAAAGTAAGTAAGTATGGAGAACAGACTATGGACAGGCTTTGGACTGAGTCATTGGTCACAGAATTCGGATTTAGATATGATCAACAGTTAATACTATTTTAAATGGATTTTCAAATTTAATTTAATCTAATGTTTTACTTATTATGTAACTGTTGTGTTTTACTATGTTTTGTATGTGGGGGCATCAAATTGCTGTTGGCTGAGTACCCCCCCCCCCCCCCCGGGGTTGAGAAGGGTGGGGTACAAATGTTTGATTTAAATAATAATGAAATAATAAATAAACATATTCCACTCTTGGGAGAAGGCCTTCTTGGTGGCTACTCCAGGATTTTGGAACTTTTTTCCTTAAAAAGGGGCAACCAATGCCCTTCTTATTATAATAATACCAATCAAGAGAAGGAGGAAAAGGAAGAGGAAGAGGTTCTGTTTCCCATACTGGCTGGGAGCTGTAGTCCAAAAATGAAATAGAGGCAGAACTGCAGGAGATGAGCCTGTCTTCATAACTGATGGTGCCCTTGAGTGGCTCGAGATGAGATTTTTATCACCCCACTGCGCTGCCTCATTTACTGAATTACTTCTAATTGCTAGGGTGAAGAATTACTGACTTAACTTCTAATTGCAAGAGCGAGGAGCCCTCTGGTTGGCAATGACCTTGAGGCATTACAAGAATTAGCTGGTTTGTTGCACTGACAACAACAAACATTTTTGTAGCACCATAAGGGGCAAGACATTTACTATAGCACACCTGGCAGTGCCTACGTCTGTCCCTTATCCTTCCCGGTAAATCCATGAGGCCTCCTATTTCACCTGTTTCCTTTTAACCTTGGGATTCTTACATCGGAGAGTATGTTCTCATCTCCCCATCTCATTTTTTCTTACTGAATTGTACCCAAGTTGCATGAGCCTGTATCTAATATCCCCAGAGGGGTTCGTGGCACCTATTTTCTGTCCTCCTTTCTTATTTATTTATTTATTTATTTGATGCATTTATTAACCGCCATTCTCAGCCCTTTAGGGCGACTCATGGCGGTGTACAACACATATAAAAGACAATTTACAAGGAAGCAATTACAACACCATATAAACGATACAACAATTACAAAGTTACACTAAAAATCCGCTTCGTCTCATAGTGGAATCATAACCAGTCTCATATTCCTTGTTCCATTCCAGTCATCTTTACCACATTGTTATAGCACTTAATTAAATGCCTTCTCGAACAGCCATGTCTTGAGGCTTTTTCGGAAGGACATAAGGGAGGGCGCCTGTCTGATGTCTGCAGGGAGAGTGTTCCACAGCCGGGGGGCCACCATCGAGAAGGCCCTCTCCCTCGTCCCCGCCAGACGTGCCTGTGAGGCAGGCGGGATCGAGAGAAGGGCCTCCCCAGACGATCTCAAGGTCCTCGTGGGCTCGTAGGCCAAGATGCGGTCCGAAAGGTATTTTGGGCCGGAACCGTTTAGGGCTTTGTAGGCCAAAACCAGCACCTTAAATTGGGTCCGGTAGCAAATCGGCAGCCAATGGAGCTGGGACAACAAGGGCGTTGTGTGCTCCCTGCCACCCACTCCAGTTAGTAACATGGCTGCCGCGCGCTGAACCAGCTGAAGCTTCCGGGCCGTCTTCAAGGGCAGCCCCATGTAGAGAGCGTTGCAGTAGTCAAGGCGGGATGTGACCAGAGCGTGTACCACCGTGGCCAAGTCAGACTTCCCGAGATACGGGCGCAGCTGGCGCACGAGCCTGAGCTGTGCAAATGCTCCCCTGGTCACCGCTGACACCTGGGGATCCAGGCTCAACGATGAGTCCAGGGTCACACCCAAGCTGCGAACCTGCGCCTTCAAGGGGAGTGCGACCCCATCCAGCACAGGCTGTAACCCTATACCCCGTTCGACCTTGCAACTGACCAGGAGTACCTCTGTCTTGTCTGGATTTAATTTCAGTTTGTTCGCCCTCATCCAGACCGTTACAGCGGCCAGGCACCGGTTCAGGACCTCGACAGCCTCCTTAGTAGCAGGTGGAAAGGAGTGACAGAGTTGTTTCTCATCTCAGGAATCTTACCAGCAATACCTGAGAGCCCTCTCATTTTTAATAGCCTGTTGAAAAAAATGACAATCTCCCCTTTCTTACTAATAACCCCCCCCCCCCCCCATTTCGAGTGCCAACTTGGAAGTAGTTGTTGCAACTTGTTGAATTTCAATTTGGAAGGGGCCACAGCAACTTGGGCGATAACCTATCTATGACCATTTCCTGATGACTAAAGTATAAGTAACTTTTATTTTGGTTCTAGAAAGCTCCTTGCTTAGAATTTTGATATTTTACTTAAAATACGAGTGTGGCAACTTGAAGAACTATAAAAAACAAAATCAGACATGGAGATCCCCGCCACAATATTCTGACAAGTCCTGGCTTGAGCCGTTTTGTTTTCCTAGTTAGTAGTTCTCTCCCCTGCTTTGGGATCCCAACTTGAAACTGGACCTTGTAGCAAAGATAACAACTGACACTGACAGCACTTGTTCTGGTACAGCTGTACCAGGAGCTCCAATTTTGTTTGCTTTACATTAAATGTTTGTTTGCGGTCCTAGGATTCAGGGACTCTGCAGATAGATGGCTTCTTTTGGTTGCAGTTATAGGGCAAGCCACCTGTCCATCATCATTAGTTTTGGTCCCGCCCCTTGCTCAGGGCAATTGGGAAGGGAAGGGAGCCATTTTTAGTTAGTCTCAGCTAGGTTAGCCAATGTAAAGGACGTGTGTAAGCTTCCCCTGTACAAAAGCTTCAACCTTTAAGAATTTCCAGGGTTACAGAAATTCCAACAGAAACAGAAGGGAAAGAATTTCCAGGGAAGCATCCCCAAAGCTTTGAAGACTTTCCGGGGGAGAACAGCCCTAAAGATCAAAGAACTCCAGCTGAAGAGACTACAGGCCTTGCTGGTAGGTCCACTCGGTGCTTTGAGACGCAGTTCTACCCGGTAGTGGTGCCCACATCAGTTAGGTTTAAGTTTACAGTCAGCCTGGAAGAAGTTAAAAAGAGGATTTTCCTTTAAAGTAAAGAAGAAGTTATTGAAGATAGTTGCCTGTCCTTTGTGGGCAAGTTTAGGAATTCACCAGTTGCCCAAAAGCTTGGAATCATTTACTTAACTTTACTGAAGACAAGAGAAGTTTCTGTTTGGTTATTCATTAATAAAAGTCTTTGTTGTACTTCTCAAACCATCTAAAGACTGTTTGTGGTGGAAACCTCTGAGAACTTCTCTTTGGGCCCCCTGGCTTCTCGTTGGGCAAAGGTTGCACATCCTCTTCTAAAGACAATTATTTACAGGCCCAGCGTGTGACAGAACAGCACTCCATCTAATTCTAAGGTATCTGGTGCATTATGAATGCCATATAGGCAAACATGCAAACATTTTTTACTACGGTATGATAGACAAGCTTTTGTAGTCTATATAGTGTTTATAATGTATTTAATTTAAATTATGCACAAGCGCATACTCATATAAAGGTAAAGGTTTTCCCCTGACATTCAGTCCAATTGTGTCCAACTCGGGGTTGGTACTCATCTCCATTTCTAAGGCAAAGAACCAGCACTGTCCATAGACACCTCCAAGGTCATGTGGCCGGCATGACTACATGGAGCACTGTGCCACCGGGGGCTCCTAAATATTCTTTAGATAGGTATATGTTTATATATGTTCATATTTTTATACATAGCAGTTATTATTTCAGTGAGCTTTGATCCCAATAAGAGATATATTGATACCTGCAGTGGAAAATCCAAATTCTATCTTCCTTAAAGGTAAGGGTAAAGGTTTCCCCATGACATTAAGTCTAGCTGAGTCTGATTCTGGGGGGTGGTGCTCATCTCCATTTCTAAGCCAAAATTCAAAATTCCTTGACAGAAAATAGTGAGCTGATTTTTCCCTTCCCTACTTTTGAAGCCACAAAAGATTCACAGCCCTGGATAGAGAGGTCAAAGCATAGCAGCCATGCACTCGCTTTGCACAGTTCTGCTTCTGAGCCATACTGAACCATTCATGACACTTTTCCCAGGATTGAATTGCAGGCACTTCCTCCCACCTCCCTGCAGCTCCACCTGTAACCTAAGACAGGGCTGCCTCTCTCATTCACACCCAGCCTAGCAGATGATATTCCCTCTGCATCAGACTCTCTCCATCAGCCACAATGGTGTTGTTCTGCAGATAGTTCTTTCACACTGTGCTCTCACCCTGAGATTCCTCCCTGATCCTGAAGATTAGATAAGAGGGGCTGGGGCTTGAGATCAGGTAACCCTAGTATCTGCTCAATCTGCTATCCAAGCTGATAGGAAATTTCTAGGGCCACTTCCTTCTTATTGTCAGCTTTAAAACAGACTTGAAGGTGTTGAGGAACACTCAGAAAGATAAAGATACCAAATGGGAGCTGTCGCATGACAAAGAGAGGCCTCCCTCCACTGGCTTCTCAAAGAAGGAGCAACAACTTTTGTTGTGGTTTACGTGCCATCCAATATTCCACCAACCTCTCCTGTGTTTCCCAAGTCTCCTCGCAAGTACATACAGAAGATTTGCTCATCACTTTTCTTCTATAGGTAAGTTTTCCCCTGACATTAAGTCCAGTTGTGTCTGATTCTGGGGGGTTGGTTCCATTTCTAAGTCGAAGAGCCGGCGTTGTCCGTAGACACCTCCAGGGTCATGTGGCCAGCATGACTTCATGGAGCGCTGTTACCTTCCCACTGGAGCAGTACCTTTTGATCTACTCACATTTGCATGTTTTCAAATTACTAGATTGGTAGATCGAAATATATAGGATATATAAATAATAATAAAGGTAAAAGTTTTCCCCTGACATTAAACAGTCATGTTCAACTCTGGGGTGTGGTGCTCATCTCCATTTCTAAGCCAAAGAGCCGGCGTTGTCCGTAGACACCTCCTAGGTCATGTGGCCAGCATGACTGAAAGCGCCGTTACCTTTCCGCCAGAGCGGTACCTATTGATCTACTCACATTTACTTACTTACTTACTTTATTTATTTATATACCGCTTTTCTCAGCCCTCAGGCGACTCAAAGCGGTGAACAACATCAATACAAAACATCACGAGACAAGTATAGGGCAATTAAAAACAATTGTAACATAAATAATTAAACATCCATATATCAATCATTAGCGCCTCAACAGTAAAATCAGAATCCAGTTTCATCATCCGTTATTTCGTATTCCTATGTTCAATTACACTGTTTAATCAACAGCCAACATTTTTCTCTGAAACGCCAGCAGGGAGGGAGCCAATCTGATATCTGCAAACAGGGCATTCCACAGCTGAGGGGCCACCACCGAGAAGGCCGTGTCTCCCGTCTCTGCCAAGCGCGCATGTGATGCAGGCGGGACAGAGAGCAGGGCCTCCCCAGATGATCTTAGTGTCCTAGTCGGTTCATAGGAGGAGATGTGTTTGGAGAGGTAAGTAGGGCCAGAACCGTTTAGGGCTTTATTGGCTAACGCCAGCACTTTGAATTGTGCCCGGTAGCAAACTGGCAGGCAGTGGAGCTGGCACAACAGAGGAGTAGTATGCTCCCTGAGTGCCGCTTCTGTTAGCAACCTGGCTGCCGAGCACTGGACCAGTTGAAGCTTCTGAGCCGTCTTCAAAGGCAACCCCACGTAGAGAGTGTTGCAGTAGTCTATACGGGATGTAACCAGAGCATGGACCACCGTGGCCAAGTCAGACTTCCCAAGGTATGGGCACAGCTGGCGCACAAGTTTTAACTGTGCAAATGCTCCCCTGGTCACCGTTGAGACCTGGGGTTCCAGGCTCAGCGACGAGTCCAAGATCACACCCAAGCTGCGAACCTGCATCTTCAGGGAGAGTGTAACCCCGTCCAACACAGGCTGTAACCCTATGCCCTGTTCGGCCTTACGACTGACCAGGAGTCAGTCGTTTTCGAATTGCTAGGTTGGCAGCAGACTGCTAGGCTGACAGCAGAAGCTCACACCACTCCCAGATTCGAACCTGCAAACTTTCGGTCAACAAGCTCAGCAGCTCAGCGGTTTAACTCTCTGTGCCACTCGGGGCCCCCTATCTAAATAAATCATATAGATACATAAATCATATAGTTCAAAATCTGTATAATTTTGCAAAGCCTCTGTCTGTTGAGCTTTGAAAGCTAGCATAACGCATCTGGCATCCTTCGGCTCACCTCATAAAGGCATCATAATGATGTTTATTCTGGATTTTGTTGGATTTT
Source organism: Anolis sagrei (assembly GCF_037176765.1). NCBI lineage: Eukaryota > Metazoa > Chordata > Lepidosauria > Squamata > Anolidae > Anolis > Anolis sagrei. The sequence continues at coordinate 160,903,882 of NC_090022.1, forward strand.
GCATGGCTAACCTGTTTCTGCCTGAATAGTTTTGGATTTGCTCTGGAGGAAATCCCTTTACCCAACATCACTGCAAGTGAGAAGGTTCTGTCTACTTCCCACCCTTTTCAATTTGCTGATAATTTAAGGAAATTACTAAATCCATAAAATTATTTTTGTTGCTACTTCTTAACTGCAATTTTGCAACTGTTATGAATCATAATGTAAATATCTGATATACAGGATGCATTTTATTCACTGGACCAAATATGGCACAAATACCCCATACGTCCAAATTTGAATACTGGTGGGGTTGGGGGGGGATTGATTTTGTCATTTGGAGGTTGGAGTTGCTGGGATTTATAGTTCAACTACAATCAAAGAGCATTCTGAACTTCACCAGCAATGGAATTGGACCAAACTTGGCAGGCAGAACTCCCACGACAAACATAAAACACTTGATGGGTTTGATGGGCCTTGACCTTGAGTTTGGAGTTGTAGTTCACCTACATCCAGAGAGCACCTTGGACTATATAATAATAATAATAATAATAATAATAATAATAATAATAATACTTTATTTATACCCCACCACCATCTCCCCAAGGGACTCGGAGCGGCTTACATGAGGCCAAGCCCAACAACACATCAATAAAACAAGAAAGCAATAATCCAAAAACAATACAATTAGTATAAATCACATATAAACAATAACGCACAAGATTTAAAAACCTATGGCCGGGCCAAATGTAATAGTTTAACATTAAAAAATAAATGCTGGGCATGAACAAGCTAAGATATATCTGGTAGGAGGGTTTTAAAAGAAGTGAGGGAGCGCAATCCAACGAATAGTTGAAGTTCATTCTGAGGACATTTTGCTGGGAATTATTTCCTTATTCCGGGAAGGGACACTGGAACAGCCACGTTTTCAGGCTCCTCCTAAAGACTGCCAATGTTGGGGCATGCCTTATATCCCTGGGAAGTGAGTTCTAGAGTCAGGGGGCCACCACTGAGAAGGCCCTCTCCCTCAATCCTCAGTATGCCCAAATATGGTGGAGTCAGGGGCGGCTCGTCCATTATGCGAAGTAAGCGGTTGCAGAACACTTTTTTTTTGCCATGGGCGCAGAGGTGCCTCTGTAAATGCCCCTTGATCGCCACTTGAGGAGCACCCCCTCAGCTCACAACAGCCCTAGCAGTCCGGGGGGGAGCCTCGGCTTTCTTGCCTCGCTGCCGGGCGATCCTCTTCCCAAAGGGGCCGGGCCCTTGAGCCTCACCTAGCCCCTCTCATTCCTGCTCCCGGCCACCGGGTGCGCGAGCAGAGCTGGCGCTCAATCGTTCTCTGCATTCGATCCCTTCCCCATGACCGGCTCCCTTTCCCGATCCCCCTGCACTCCACCTGCCTCCTCTCCTCGTCCCAATCCGCGGGTGGGCCAAGGGGCGGAGCCGCCGCGTCTGGCCTGCTTTGGGTCCGGAGGCGTGTCTGAAGACCCCAGCATGTGCACCAAAGGTCACCTCTTCTCCTGACTTTCTCTTCAGCCATTGGGACCAAGAGAGAGAGAGAGAGAGCCCCTCCAGCTGGAGGTATCTCTCACCTCCGCTCCCTTCTTTGTTTTTGTGCCTACCTTCAGGAAAGGTGGGCATCTCCACCTCTCTCTCTCTCTCTCGGTTCCAATGGCTGAGGAGAAAGTCAGGAGAAGAGGTGACTTTTGGTGCACACGCCGGGGTCTTCAGGCACCCCTCCGGACCCAAAGCGGGCCAGGCATGGGAGCAAGTGCGGCAAGTGTAGTTACTGGGATGTATAGTTCACCTACAATCAAAGAGCATTCTGAACTCCACCAATGATGGAATTGAACCAAATATGGCACACAGAACTCCCACGACGAACAGAAAATATATATCAATGATTGGTTTCAGGGGGGGAGGGGGCAAAAATATTGTTTGCTTACCTTTGAAAATTACCTAGGGCCACCTCTGGGTGGAGTTTGGGGGAAATGGATCTTGACATTTGGGAGTTGTAGTTCCTGGGATTTATAGTTCACCTACAATCAAAGAGTATTCTGAACCCCACCAATGATAGAATTGGACCAAACTTCCAACACCCCTATGACCAACAGAAAATACACTGTTTTCTGATGGTCTTTGGTGACCCCTCTGACACTCCTCTTGCGATCCCGTCAGGGGTCCCAAACCCCAGATTGAGAAACACTGGCTTAGATGCACAAATGCTTTTGCATATGGTCTTTCACTTCACACTATCATCCTGGTCCTAGTTTTCTTCCGAGGAGAGTGCTTTATGAGGCTGTTCTTGGAATTCATAAAGGGAAATATGGTGTGGAAACACAATACACAAGAAAACCTCAGTGTTTCTGTAAGCCTCATCAGTTTCAACAATGTCTGCATAGGATACCTTCTTCAGGCGATATCTTCAGCTATAAAGGTGTTTATACAAATATCCCTTTTCTTTTTATCACCTTTTATCCTCAGAGACCCTCTGATAGCAAATATATCTTTGAGTCAATGTAGCTATTGGAGAGCCTTTCCCAGAGATTAAGACTGCAAAATTTGGGTCCCTCCTTGAGGCATTTATTGTCTTTGTTTGATATCCTCACTTTCAGCATTATATTTATTCATATGCTGGTTTCCCGTGGCTAAAACCATGTTCAAAACAGCTTACAATAACATCAGGGGGAAAGTTACATAACATAAAGCAGTGACCGTCAGATAATTCAACAACAATTACACATAACCGTACAACGTGCTGTCCTGCCTGTATTTCTTGCTTTTCAATGGAAATGCTTCCAAGCTCCCTAAGCAGGTCTGCTGGTAACTTGCAAAATGAATAAGCCTTCTCGATTAAAACACATAGGAGGCATGATATCATGGCAGATTCTTCCTCTGTGAGCTAGCGCTTCGGATATGACCTCAGGGCATGAGAAGGAATTACTGTGGCTTACACATCATGAAGGTAATGGCAAAATGAGGTCCTAAATCACTTCAGATGGCAGGCAGGAGACCATGATTTTAAAATATTTATCCACATAAAGAAAAAAAAACATGGACAGAAGCAGCACATCAGAATGCAGGTTGTAGTGTATAACCTCCTCTATTCCGTTTTCTGTTGACAGAGAGGGTATTTGCATTTTATTTTTAAATATATGACTCTACATCCACTTCCGATAGTGTCAGATATCTGTAAGAACAAAGGCTAGACAGGCAAGTTGAAGTAATTCCTGGCATAACTGGAAATCTTTATTTACAGCCTGGCAAGTACAGACATGAATCAGTGTTTGATCCCCAAGCGCTCCCTGACTCACGTCTGATTCTACTAGGAAAGTAGTGTTGTGCTTGAGTTGATACGGATGGTTCAGCTTTGGTGTTGAATGTTCATTCACATATGCAAGTTTCCACAAGACACTTGGGATGTCAGAGAGGAAACGTATATTTCGGAAACCCTCAACCTTCAGTGAAGCTAAGGGACAATGGTGGGCAGTAAAATCTGAACTGCAGGTAGTTATTATGCCCCAAAGGCAGGGGTTCTCAAACGTTTTCAGCTGCGGAGCCCTTTTTGAAGGAAAAGTTTTTCGTGGAGCCCCAAGAAATGTTTAAATATTATATCGTGTGTGTGTGTGTATGGCTTGGTTGATTAAAAAATGGTTCAAAATTCGTTTTGGATGTCGGGAGCACTGGTGGTTCAATTCTAAATTCAATTCCGACTTCCACAGAAAAAAAAATGTTCAAAACTTTTTGAAACTTCCAAATCCTTTCATTAATGGTTTGAAAGTGTTATTTCCTGTTTCATTGGGTAGTCTTTACTTTGAAAGTAATTGTTTTACTCCAGAAGTGGGGAAAAGCAAGTGGAGGAAAGTCCTTCCTTCTCTGGTTTAAAACTGGCTTCTCTGGCTTTAAAACTGGCTTCTCTGGCTTGAGCCGAAGCCAGAACATTCTTTCCTTTTCTGGTTTAAAACTGGCTTCTCTGGCTTTACAACTGGCTTCTGTGGCTTGAGCCAAGGCCAGGGACCAGAAGTGGGGAAAAGCAAGCAGAGGAAATTCCTTCCTTCTCTGGTTTAAAACTGGCTTCTCTGGCTTTAAAACTGGCTTCTCTGGCTTGAGCCGAGGCCAGAACATTCTTTCCTTTTCTGGTTTAAAACTGGCTTCTCTGGCTTTACAATTGCCTCCTCTGGCTTGAGCCGAGGCCAGGGACCAGAAGCAGGGAAAAGCTGAATCATTTCCGACTCACTTCATGAGTCGTAACAAAAATGGCGGAAAAAGCTTCGGAAGGGCAAAGAAACTTCCGGTTTTCTTAAAAACTTCAAAATAGCTTTGAAAAGGTATTTTTTTGACTTTATTCTGAATTCCAAAGATTCGGACGGAACCTAACCATGCCATATCTATCTATCTATCTATCTATCTATCTATCTATCTATCTATCTATCTATCTATCTGATATGGACAAAGTTTTGGACACAGGGGTCACATTGCCTTTTGATATTTGACAGATGGGCTGGGCCAGTGACAGATGGAGAATGTTTGCGTGAACTAATTGGAAAAAAACATGAACAAGTTCCTACGCACACTGCACATATCTTGTTTGTAGTGCAAAACAGAGAGAAAGGAAGGAAGGAAGGAAGGAAGGAAGGAAGGAAGGAAGGAAGAGAAGGAAAGGGTAGGAGGAAGCGCAGAGCCCCAAACTGTGTTTCGTAGAGTCCAGAGAGCTCCGCAGAGCACACTTTGAAAACCGCTCCCCTAAGGAGATGCCAGCTGCCTTGATCCATAGCAACAAGCCAGTTCTGGCAAATGTCATCTCTACTATGACTGGGTATGCTTGGACAAGCTAATGGGTTTTAAATGCTATTCAAGATTAACCCCCCACCCTAAGACAAGATACTGTACCAGGATAGCTCAGAACAACGCTTTAGGGATAATCCATTTTCCCCAGTTCCAGCTGTTGTAAAAATTGGTGCTAAACTCAAGGAAAACAGAGTCCCCGTTGGTTTGGAAATGGCAGGTTGCAACATTGCCCCCAGTGTATCAACTCATCACTAAAAAGCCCCAGTGTATCAACTCCATGAGCCCTATTTCGCTACTATGCCACTGCTGGGGAGAAATAAAATAGGACCCTAACTTGGACTCTGGAGGCTCACCTGTGGCAGGTGATGATCATAACCACTCTGACAACTTACCCATCTCCCTTCCCAGATTACATCTACGCAGTGGCTCCTAAAGCAAGGCTCGGTTACTATCAAATCAACTGTTTGTCCTTTGTACTATTGCATTCAGAATCAATATCACTCATTGGCAGCATGTTCACACTTGCTGATACAAATAAGATTATCTTTCTCCCATATATACACACACACATACAGGTACACACTTTTCAAAGACACCTATTCATAAATGGAGAAAATTGTGCAAGCAACACCTGCTTGAAATGCACCCTCCAATTTTCAATCTGGCAAGCACAGGCATGTTGTTGCTGTCGTTAATATTTCCACTCTCTAATTGAGGATCTCTAAGTATCATTTGCTAAAATCAATCAGCGCTTCCAAGCATTATTTGCTAAAATCAAATGAGGACAATTTAAAAGGGTAAATTTAGAAGACAGCCATGTTAAATCATGTTGACATTTAAAACAAGACAATGTAAAACTAGTTAAACCAATTTTAAGTATTAGAAATAAATAATAGAGAATTAGTGTCAAGGTCAGACGCCAGCCAATTCAGATAATAAAGTTGATTGTTCAAACAAACTCAAAACAGCTCCAAATCAGTCTACAAGGCATAAAACACTTAATTTTCAGTGTGAAACAGCTCAAAAGATAAAAACAACACAATTACTATCATTGCTAGCAGACTCTATCACAACAACTAATGTGGTTTGAGCATTGACCCACAACTCTAGAGGAAGGGGCTCGAATCCCTGCTCTGTCATGATACCCATTTTGTGACCTTGGGCAAGACAGACTCTTTTGTCCTCCAAGAAAGGCACTGGCAAACGACTTCTGATGAAATCATAGAATCATAGAGTTGGAAGAGACCCCATGGGCCATCCCCATGGGCCCATGCCAAGAAGCAGGAATATTGCATTTAAAGCACCCCTGACAGATGGCCATCCAGCCTCTGTTTAAAAGCTTCCAGAGAAGAAGCCTCCACCACACTCTGGGGTAGGGAGTTCCACTGCTGAACGGCTCTCACAGTCAGGAAGTTCTTCCTCATGTTCAGGTGGAATCTCCTTTCTTGTAGATTGAAGCCATTGTTCCACGTCCTAGTCTCCAGGGAAGCAGAAAACAATCTTGCTCCCTCCTCCCTATGACTTCCTCTCACATATTTATCATGGCTCTTCTCAGCCTTCTCTTCTTCAGGCTAAACATGCCCAGCTCTTTAAGCCACTCTTCATAGGGCTTGTTCTCCAGACCCTTGATCATTTTAGTCGCCCTCCTCTGGACACATTCTACTTTATCAATATCTCCCTTCAATTGTGGAGCCCAGAATTGGACGCAATATTCCAGGTGTGGTTTAACCAAGGCAGAATAGAGGGGGAGCATGACTTCCCTAGATTTGGACACTATGCTCCTCTTGATGCAGGCCAAAATCCCATTGGCTTTTTTTGCCGCCACATCACATTGTTGACTCATGTTTAACTTGTTGTCCATGAGGACCCCAAGATCTTTTTCACACGTACTGCTCTCAAGCCACGCGTCCCCCATTCTGTATCTTTGCATTTCTGCCTAAGTGGAGTATCTTGCATTTGTCACTATTGAACTTCTACACAAAGGCCACTTCAAAATTCCTTGACAGAGAATTGTGAGCTGATTTTTCCCTTCCTTACTTTTGAAGCCACAAAGGATTCACAGCCCTGGGTGGAGTGGTCGAAGCATAGCAGCCATGCACTCACTTTGCACAGTTCTGCCTCTGAGCCATACTGAATCTATTTGGGGTTGCCTTTGAAGACAGTTCTGAAGCTTCAACTAGTCCAGTTCTGAAGCTTCAACTAGTCCAGTTCTGAAGCTTCAACTAATCCAGTTCTGAAGCTTCAACTAGTCCAGTTCTGAAGCTTCAACTAGTCCAGTTCTGGAGCTTCAACTGTACCCTGCTCCAGGTTTCTAACTGGAGCAGGGTACAGGGAGCACACAATTCAGTGCCAGCTCCACTGGCTGCCAGTCTGCTACCGAGTACAATCCAAAGTGCTGGCTTTAGCCTATAAAGTCCTAAACCAGGGGTCCTCAAATTAAGGCCCGGGGGCCGGATACAGCTCTCCAAGGTCATTTACCTGGCCCTCGCTCAGGGTCAACTTAAGTCTGAAACGACTTGAAAGCACACAACAACAACAACAACAACAACAAGCCTATCTCATCAACCAAAACCAGACCCACACTTCCCATTGAAATACCAACAAGTTTATATTTGTTAAAATTGTTTTCTTCATTTTAATTACTGCATTGTTTTTAAGTGTTGGTTTTTTTGCACTACAAGTAAGATACGTGCAGTGTGCATAGGAATTGATTCACATTTTTTCAAATTATAATCCGGTCCTCCAAAAGTTTGTGGACCCCTACACTAAACGGTTCTGGTCCAGCTTACCTGTCTGAATGTATCTCCCTCTTTGAACCATCACGGAGATTAAGATCATCTGGCGAAGCCCTACTCTTGATCCCACCCCCCTCACAAGTACAACTGGTAGGAACAAGAGACAGGGTCTTCTCGGTGGTGGCCCCGTGGCTATGGAAGTCTCTCCCCAGGGAAATTAGATCAACGCCCTCCAACCTAACCTTCAGGAAGAAATTTAAATCCTGGTTGTGGGGCCAAACATTTGCGCAGTGATTCCCACTGCAATAATCAATGTCTCCGTGCAATAATGAACAATACAAATGACAATTGGAATAGCTTCTGGTGTATGTTTTCGGATTGTGTGATTTTAAGTAATTGTTTAATTGATATGTTTTAATTATGTAATTTTAAATTATATGTTGTCTCATTTTTATTGTATTCAAGGCATCGAATTGTGCCTTTGCTGTGAGCCAGCCTGAGTCCCCTTCAGGGTGAGAAGAGCGGGATATAAATGAGGTAAATAAATAAATAAAGCAATAAAGCTCGAATCTTGAGCCTTGTCAAAACTACACCTGTCTTCCCCTGTCAAGCCATATGCTATGCACGCAGAATGGCAATGACAAAAAATGCAAATTCTTTTTTTACCTTCAGAAAAGGACATGGGCATGACAGGAAAATAACCTCAGCACCTTTCCTGCCTTTGTCTCCCTTCACACCACTGCTCCAGAGACTCACCTTGGCTCACTCTGTCTATAAAACGAGACCTGGAGAAAAATTCCTGAGGTGATGAAATGCATATGCATGCACTTCCCCTCCTATGCATGTCTTTTTTTGCTTCAAAATGAAACCCTGCATGCACCTTCAAGCCACCTGTCAAACTATGACATCCCCATGAATTTCACAGGGTTTTCTAAGGCAAGGAATATGCAGAGGTGATTTTGCGAATTCCTTCTCCTGAAATATAGCCTTTCTTTGCTGGCATCCCATCTGAAGTTGTGAATTTTAATCTGCATTTCCTCAGTGGATTTTAACTTGTATTTTAATTCTGTGTGACTCATTATATGTCTTTTAATAGTGTTTTATCTCTTGTTTTAATAATGTTGCATCTTGCCTCAAACCGCAGGGAGAGACAGGTAATACATTTATTATTACTATTATTTTACTGACACAAACCCACAGAAAATGAGATCTATATATTGGATTTTGTATCACAAAATCACAAGTCGAACACTTTCCAATCGTCTAGGACTGTGTGATGTATTTTCAAATGACGTGTGCAGATCCAAGTAAGGTGGCCTTTTGCAGTTGACAGATCATGATTTTGTCAATTTTTATGGTTTCCAAAGGCCGGCTGAGAACCTTTTGCACGGCACCCAATGTGCCAATGACCACTGGGACCACCTGTACTGGTTTATGCCAGAGCCTTTGCAGTTCGATTTTGAGGTCCTGATAATGGCTGAGTTTTTCCTGTTGTTTTTCCTCAATGAGACTGTCACCCGGTATGGCGATATCAATAATCCAAACTTTTTTCTTTTCCACAATCGTGATGTCTGGCGTATCGTGTTCAAAAATTTTGTCAGTCTGGATTCGAAAGTCCCACAGTATTTTTGCGTGTTCATTTTCCACTACCTTTGCAGGTTTATGATCCCACTAGTTCTTTACAACTGGCAGGTGGTTTTTGTGACATAAGTTCCAATGAATCAATTGGGCCACAGAGTTGTGCCTCTGTTTGTAATCCTCCTGTGCAATTTTCTTGTAGCAGCTGAGGATATGATCCATGGTTTCATCAGTTTCCTTGCACAGTCTGCATTTTGGGTCATCCACTGATTTTTCAATCCTAGCCTTAATGGCCTTTGTTCGGATGGCTTGCTCCTGGTCTGCAAGAATCAGGCCTTCTGTCTCCTTCTTCAGGGTTCCATTTGTGAGCCACAACCAGGTCTTCTCCTTATCAACTTTTCCTTCAATTTTGTCTATTATTATTATTATTATTGACACAAACCCACAGTATGTCACAACAAATGAGATCTATATGCTGGATTTCCTATCACAAAATCACAAGTCGAACACTTCCCAAGCATCTAGGACTGTGTGATGTATTTTTGAATGATGCGCGCAGATCCAAGTAAGGTGGCCTTTTGCAGTTGGCAGATCATGATTTTGTCTATGTGTATTATTTCCAAATGCCGGCTGAGATCTTTTGGCACGGCACCCAGTGTGCCAATGACGATTGGGACCACCTGTACTGGTTTACGCCAGAGCCTTTGCAGTTCGATTTTGAGGTCCTGATAATGGCTGAGTTTTTCCTGTTGTTTTTCCTCAATGTGACTGTCACCCGGTATGGCGATATCAAAAATCCAGACTTTTTTCTCTCCACAATCGTGATGTCTGGTGTATTGTGTTCCAAAACTTTGTCAGTCTGGATTTGAAAGTATTATTATTATTATTAGTTGCGGTAATGCAATGGGTTACCCTTGTGCTGGCTGAAGTGCTAACCTGAAGCTCAGCCGTTCAAGTCCATGACACTGGGTCAGCTCCCATCTGTCAGTCCCAGCTTCCTATGCAGGGACATGAGAGAAGCCTCCCACAGGATGGCAACACATCCGGGCGCCCCCTGGGCAATATCTCTGCAGACGACCAATTCTCTCACACAAGAAGCAACTTACAGGTTCTCAAGTCACTTCTGACACAACAAAAAATATTATTGTTATCATCAGTATAATCATCAGAGCTGACCCTGATTTGTTTTGAAGGTCAGCCAGGATCTGATGCCTTTAGAGTTGTTAGACTATGTCTATATCATGCCTTTTACAGTATATGAATGTGGCAAGCCATAAAGGGAATCTTTTATGGCTTGAGGATTTCCCCCTCTAGCAAAAAGCCCCACATTCTTTTTGCACACATAATAGAAAACTATGTCAAATACTCACAAACAAGTGAGATCTGTTTTCTGGAAGGGTCCAAATCCCTAACACACACGCACTTAAATAAATGCATAGATATCTCCATCCATCTACAAATCACTACCCCACCCCAAGTGACCTTGAGCAACTTGCTTATCTGTCAGCTTATCCTCCCTTACAGAGCTACTGGAGAATAAAATGGGACGATCCTCATATATTCCACTCAGAACTCTTTCGAGAAAGGGAGAGATAAAATAATGGAGAATAAATGACTGTCTCAGACAACCCATAAATGTGGAATCTTCTTCCATAAGGTTATTCCTCAGTTTGGGAATGTGTCTTTCCAATAGGTGGAGCAATCGTGCAGAAGATGTCCCCTAGGCTCCCTGCTTTACAGTTCAAATCTGTACTTATTTTGCTAGGAATATGGTTTAAGACTCTTCCAGCAATTTGGTGCTCGGACAGACCTTGCTGTAAACATACACACATCAAGAAGCCTTCTCACAATGCATTTCAATGCAAGAATTATCGTGAGCCACCTATGAATTCATGCACCATTGTTCTACTATGACAACACACCCTGAGTCTTCTCCACACTGCATTTGCCTGGATACACATTCAAATCTCCACATGTCCCCTTTATGTCCATCCCTCCTGCTCATCCTTCTATGGAGTTATGAGTCTGAATATCATCCTTCCCGTAACAACTACACACTATGGACTGGATGAAACACTGTTGTTTGACACACAGTTAATCCTCAAACAGAGCTGGTCTGGGAAGAAAAATCCACTTCTGGTAAACCAACACAGCAGGGGGATTAAATTTAACTGTCAGCTTTGCCACAAACTTTAGCTATATACGTGGCATGTGTAGATCGGAAAACAGACCTCTGCAGCTGCAGCCAGCCATTCAGGAAAGGAAAGCGCAAAGAGAACCAGCGTGCATTTTGGTGTTATGGGAATGGAGGTCATTTGAGGGAGGAGAGCTTAACAACAGGTTGAGTACATATTCACTTATCAAATGCTATGACAAATGCCAAATGCCATCATCCTAAAATTTCCAAATATGGATTTGCAGTCAGGGTTGGAACCCATTTCTAATCCCGAGGTGCCAGCTATGAGAATTAAGACACAGGTGCTTGATGTAAAACTGAACACTACGAAGATCACCAAGAAATCCAAATGCAATGCCAAAATTTCATCCTCTTTTTCTACCTGCCCTGTTCCATTTATCCCACATCATACCCTTCAATCTGCATAGTTTTCCAAATTGGTAAGCCCAAATTTCCATCGTTTTAGAGTTCAGACTAATATTTATTTATTTATTTATTTATTTATGAATGAATGACTAGCCATCCCCTGCCAGGCGTTGCTGTGGCCCAGTCTGGTGATCTGAAAAATAAAATAATGTGAAAGTGTAGATTTCTAATATATGTAATGTCTTTATGGGTAAACAGTATTTCTTGCTGTTTCTTTGTCAGTGTTGATGTGGAGATTGTCTGGTTTGCCTACTCTGGAATATGTCCTTCTTTAGGGGTCCCTTTCAAATCTATGATACTATATATCTCTCTCTCTGTGTGTGAATCATCTATATCTATCTATATTTATGGCTGGATGGCTCTTTGTCAGGAGGGCTTTGATTACATTTACGTGCCCTGGTGAAGAAAGTTGGACTGGATGGCCTTAAGTATTTTCTGTTGGTCATGAGGGTTCTGTGTGGGAAGTTTGCCCCAATTCTGTTGTTGGTGGGGTTCACAATGTTCTTTGATTGTAGGTGAACTATAAATCCCAGTAACTACAACTCCCAAATGTCAATGTCTATTTCCCCCAAACGCCATCTGTGTTCATATTTGGGCATATGGAGTATTCGTGCTGAGTTTGGTCCAGATCCATCATTGTTTGACTCCACAGTGCTCTCTGGATGTAGGTGAACTACAACTCCCAAATAAAGGTCAATGCCCACCAAACCCTTCTAGTGTTTTCTGTTGGTCATAGAAGTTCTGTATGCCATGTTTGGTTCAATTCCATCATTGGTGGAGTTCAGAATGCTCTTTGATTGTAGGTGAACTATAAATACCAGCAACTACAACTCCCAAATCACAAAATAAATCCTCCCTCCAACCTCACCCGTATTCAAATTGGAGCATATCGGGTATTTGTGTCAAATTTGGGCGAGTGAATGAAAATACATCCTGCTGCTAAGTGAAGGACATACATTGGGTTGTTAGGTGTCTTGTGTCCAAATTTGGTGTCAATTCGTCCAGTGGGTTTTGAGTTATGTTAATCCCACAAATGAACATTACATTGGGTTGTTGTAGGTTTTTCCGGGCTATATGGCCACGTTCTGGAGGCAATTTTTCTCCTGACGTTTCGCCTGCATCTATGGCAAGCATCCTCAGAGGTGAGGTCTGTTGGAACATTACATTTATATTTATATAGATATTCATATACCGTCCCTCTCAGCCCACAGGCAACTTGGGGCTGTGTACAGTTGGTACCAAGATCATAAAATACAATTTCAATGCCATAAAAACAATCAGAAAATATAAATTGTGTGTGCATCCTGCCACAACTCGCCCACCATTCACCACCGAGCCGTTCTGGCTAGGCATCTTCCCCATCTCAAAGGCTCACTTCCCTCCCATCCATCACCATTTGACTGCTGCATCCCTCACTCCCAATTCCCATCCAGCCTTTCTCTCTCCCACTATCTGTTTGTCCCTCTAAAAGTCCAGCAGCCACAAACTGGTCAAAGGAGATCAGGTGAGACAGTAGAAAGGGGACATTAGCTAGGAAGAGAGACAGATGGATGGACCAACCGGAGCGCTGCAGGAAGGGAGGTAGGAGAGAAAGACCATTCATCAATAGGCAGTGTTGCCAATTCATATACATCTGTGTATCAGTGGCAGTTACCATGGCACCCTACCCTATGTGAATCTTTCTTCTCCTCCCTGCAACTGCGCCATAAGCCACTGCAACCCCACCCCACCCCCAAGATGCCACTTCCCCACTGCCTGGTCATGAAAAGAGAGGACTGGAGGGGAACGAAAAAGGATAGAAGAAGGAGGGAGATCACACCCTTCCCATCCCTGCAGGCATCAAATAGCCTGAGCTCTTTCTTCACACCTATTTCAGGCATAAAGGAAGAACAAATATGTTTGAGTGGGCAAGGGGGTGATTGTGGGAGGAGGTGATGGAGGTGAGTCAGGGAAAGAAGTGATGGGCGAAGAGGTGAGGATGGAGGAATGGAAGAGGGGGAGCAGGGAGGGGCCACAGAGGGATGGAGAAGGGAAAGAAGATGGAGGAACGGAGGCCGAAAGCTTCCTTTCTCTGTACCTTTTTGTGCGGCGAAACATGCTGCTGTCAAGGAAATCGGGCATAGAGAAATTGGAGAGCGCTGTCCACAGGGACTCAGACATCATCCCCCAGGGGGGTCATGATGGCAAGTTTGGGGAAGGGGGTTGCTGTTTAGGTATAATGCTGCTGCTGCAGAAGCCCTTTTTCAGCCACCCCACTGAAGGAAAAAAGAGGGGAGAAGGGGACGGTCTGTGGCAAAGCTTCTTCCCTTCTGGAGGAAGAGGAGGACTGGAATGGAGGGGGAAGAAAGAGAGAGAAGGAGGGAGGGGGAGTGCGAGGGAGGAGGGGGGAGGCGTGAGGGGGCGGCGCTGTATGAGTGCCAGTGTGCACGAGCACACGCGGAAAGCGGTTCTGCTCTGCATCAGGGTGTGGATTGGGTGTATCGCACACATTTTCTGTATACAAATATCGGCATACTGTGGGGATGCTTTCTTCCTCACACAGATGCATATTAAGTGCTTTGTGCAAAGGGTTTTCCTTTCTGCAAACCCCAAGAGTGTGCGCCAATGTACCCACCACCATCCCGAGCTGTGCAAATGCCACTAAAGTATACCCAGGGGCATCTCTATCTCTACATGCACACACTGGCTGTTTGTATGCTGAGCTTTGGATGCTGCCGGCTCCAAGATGGCACGGTACCAAAGGCTGGGAGAGGCAGAGGCACACAACGGGCTGCTCTACTTTTTGATTTCAATGCAGGGCTGGTCTGAAGCTGATCTAAGCAGCCAATAGCCGCCAACCTACGCATTCATGTTGAATTTGAGAAATAGTGTACATGTCTCAGTATGCGACGCTTTCTGGTCAATGCAGGCTGGTCTGTTTGTTAGACAATAAATGTTCCCAGGGACATCGAAGAAAATTGTCTTGAGAAAGGCATTAAACCTTGAAACAGGATTCTTCAGGACAGCCAGCTTTGGAGCTGGCTGTTTCCCCTCAACACTGGACATGGCAGCTGCCCAAGAGTGTCTGATGGCATGGAGCGGCTAAGAAACTGAGTCACAAACAGGGAAATCCTTGGTTCAAATTTTACCTTTTCTCAACCTCAAGACGTTCCTAATAATAATAATAGTAATAATAATAATCTTTATTTATACCCCGTCACCATCTCCCCAATGGGGACTTGGAGCTGCTTACATGGAATCCTGGGATTGGCAGTTTGATCAGAGGAATCAGAGATTAAAACTCTCAATGCCGCCCCCCCCCCCCCCCTAAAGATACCAATCCTAGGATTCCCTAGGATATTGCCATGGTGACTAAAATGAAATAATAGTACTGCAATTCTGTAGTGTGAATTGGTGTTTGGTCTTCATTCTTTGCCCTTATCAGAGCACAGCACGTCTGTTCCCTTGGCAAATGTTGCAAAGCGTGAATAGGACAACACCAGTCCACCAATCTATTTGGCTGATATCATTTCGCCTTTGTATATGGTCAGGTTTTACTTTTTGTCTCTCTAAAAATGTTCTCCCTTGCCTAAAAGTAATGTAAAGGGATGCACTTGAGAGAGAGGGCCAAGAACTGTAAACCCTGGGTGACAGCATGGCTGGTAGGGTAGGTGGATGGGCAAAATAAGCAACAGCACAGGGCTATGAAAAGCTTTTTGGCCAGACAATCAAGGGAAAAAATCAAACCTGCAGTGGAGAATGTGTAGCACTCTCCTACAGTTAGCAGATAGCATTTCAGAATGCATATGGCAAAGTCCATGGCTCAAACTTCCATGTCAATGGAAAGCTGGGGATCCCCCTTTGACCCTCTCAAATGTCCCGGGTCCCCTTTCCTATGACACCTTCCAAATGTCCTAAACTACAACCCCCATCATCTTAGCTTTTGCTAGATGATACCCTATTCCAAAGGCTGTAATGTAATTCTCTCAACAAGGTGCACATATCTGAACACAGAGATACACTACACAAGAACTTGACAAACCCAATGTGGAATTGCAGTATTGCGCCACACATGTCCATGACTGGGTGCCATTGCATAATGCATGATGCCCAACAGCATTATGCAACATCGGATGCACAACTGCCATGCAAAGCAGAGAATGTACAGTTACAACACAAAGTACAGGATACACAATCATATTGTAAAGAACAGGAGGTGTAACCGTGATGTACAACCACAACAGACAATGTGCAGCTTGCAAAGACAAGGCATGGAGGGGAAAAAAGCATTAATTTTGACATTTGCCACCAATAGCAATTAGGAGGAATTTGGATGTTGGTAAAAAAAAATATTTCGATACGTTTTGATAGAAAACTGGAAGGTTTAATTATTGTTTCTTTGTTTACTTATGCAAGGCTTACCTGATGTTATTGTGTTATTTTAGATAGACATATATATTAGTTTTGGACAAATGGTTTTCTGATACATTTTGCACTGCTCTTCTTGATTATAGTGTAGGAACTTATCCCTATTCTGTCCCTGTTGTTCTGCCTCTGCGATCAAAAGTTATGTTAAAGTAATGTTCAGGAACACATCTGCTTCATTAAATGGTCTCTACATGTAGTTGTGGGAATCTTAGGCCCCTACTAAACTGCCATATACAATCCGGATTATCTGTTTTGAATGGATTATATGGCAGTGTAGACTCACATAATCCAATTCAAAGTAGATAATCTGGATTCAGAAACTAGATTATATGGCAGTGTAGATTCATCCTTCCTTACTTAGTGTAGGCACAAATTACCATATATAATGTATAAATTTCCCCATTCTGAACAGAGACTATTCCTTTTTTTATAAGAAGTAAGGTGCAGTCCTTACATTAATAAGGTAGACAAGTTGACTTAGTTTTTAAGATCTTTTTAAAACTAAAAATATCTAGACTTGTAGAAGAGTATATACAGTAAGTTGTTGGGGGTTGTAGATATAAATAAATAGAAGCTTTACCATTGTTTCTGAACCAAAATATACCCTGCAGTATAATAATGTGTCACTCAGTTTTGTGTAATGAGTAACAGTAACTTTACTTCAGTTCAAAATGTCAAACGTAACAACAATATATACCACAGTCTCTCTGAAATCTTAGAGAACAGAGAGAATAAACAGTCCTTTTTCAACAGTCTTTAAAATATGCTTCATGCCTTAGAAATGATCAGACTTCAGAGAGTTAGCAACCATTTCCTTCCTGGCTGTTTCCAGTCAGCGCTCTCTTCACTCTCTGAGGTGAAAATGGCAGTTTGAACCATTTCTCTCAGCAGCAAGCTTGAGACAGTAACCAATCAGAATTCTGACTCCTGACTGGCTTAGTCAATCAGCTTCTGATACATGCCTTACCAGTCAACCCATTACATCATGGTGTCTTTTTGCAAATCCCCACATAAGTGATATCCCTTGACCCACCTCCTACCCCTATAGTCCACCTGAAGACTCAGCTGACAGATCAGGCAAAGGGAATCAGGGAGTGAGGAGGCAATGAGGACTTCTAACAGGAAGTCCTCATTGCCTCCTCTGATTTCTGATCGTTAAGGATTTCCTGCTGTCTTGATCTCCAATTAAATAAACCTCTTTCACTTGATCCACCAGCTGGCTCTTAAGGTGGACTGGGGTGACATTTATGTGAGTTAATACTACAATTACATTATCTTCCCAATACAGATCACTTACGACACATACATAACACTAGGTTACAAATCTATAACTGCAATACTGAATATCAGTCATTTGTTGTTCTTCGTATACATCACGCCTACAACATTCTTCTGGGTGTGTAAAAAGCAATATGGTGATGAGTCAAATCTGAATGTATAAGTCACTGTAAGGATCCAATGAAAGCGAGCTCTTATTGGCATTATTTTTCTTCTTTATTAGCTGCAACACCAGAAGATTGAAGTTATTTGTTTAAATTGATCTCCTGGGGTGCATAACCTACCCACTTCCTTATGAGACTTGGACGCGGAACAATGGCTTCAAACTACAAGAAAGGAGATTCCATCTGAACATGAGGAAGAACTTCCTGACTGTGAGAGCCGTTCAGCAGTGGAACTCTCTGCCCCGGAGTGTGGTGGAGGCTCCTTCTTTGGAAGCTTTTAAACAGAGGATGGATGGCCATCTGTCAGGGGTGATTTGAATGCAATATTCCTGCTTCTTGGCAGGGGGTTGGACTGGATGGCCCATGAGGTCTCTTCCAACTCTTTGATTCCATGATTCTATGACAAATCTGATTATGGCCAGTATAATCCAACTTCTGTATATTGTATGATTGTAAAAAAAACCAAGCTGAATCCATATGAAGGCTATATCCCAGCTCCAGATTCTGCTCCGGTTTGATCCTATTAAAACTCACATGTTTTAATTTCAACTCAAATTGATCTTGAAAGAGATGGTTTAAAGGGGGTTTCTATCATATTCACTGGGGGGGGGGGGAGGTTTTGGGTCTAGCTGGGCTAGTGAATCTTGATCACCACTGCTACCACCACAAATATCCTCTGCCACTAATGCTTCTTCAAAAATGCTGGGCTTTTACCCTGGTGAAAAGCTGACCAAAAACTCCCTTGGTGGATCCATTCTTTGCTCATATTTCTGCATGGCTCTGTGATCAGTCAATAGGAAGCTGGAGAGCTTGGTTGCATGTGGTGAAGTCTTTTTTTCAATGTGATGAATAAGGGTTGGTTGCCTCCTCAACAAAGCTGAAAAAAATCTCACTTTTTAAAGACTGGCCCCGTTTACACTGCCATATGAAATCCAGATTATCTGCTTTGAACTGGATTGTATGGCAGTATAGACTCATATAATCCAGTTCAAAGCAGATCACGTGGATTATCTGCTTTGATAATCTGTATTATATGACAGTACAGAAGGCATCAGGGATTCACAGTGCAAGCTTCCTATGTCCCTCTGTTCCCAACCAAGTCCCAATGAGTTCAATCAGACACTTCTCCAACAAGTGAATATTTACAAATAGGGAAAATGTGTGTGTGATAAAAAAAATACTTCATAAATAAATCTAATGTTGACTTTGATTGCAATTGTTTTCCTGTTGAGATTGGATATATGCACCCTGATTTGAATAGTCTGGGTTGTAAGGTAAAACTCTTGTATATGAACATAGAGGGCAATGGTACCTTAAATGCACATGCCTTTGCTACACATGAACAGGTGGAAGTCCCCCTGAGGTATATGTTGTCTACTGCTAAGTTACGAACGGTCCTCATCATGGACGTTGTCACGGCCATCTTTGAATTCTCCTACCCACTTACGCACTTTGCTTTCACTCATAACGGTATCATCGTACACTTCACAAATCTGTCGATGAATTTCTGCAGCAGGCAGGTTCCTTGCTGACAAAAACCGTATCACTGAGCGAACCTCACATGCGGAGGGTGAGTTGATAGTCTTAAACATTTTTAAAGCACAGAACAGAACCGTACAGGTTAGCTACAGAGAGGAAACTGAGCACAGTTGTTCCCGAGGCATGCCGGTACATGACGCACACGCTCGTTGCGGTATGCGCGCAAACTACTAGTGTCTACAACAAAACAGACCTTACTTAAAAAATACCCCTCGTATTATGAATCAATTAGACTTTTGAAAGGAGAGCCTTTCTGGATATCTGGCACCATCACATTTTGTCTTCTGTGCCTTGCACCTTTATCTTTTCAGGACTGGACATTTAAATCAATCATCAGCATACCCATGTCAACATTCTCTTCAGTTTCACACTTTCCACAGACTAGACCTTTAAACCATCCAATAATCTGTCTTTCTTCTTTCCCCTTTGGGGAATCCCTATTCTCGTCTGTGACACAGAGGAAACCCTTTGCCAATCACAGTGCAGATCCTAGTCAGGCCATTTCTCAGATAATCAGGGGGAGGTGTGAAAAATCTGAATAGCTGTCAAAATGTATAAAATGTCATGCATTTCTCTGTAAAGTATGCTAGTACATTTTCAAGCAGTATTTGCATCCCTTTTGTCCAAACATATTGGTGGGTTGGGTTGTTGTAGGTTTTTTTGGGCTATATGGCCATGTTCTAGAACCGTGTTTCTCAACCTTCCTAATGCCGTGACCCCTTCATACAGTTCCTCATGTTGTGGTGACCCCCATCCATACCATTATATTCGTTGCTACGTCATAACTGTAACTACTGTTATGAATCGTCATGTAAATCTCTGATATGCAGGATGTATTTTCATTCACCGGATCAAATTTGGCACATATACCTCATATGCTCAAATTTGAATACTTGCAGGGTTTGGGGGGCGGATTGATTTTGTCATTTGGGAGTTGTATTTGCTGGGATTTATAGTTCACCTACAATCAAAGAGCATTCTGAACTCCACAAACAATGGAATTGAACTAAATACTCAATTTGCCCAATTGTGAACACTGGTGGAGTTTGGGGGAAATAGACCTTGGCATTTGGGAGTTGTAGTTGCTGGGATTTATAGTTCACCTACAATCAAAGAGCATTTTGAACCCCACCAATGAGAGAATTGAGCCAAACTTCCCACACAGAACCCCCATGACCAACAGAAAATACTGTGTTTTCTGATGGTCTTTGGCGACCCCTCTGACATCCCCTCGTGACCCCCTCAGGGGTCCTGACCCCCAGGTTGAGAAACACTGTTCTAGAGGCATTCTCTCCTGACGTTTCCTGTGGGTTTCTCTTTTGCAGATTTGATTCCTAAATTCTCCCTAGAACTCTCTAAGGTGGCATCTACACTGTAAAATGAATGCGATTCCACCCCGCTTTAATTGCCATGGCTCCATGAGATGGAATCCTAAAAGTTATAGTTTCATGTGTTGTCGAAGGCTTTAATAATAATAATAATAATAATAATAATAATAATAATAATCTTTATTTATACCCGCCACCATCTCCCCAAGGGACTCGGAGCGGCTTACATGAGGCCAAGTCCAACAACACATCAAAAACAACAAGCAATAATAAAACAACAAGCAATAAACAAAATAAACAATACAATTAATATAACTCACAAGTAGACAATAACACACAAGAATTTAAAAACCTATGGAAGGGCCAGATGTAATAGTTAAAACTTTAAAAATAAATGCTGGACATGAACAGAGGATGTATCTATTAAGAGGGTTTTAAATCAAAAGTAAAGAGCAACCCAACGGGTAATTAAAGCGCTTTCATAGCCAGAATAACTGGGTTGCTGTGAGTTTTCCAGGCTATATGGCCATGTTCCAGAAGCATTCTTTCCTGATGTTTCACCCACATCTATAGCAGGCACTCTCAGAGGTTGTGAGGTGAGAGGTTATGAGGTCTACAGACCTCACAACCTCTGAGGATGCCTGCCATAGATGTGGGCAAAACATCAAAAGAGAATGCATCTCGAATATGGCCATACATCCCGGAAAACTCACAGCAACCCAATTATAGTTTCCACAGGTCTTCAGTCTTCTTTGCCAAAAAGTGCAAAGGCCTTTTGTGAAACGACAACTCCCAGGATTCCATAGCATTGCTCCACAGCAGTTAAAGTGGTGGCAAACTGCATTTATTCTACACAGCAGATGGACCCTGTTCTATAAATTCTATGGCCAGCTTCTGCTACTACTGGATCTAGAAAGAAAACTTCTCTAGGCATCCGTTGGTATTCCAGTATGATCCTATGTTCAACTTCCATAGAGTTGTACTGGAGAACTTAGAGATTTTTAGTAGATGTTCTCTCAGATTAAAAAAAAAGTTTTTTTAATTAATAATTCCTCCACTTTAGTGGGGTCCATGCCCAAATCCCAGTGGATGTGGAGGGCTGCTGTAACGAATCTAACCTTTTGCCAAGAAGGCCGAAGCCTGGAAAGTCAGTAGCTGACATGTTGAGAGATAGGCAGGAGAGCTAAGAAGCAAGAGGGAGGAGTCAGCCGACTCCTGATTGGCTAGAGCAGTCAGGGGAGGAGTTAGGTTTTAGAGGGAAAAAGGCTGTGTCTTTTTGAGAAGCTGGGAAAAAAAGAGCTTTAAACATCGTAGAGTGAAGAAGTACTTTAGGAAGAGGGAGCTGAGAGGAATTTAGACAGGGAAAACTTTTGAAGTGAGCCTGGGGATTAGAGCATAGGAAAGGCAAAGGTTCCTGGTTCACTGTACAGAGTGGGGTCAGTGAAGGAAAGCCTATTTTGCTCTGTGAGGCAGTCAGTGGGCTGTTCTCAAGGACACACTGTGTCAGTGTAGTGGCCAGTGTGAGGCAAGGAACTCACTGGGGAACAAAAGTTAAAGTCTCAAAGGAAGACTGCTTGTCTAAACCAGCTAAGCCTCTGAAACGCATTACGTTTTTGTACCACTCTTTTTAAGAGTTGATTTGTTCACCAAGTGTAAATAAACCTGTTGCTTATTTCATCTTAAACTGGTGTCCGCCTCGGTCTGTCACAATCATCAGATCTCAGTGAGTCTAAAGACAAATCCATTTCAGTCCAGTCAGCGAAAGAAACAGCCATTCAAGAAGAACCAAGGGCTTGAGCAAACTTTACCTAATTTCACATTCATACTTATGTTTTCCTCAGACATTAATTGAGGTGGTGGCGGCGAATCTACCAAATACATCGGTCAATAACTACATCACAGTTGGTCACTTAATAAATATATTACTGAGGTGGGATAAGAGAGTCTTTCCCCCTTCATCTTAGTCAGTTATCTGCGTTTAAGTAGTGTCCAGCTGAACGTAAAACCCTTCACACTGGTGGGCAGTGTTGGGATTGTTTGTCCACCCTGCCCAAGTGAACGTTGATCTTTTTTACAGCTGTCTATAAAACATGGCAGTCTGACCCTGTTTTTCAAGTGGGCTTACAGAACAATTTGATCTGTGTCACCACAGGACCCTTCCACATAGCCATATAACCCAGAATATCAAAGCAGAAAATCCCACAATATCTACTTTGAACTGGGCTATCTAAGTCCACACTGCCATATATCCCACTTCTAGGCAGAAAATATGGTGTTTTATTCAGCTGTGTGGAAGGGGCTTTAGAAGTGAGTATGACTGAGTTTAGTGAGACTTTTTCCCATTGAGATTGCAGTGCTTGGCACGTGCTTCTACTTGCAAATTACCTGAAATGTCAATCACTCGCCGGATTTCTCTCTTTTTATGTAACCCCACACCTGCAGTCTGTGCTATGTGAATATGTATGTGCAAAACGGTGCACATACAAAACGGCCTATGTGTGTGTCAGAAGAATTAAATGCCTCTTCATTCACTTAAGCCCGTGACATTTAAAGTTACCCACATGATCTTCCTAAGGATTAACAGGATTGACGAAAGAAGGGGAAAAAAACCCTACAGAATTGAACAGTTCGTTTGTAAACCCATCAGCCCCATTGCTGGAAAAACTTACAGACTTCACCTCATATTTTTTTTAAATCCTACTGAATCCAAAGGAATTTATTATTCAACTAGCTGTCCCCTGCCACGCGTTGCTGTGGCCCACATAGGGCTTCTGTGTGGGAGGTTTGGCCCAATTCTATAGTTGGTGGGGTTCAGAATGCTCTGTGATTGTAGGTCAACTATAAATCCCAGCAACTACAACTCCCAAATGTCAAGATTCTATTTTTCCCAAACTCCACCAGTGTTCACATTTGGGCATATTGAGTATTTGTGTAGAGTTTGGTCCAGATCCATCATTGTTTGAGTCCACAGTGATCTCTGGATGTAAGTGAACTACAACTCCAAAACCAAAGGACATTGCCCACCAAACCCTTCCAGTATTTTTGGTTGGTCCTGGGAGAACTGTGTGCCAAGTTTGGTTCAATTGCATCGTTGGTGGGAGTTCAGAATGCTCTTTGATTGTAGGTGAACTATAAATCCCAGCAACTACAACTCCCAAATGACAAAATCAATTTTTTTTTTTAGTGAAGAAGGACATACATTGGGTTGTTAGGTGTCTTGTGTCCAAATTTGGTGTCAATTCATCCAGTAGTTTTTGAGATCTGTTAATCCCACAAACAAACATTACATTTTTATTTATATAGATAAGACTGCATTCCTCTGCCTTTTTACCTGGAAGTAATTCCCACTGAAATCAGTTATAATTGGGTATAAAATCACATTGTTAATGAATGGTACAACAGAAGCACTGGGCACCCATGTTTTCCTTCTGGTCCTTAGCGGGACAGAAGGAGCAATGAGTTTCAATTGCCTCCAAGTAAATGGGTTTAGAGGCAAGACCTGATTGAAGACGTCTTTACTAGAACCCAGGATTGAATTCCCATCAAGTTTTATGCAAAATGCAGAAAGCAGAGAATTTCAGATCTCCAGATGTTTTAGGGCCCTTCCACACAGCCCTATATCCCAGACTATCAAGGCAGAAAATTGCACAATATCTGCTCAGAACAGGTGAACTATAACTCCAAAACTCAAGATCAATGCCCACCGACCAGTATTTTCTGTTGGTCATGGGAGCCCTGTGTGCCAAGTTTGGTTCAATTCCATCAAATTTCCTATCTATATAAATAAAAATGTAATGTTTGTTTATGGGATTAGCATAACTCAAAAACCACTGGACAAATTGACACCAAATTTGGAGACAATACACCTATCAGGTCTACGAGTGACCATCACTAACAAAATGATTTTGTCATTTCGGAGTTGTAGTTGGTGGGATTTATAGTTCACGTACAATCAAAGATTATTCTGAACTCCACCAATGATGGAATTGAACCAAACTTGGCACACAGAACTCCCATAATCAAAAGAAAATACTGGGTTTGGCACAAAGACCCTGGCACAAACCAGTCAAGGTGGTCCCAGTGGTGATCAGCACACTGGGTGCAGTGCAGGCCCGTAGCCAGGATTTCGTTTCGAGGGGGGGGGGGCTGAATTTTTTTCAGGGGGGGTTCGGGGGGGCTGAGTTTCGGGGGGGAGAGCTGAGTCTGAGTGAAAGAGGGTCTACCCTAGCAAACCTTTTGTATCATTACCCCAATACCCCCATGCATATGGGATATCATAGAATCATAGAATCAAAGAGTTGGAAGAGACCTCATGGGCCATCCAGTACAACCCCCTGCCAAGAAGCAGGAATATTGCATTCAAATAACCCCCGACAGATGGCCATCCAGCCTCTGCTTAAAAGCTTCCAAAGAAGGAGCCTCCACCACACTCCGGGGCAGAGAGTTCCACTGCTGAACGGCTCTCACAGTCAGGAAGTTCTTCCTAATGTTCAGATGGAATCTCCTCTCTTGTAGTTTGAAGCCATTGTTCCGCGTCCTAGTCTCCAAGGAAGCAGAAAACAAGCTTGCTCCCTCCTCCCTGTGGCTTCCTCTCACATATTTATACATGGCTATCATATCTCCTCTCAGCCTTCTCTTCTTCAGGCTAAACATGCCCAGTTCCCTAAGCCGCTCCTCATAGGGCTTGTTCTCCAGACCCTTGATCATTTTAGTCGCCCTCCTCTGGACACATTCCAGCTTGTCAATATCTCTCTTCAATTGTGGTGCCCAGAATTGGACACAATATTCCAGATGTGGTCTAACCAAAGCGGAATAGAGGGGTAGCATTACTTCCTTAGATCTAGACACTATGCTCCTCTTGATGCAGGCCAAAATCCCATTGGCTTTTTTTGCCGCCACATCACATTGTTGGCTCATGTTTAACTTGTTGTCCACGAGGACTCCAAGATCTTTTTCACACGTACTGCTCTCGAGCCAGGTGTCACCCATTCTGTATCTTTGCATTTCATTTTTTCTGCCAAAGTGGAGTATCTTGCATTTGTCACTGTTGAACTTCATTTTGAACTTCATATATTGAGTAGGGTGATCAGATCATGATATGAATAAACATAACAGTTTAAATAATGCACCAGTAAGGCCTTTTCGCGAACCACCATGAGAATTTCGGGGGGGGGGGGGGCTGAAGCCCCTCAAGCCCCCCCTGGCTACATGCCTGGTGCAGTGCCTAAAGACCTTGGCTTGCACTTAAACACAATCGACACTGACAAAATTACCATCTGCCAGGTGCAAAAGGCCACCTTATTGGGATCTGCAGGCATTATTTGCCGATACATCACGCAGTCCTAGACACTTGGGAAGTGTCCAACATGTGATCCAATACAACAGCCAGCAGAGTGTCTGTTGTGGACTCATCTTGTTGTGTTTCAAATAATAATAATAATAATAATAATAATAATAATAATAATAATAAACAACTACTAGTAACCAAAAGACTATCCACAATATGGAATGAATATTAAAATGGGTGCTGTAGGTATTTAATAACAAAGCACTTGCAGGCTGTGAAAACAAATAAGAAAAAAGCAAACATTGGCAATAAATATTACATTTCAATCAACCTTCCCCAAGTACTGGTGCCCTTTGGATGTTCTGGACTACCATACCCATCATCCTAGCTAGCAAAAGCTAAAATGTTATAGGGTTGTCGTTTAGGATATCTGGAGGGTACCACCAGCCTGGGCAAAGGTTGATCAGAGTTACAGAGCCACTATTAAGGATCCATGAAACTATGGCTGGATCTACACTGCCCTATATTCCTGAATCTGATCCCAGATTATCTGTTTTGAACTAAATTATATGAGACCACACTGCCAGATAATCTGGAATAATCAGATAATCTGGGATCAGATCCTGGGATATAGGGCAGTGTAGATCCAGCCTACATTACAATGGCCATCACATTAAGACTGCTGAAAAGCACCACCTGAAAGCTGCCCATTTTGCCACCTCACTTGTACACAATGTCCATATACAAATTTCCACCACTACCAAGGACATACTAGATGCAAATAGGACAATGCACATATAGCAAGGAGTGTTTGAACACAGTTTGCCATGCAAAGCATCACCCCAGGAAGAGCTGGTAGCCTGCACAGGGCAGCCATGATATGTAAAGTAGCCCTTAAACCGAGCAGATGGCACAGGATATAGTTAGAATCATAGAATCATAGAGTTGGAAGAGACCTCATGGGCCATCCAGTCCAACCCTCTGCCAAGAAGCAGGGATATTGCATTCAAAGCACCCCTGACAGATGGCCATCTAGCCTCTGTTTAAAGACCTCCAAAGAAGGAGCCTCCACCACACTCTGGGGCAGAGAGTTCCACTGCTGAACGGCTCTCACAGTCAGGAAGTTCTTCCTAATGTTCAGCCGGAATCTCCTTTCTTGTAGTTTGCTGATGCAGCTACAGAAACACAGGTGACAGCAAGGTAAGGAAGGAATGACAGAAGAAGGGCATTTAGGCAGCTCATGGTAGTCCATAGAGCATATGACGACTGCTCTAGAATCAGAGAGTTGGAAGGGATTCCAAGGACAGTCTAATCCAACCCACTTCTGCCACACAGAAACACAAAATCAAAGCACCTCTGACAGATGGCCATCCAGCCTCTGTTAAAAAAACCCACAGAGGAGATCCCACCACACTCTGAGTCAGGGCATACCATTGTTGAAAGTGCTCACAATAAATAAGTTTTCCTTAATTTTAGGCAGAATCTCTTTTCCCGCAGTTTGAATTCATTGCTCTGTGTCCTAGTTTCTAAAGCAGCCGAAAGCAGGTTTGCTCCCTCCTCAAAACGACATCCTTTTGAATATTTAAACATGGCTCTCATGTCCCCACCCAACCTTCTCTTCCCTAATTTTAACACACCCAGCTTCCGAAGCCATTCCTAACAGGACTTGAATTCCAAACATTTGGTTGCCTTCCTCTACATGCATTGACAGATTATCTATATCTTTCCTGAATTGTGATGCCCAAAATTGGGTTCCATGTCTAGCCAAACAGGAGACAATACTGGAGGAGTTTATGTGCCTGAGGTTGTGAACACCAATTCTTCATATCAGCCCTCATAAGCAACTGACTCAGGACCCATCTAGACTGCCATATAATACAGTTGGACTCTTCCAGCTATCACCAGCCAATCCCTCTACAGTGCCAGAAATACAGCTTAATGGTGTAACATTAGAAAATGTTGACCATTTCCACTACCCTGGCAGCCACCTCTCCACCAAAGTCAACATTGACACTGAAATTCAACACTACCTGAGCTCTGCGAGTGCAGCATTCTTCCAAATGAAGCAGAGAGTGTTTGAGGACCGGGACATCCGTAGGGATACCAAGGTGCTGTTTATAAAGCTATTGTCCTCCCAACCCTGCTCTACGCCTGCGGGATGTGGACTGTCTACAGACGTCACATGCAACTCCTGGAATGATTCCATCAGCTCTGCCTCCAAAAAGTCCTGCAAATCTCTTTGGGAAGACAAGCGGACAAATGTCAGCATGCTGGAAGAAGCAAAGACCACCAGCATTGAAGCGATGGTCCTCCGCCATCAACTCTGCTGGACCGGCCACATTGTCTGGATGCCTGACCACCGTCTCCCAAAGCAGTTGCTCTACTCCGAACTCAAGAACGGAAAACGGAGTGTTTGTGGGCAGAAAAAGAGATTTAAAGATGGGCTCAAAGCCAACCTTAAAAACTCTGGCATAGAACTGGGAAGCCCTGGCCCTTGAGCGCTCTAGTTGGAGGTCAGCTGTGACCAGCAGTACTGTAGAATTTGAAGAGGCATGAATGGAGGGCGAAAGAGAGAAACGTGCCAAGAGGAAGGTGCGTCAAGCCAACCCCGACTGGGACCGCCTTCCGTCTGGATACCGATGCAGATCAAGAAGAGATCAAGAATAGGGCTTCACAGTCACTACAGACCCACCGCCAGAACACCGACCTTGGGGACCATCATCCTCGGACTACGAGGGATCGCCTAAGTAAGTAAGTAAGTACAGTCGGAATGCATTGGACTGCAGTTCAATGCAGTCCAAATGCATTATATGAGTCAATATTGAACAGTCTAGATGAGCCTCAATCTGCCTCATCAAAAGGTCAGTCCCATCACCGCTGCTTCTCTGCACTCACAGTGAGCATACAACATTGTTTGTATGGTAGAGCATTATATGACTGGACTGCTGGTGTCGTCATGACTATGGCCCATTCTACACTGCTATATAATCCAGATTATCAAAGCAGAAAATTTACATTATCTGCTATGCACTGGATTATATGAATCTACACTGCCATATAATCCACTTCAAAGGAGATAATCTGGATTTTATATGGCAGTGTAGAAGGGGCCTTAGTTGCCCAGCAAATTCCCCCACCTCCACTTTGCATGATTAGCTATGTAAGAATTTTCTCTCACCTTGGATAAACACCTTGGATATCCCATCCTTTTCTCTCACCTTGGATAAACATATTAGGGTTATAGAAATCTGCACCTACCTGCTGCTTTTCCTGGGTAAAGGGAGGTCCTTCTGCAAAAAACAAAAGGGAAAACAAAACTATTAGTCAGGAGTTGGTGAAAAAGATGTTCTGGTCAGGATCTCTGGGTGCTTTGCCTCCCAGTTATTTTACAACAGCCATAATGATTAAGAATACATTTATTTATTTAAAACATTTATATCCCATCCTTCTCAACCCCCAAAGGAGGACTCAGGGCGACTTACAATTGGCAATCATTAGATGCCAACAAAGAACTATTACAGCACAGCAATTAACATAAACCGGTCAACAACAGTAAAAATACAGTAAAATACATTAAAAATAATGGCCCTTAAAATATTAACACAACCAAGTCTGAGTCCACAAATCCAAATCATAGGCCAGAGTTCCAGTTCAAGGTCTCGTCATTGATAATTCTCATGACACATTACAGTTGTTGGGTTGTTGTAGGTTTTTTCAGGCTATATGGTCATGGTCTAGAGGCATTCTCTCCTGACATTTTGCCTGCATCTATGGCGAGCATCCTCAGAGGTAGTGAGGTCTGTTGGAACTAGGAAAAAGGGGTTATATATCTGTGGAATGACCAGGGTGGGGCAAAGGCCTCTTGTCTGCTGGAGCTAGGTGTCAATGTTTCAACTGACCACCTTGATTAGCATATAATGGCCTGACAGTGCCAGTATTAAAAAAAACTCTAAAATTACAACAACACAACAACAGAGAGCAAACAAACAAGGACATCTAATTACCTCTCAACAAAGGTTTGCTCCAGGCACTGTCAGGCCATTATATATTAATCAAGGTGGTCAGATGAAACATTCACACCTAGCTCCAGCAGATAAGAGGCCTTTGTCCTGCCCGGGTCATTTCACAAATATATAAACTCTTTTTCCTAGTTACAACAGACCTCACTACCTCTGAGGATGCTCGCCATAGATGCAGGCGAAACGTCAGGAGAGAATGCCTCTAGATCATGGCCATATAGCCTGAAAAAACCTACAACAACCCAGTGATTCCGGCCATGAAAGCCTTCGACAATACATTACAGTTGTTGCTCATCTAGCTGCCTGAATGCTTGGTCCCAGAACCAAGACTTGAGTTTTTTCCTGAAGGAGAGGACATATGGAACTTCCATGATTTCATTGGGGAGTGCATTCCACAGATGGGTGGCCACCACTGAGAAGGCCCTGTCTCTTGTCTCCGCCAGTCGCACTTGTGAGGGTGGTGGGATCAAGAGCAGGGCCTCCCCCAATGATTGTTAACACCGAGGTAGGTCATAGAGGAAGCTACGTTCAGACAAGTAAACTGGGCCTCATAAATATATGAGACTCCACTCAAATTAAGTCCCAGGGAAAAAAAATAGATTTGGAGGGGAAACAGGAGATAATTCTAGTACTCATCACGAATTCCTGAGTGATGCTTTTTCTTAGTTTTCAGAATACAGTCCCCATAACTGTGAGCAATTATTTTGTGCCCATATCTAGCTGGTAAGTGACAGGTTCTCTGAACAAAAACAACTAGAACTATCCCTCAGTCCTACAAGACCACTAGTCCACTCCTGAATTACAGATCCAAACTGACTGGAAAGAGCTAAGCCACTTAATTTCACCCCTGACACTTTGTGAAGAAAGTAAAGAGCAAGGATACCAGCCGCTGCCATAACATACTCTTCACCTGACAACCCACTTTCTTTTCAGTACTTAACAACACAAATGAAAATAAATGCATAAAGGAGTGCAGGCATATAAAGTTAAATGGGTTGTTGTAGGTTTTTTCGGGCTATATGGCCATGTTCTAGAGGCATTTTCTCCTGACGTTTTGCCTGCATCTCTGGCAAGTATATAAAGTTAAAGCTGCTGGTCAAGAATTCTTCACAACAGTTGAATCTAACACATTCGCCTTTGACTTATTCACCTTCGAGAAGGTGGCAGAGGAGTTGAAAAGATAAATGACGAATATATAGAAGACAGTTTTTTCCCAAACTGATGCCCTCCCCTGGTTGCCCCATCCGACATTTGTCAAGAGTAAAAAATACAAAAGGAGAAGTAACTAGACAACTGACAACACAAAACAGGTGAATCTGTGCTCACGCATGAAAGTTTGTGCAGAACAGGAAAGTTAAGACTACAATACCAATTATCATTTGCATATGCAGAGCGTGATCTTTAATTTAATTCTTCTTATTACTACTATTATGCATTATGTTGATTTATAAACCATTTTTTTCCTCTTAAAGAGAAAGGAATGAGGCAGGGGAAGCAAGATTCTAACCTTTATGGTTGGTAGAAGGTTTA
Organism: Anolis sagrei; assembly: GCF_037176765.1. Taxonomy (NCBI): domain Eukaryota; kingdom Metazoa; phylum Chordata; class Lepidosauria; order Squamata; family Anolidae; genus Anolis; species Anolis sagrei. The sequence continues at coordinate 160,935,116 of NC_090022.1, forward strand.
CAGGGTGCATTTACACTGAAGATTTAAAGAAGTTTGACACCACTTTGACTGCCATGGCTCAATGTTATGGAATCATGGGCGTTTGCTCTTAATGAGACATGCCGCATTATCACAGGGTGCCTGCGCCCTACACCACTGGAGAAATTACACTGTTTAGCCTGTATTGCACCACCTGACATCCGCCGGGAAGTAGCAGCCAATAGTGAAAGGACCAAGGCAGTGACATCTCCAGCCCACCCCGTTTGGGTATCAGCCAGCATGTCAACAACTCAAATCAAGAAATAGTTTTCTAAGATCTACAGAGACACTCGTTGGAACACCTCAGCAAGCGAGAGTCCAAAAGTGGCAAGCTCAAACCCAGAACCTCAATCTATGGCTGATACCAAATGAGAGACTCCCCCTGCGCACACAGAAAACTGGGCGACTTGAAAGGCGCTAAACAGACTGTGCTCTGGCACCACGAGATGCAGAGCCAATCTTAAGAAATGGGACTACAAAGTGGAATCCACGACATGCGAGTGTGGAGCAAACCACAGACCACCTGTTGCAATGCAACCTGAGCCCTGCTACATGCACAATGGAGGACCTTCGTAAAGTAACACCAGAGGCACTCCAAGTGGCCAGATACTAGTTAAAGGATATTTAATCATCTACCAAGCTTGCAAACGTTATGTTTTGTCTGTTTGTTTGTTTTTGTTTAAAAAATGCAATACAACTGTTTGGTTTGCTCCTGACATGATAGGGAGATAGATAGACAGACAGACAGACAAGTATGGGAGTTGTAGTTTGGCTATTGGGGAAATCTGCCTGTCCAGTTTGTTGGAGTGTAGCCGAAGGAAGTGATGGAAGCAGATTGGATTTCAACACTTTACTATTTGCAAAATAGGGTGACAGTTGCAACATGGCAAGGCATCAGCACTATTTGGCAGAAAAAAACAACTTAAAACTAAAATGGGAGAACAGAATACAATAGGAATGGTGAACCAATTATGGGAACTAGGAAGGAAGACATAAGTAAGGAAACAGAATCAAGGGTCGGTAAAGAAACTAAAAAGGTTTTTGTGTGTGTGCGTGCCAGGAGCGACTTGAGAAACTGCAAGTCACTTCTGGTGTGAGAGAATTGGCCATCTGCAAGGACGTTGCCCAGGGGATGCCTGAATGTTTTGATGTTTTACCATCCTTGTGGGAGGTTTCTCTCATGTTCCCGCATAGGAAGCCAGAGCTGACAGAGGGAGCTCATCCACACTCTTCCTGGATTCGAACCTGTGACCTGTCGTTCTTCAGTTCTGCCAGCATGAGGGTTTAACCCATTGCACCACGTGGGCTCCTAACTAAAGAGTTAAGATGAATTCATTCCTTCTCAATATAAATCTTCTCAGGACATTGTGGTACACCTGAAGCAACATGTCGAATTCTATTTCTTTCTTTTTAAAATGTTTTTATTTCTTTATTTTTTATTTTTTTGTCATGTCAGGAGCGACCTGAGAAACTGCAAGTTGTTTCTGGTGTGAGAGAATTGGCCGTCTGCAAGGACGTTGCCCAGGGGATGCCCGGATGATTTTGATGTTTTATCATCCTTGTGGGAGGCTTCTCTCATGTCTCCGCATGAGGAGCTGGAGCTGATAGAGGGAGCTCATCCGCCTCTCCCCGGATTCAAACGTACGACCTGTCGGTCTTCAGTCCTGCCAGCACAGGGGTTTAACCCACTGCGCCACTAATGTTTATGATGTTATTGACAATATGACATAGTGGCAAATCATTGTTATTTTTTTCTGAACAAAGAGACACAAACTCAGCAGGCATTGTATATTATTTCCCTCCGAAAGATAGATTTCCAGGGTTTATATAAAAAAATCTTTAGTTCATGAGGTTCACAGCATGAGAAAATAACAATGGAATTACCAGGAAACTAAAGCATCTCTCCAAGGTTCAAATGTGACTGCAGAGGAGGTAGAAACTCCGTGTTGTCGTCAATGAAATTCATAAAGGAAAACCATGTTGAAAATAAGTTTAGTTCAGACTGATCGTTCCTCATTTGAGGAGTTATTTTGATAGGAATATTGGATTTTGCAGATTGTCAATGTGCCAAGGCACATAGTTATACACATCCAATGGAACTGTCAAATACCCTACTTATGGCACACGGGTTTTGCAGCCTGAATTTACTGACATATAGCTCCCAACTCCTCACTTCTGTACAGCCTTTGCCTCATAAATTGTATGCTCTTGCAGTTTCAGTTCTTGAAAGGTGGCAGAAATGCTTACATTGTATTTTCATGTTTGTCTCAAAAGAGAATATTTTTTTGTACTAAATTCAGGTTTACGGCTATATTCATCTAAAGAAGAAGGGGGGAAAGTCCCCTTTGATTTCTTCCTACCTTTATTTTAGTCATAAAAAGCTCCCTAAAGCTGTATGTTGTTTGCATTAGGCAGAGGGAAACCTTTTTCAGAGGGAGAAAGGTAGGAGACATTTATCATCTTATTTTCGAAGGCTTTCATGGCCAGAATCACTGGGTTGTTGTTGGTTTTTTCGGGCTATATGGCCATGTTCTAGAGGCATTCTCTCCTGACGTTTTGCCTGCATCTATGGCAAGCATTCTCAGAGGTTGATGCAGGCGAAATGTCAGGAGAGAATGCCTCTATAACATGGTCATGTAGCCCAAAAAACCCTACAACAACCCATTTATCATCTTTCTTGTAAAAAAATTCTTTTTATACTTACAAAAATGAGAAATATTAGCCACATGAAATCACAATTAATATTTACTAAAAGACTAAAAGATAACTTTAATCTGTTGATGCAACCAAAGCTAGTGGATAAGTAAATTCGACCCAAAAAAATTAAATTGTCTTTCCTAGCAGATACTTTCTGCTGTATCCAGCATGGCAACTTTATTTGGGTTTACTGGTGATACTGGACGACTAGTTCATCATCTTCATCAATTCCAAACTCCACGGAGTTTACTGAATTCAGGTAAGGAGCCCCCAGTGGCGCAGCGGGTTAAACCCCTGTGCTGGCAGGACTGAAGACCGACAGGTCGCAGGTTCGAATCCAGGGAGAGGCGGATGAGCTCCTTCTATCAGCTCCAGCTCCTCATGCGGGGACATGAGAGAAGCCTCCCACAAGGATGATAAAAACATCAAATCATCCAGGCATCCCCTGGGCAACGTCCTTGCAGACGGCCAATTCTCTCATACCAGAAGCGACTTGCAGTTTCTCAAGTCGCTCCTGACACGATAAAAAAATATTCAATTCGGGTGTTACTATGTGCCTTCAAGCTGACTCTGGCTTTTGAAAACCCTACAATAGGGTTGTCTTGGCTGGATTTATTCAAAAGTGGTTTGCCACTGCCTTCCTCTGAGGCCAAGAGATTATAGTTTTCTCAAGATCACCCAATGGGACTTGATGGCAGAACAGGGAATCAAATCCTAATTCCATGAAGTCCTAGTCTATTAAACCATCCCGGCTTTCGCTGTTCTATTACGCTATGTAACAAAATTTGAAAATTTTTCTGTTCCTGGTTTGAAAGTTTTATTTTATGTTTAATTGTGAGGAACTTATTTTAAAAGTACTTGTTATACTCCAGAAATTTCATTTTTGGGGCTGCCACAAACTATGTTGAATTTGTTCAGGCTCTATAGCAAAATGTGCTGCAGGATGTCCCACAAAAACAAAGTTCTTTTCAGTTTAATAAACATTCCCCATGTTTTTTATGATAGAACCATGTTTTTAGGATGTAGGATGTCTTAAACCCACACCTGCTGATAGACTTTATAAGATAGCTGGCATTGCCCTCTCAATGTGCAATGGGAAGTTTCTGTCAATTGTGAGAGAAAAAAGGTTGAACACTGTGAAAGCCACCCACTGTAGGGCTATCAGCCTCCTCCCAGTAGACTTAAATCAAAGAAAAGCTTCATGAGAATCACCACTTCTCTTAACGTTTCTCCAGCAACAGCAAGAATATTCCTGTGGGCAGCAAAATCAGGCAATTCCAACTGGATGGCCCCCCACGAGGGTCTTCCTCCAGGGGCAAACCAAAAATGGGCAACTTGGAAGTCCCTGAACAAACTCAGAAATGGAGTTGGCAGATCATAAAACAATCTGGCAAAATGTCATTACCTAGAAGAATCCTCCACTTTGTGCGATTGTGGAGCAGAACAAAACTTTTGCTTGTGAAACTCGGTGGTTGCTGTCACAGGACATCCAACTCTTTGTTTGTCGTGCAAGTGAGATGTTCCCACCTCAACATCTTTAAACTTTCTCACCCAACGATGCACTGTACTCAGATCCACACAATCACCATAAACAGCTTGCATTCTCTGTTCAATCTGTCAACCTTTTGTTTGTGAAACTCTGTGGTTGCTGTCACAGGACATTCAAATAATGTAATAGGTTAGGATGCACAACTTAAACATGATACAGAGCAAGTTAAACACGTTGAAGGGCCAGTTCCATCATCAGGTATAACAAAGCAGTAACCTCTAATAGTGGGAGATGCTGGCAGGTTATAGCAAGATATCAGAAGTGAAGCCTGTCTATCATCTCATGATATCCCTAGGGTTGGTGTTCAATGTATAACAATACGCAACTGCTTGCAAGCCCTTCCCCTAAAAACCTGCCATTTCCAAAGCCTTTCCGAATAAGCACAGACTTTGCCAACTAACAGAAGGACAACAAGAAGTGGGCCATTCCAGTTTCCTTGGGGAAGGACTCTCAGAGTCTAGGGACAGTCACAGAGAAGGTCCTCTCCCTTTGTCCTACCAATGGTGCTTGTGAAAGTGGTGAAATTGAAAGGTAATCTAAAGTATTGTCGAAGGCTTTCATGGCCGGAATCACTGGGTTGTTGTAGGTTTTTTCGGGCTATATGGCCATGTTCTAGAGCAGTGGTTCTCAACCTTTCTAATGCCGTGACCCCTAAATACAGTTCCTCATGTTGTGGTGACCCCCAACCATAAAATTATTTTCATTGCTACTTCATAATTGTAATGTCGCTCCTGTTATGAATCATAATGTCAATATCTGATATGCAGGTTGTATATGTCAATATCTGATATGCAGGCCCAAATTTGAATACTGATGGGGTTGGGGGGGGGGGGAAGAGATTTTGTCATTTGGGAGTTGTAGTTGATGGGATTTATAGTTCACCTACAATCAAAGTGCATTCAGAACTCCACTAATGATGAAATTGAACTAAACTTGGCATACAGAACTCAATTACAAATAGAAAATACTGAAAGGATGTGATGGGAATTGAGTTTTGGAGTTGTAGTTCACCTACATCCAGAGAGCACTGTGGGCTCAAGCAATGATAAATCTGGGCCAAACTTGGCATGGATGCTCATTATGGCCAAACGTGAACAGTGGTGGAGTTTGGTGAAAATAGACCTTGACATTTGGGAGCTATACTTGCTGGGATTTAGAGTTCAACTGCAATCAAAGACATTCTGAACCCCAACAATGATAAAATTGAGCCAAACTTACCACACAGACGCCCCATGGTCAACAGATGGTCCTGCGACCAGCTCAGGGATCCCAACAACGGCGAAAAGGGGAGGCGGGCAAGGAGGCTTGGCGCGACGCTAGGCCTCGTGCCGGGTCCCCCTCGCCCACCTCTCGCCCTTGCCAAATGGCGAAAGCGGGAGGCGGGCGAGGAGGCTTGGCGTGACGCTAGGCCTTGCGCCGGGTCCCCCTCGCCCGCCTCTCGCCCTTGCCAAATGGCGAAAGCGGGAGGCAGGCGAGGAGGCTTGGCACGACGCTAGGCCTCGCGCCGGGTCCCCCCCGCCCACCTCTTCCCCTCGCGAAATGGGAGTTCGCGGCAGGCGAAGGAGCCCTCACCTGGCCTGTCCCCTTGGGGCGGGGCCAACGGAGGCGACCTCGCGACCCCTCCGAAATGGCCAGGCGACCCCCCTGGGGGTCGCGACCCCCAGGTTGAGAACTGCTGTTCTAGAGGCATTCTCTCCTGATGTTTCGCCTGCATCTATAGCAAGCATCCTCAGAGGTTGTGAGGTCTGACCTCATTACCTCTGAGGATGCTTGCCGTAGATGCAGGCAAAACGTCAGGAGAGAATACCTCTAGAACATGGCCATATAACCTGAAAAAAACCCTACAACAACCCATAATCTAAAGTGTTTGGACAGCAGTTCCTCACCCCAGCCCCATTCAGCACAGCTAAGGGTCCAAAAAAGTAACATTTATGGAGCTCTGCTTCTCACGCTTCTCCTACTGCTAGTTGCTGAAGCACCATGTTGATCTCCATCACGTTTGCTACGTGTTCCCCAATGTTTTTCCTGAGGTGTTGTTTGTCCCTGTGACAGTAGCAGCACATACAAATAAAAACCTAGCATATCCTAAATTCCATTTTTCTGGGACAGGCGCAAACCTACCCAGTGGCAAGATGATGTTCTCTTGTAACCCAGTTCGGAGGGGCTTGCAAGCAGAGGAGAACATCCTAGTAATTTGTGTTTCTGGTGTATTAGTTGGAGAAGGACATGTCACTTAACATTTCTGCCTGAACTGCCAAAATTGCTCATGCCAGTTGTATTCTGGGATATGTCCTTGCACTGGTTATTAAATAGGGCTGCTGCAAAAAAAGCAGGGCAGATTGAATTTCTGTCGGACTCGTTTAAAAACTGCTAAAGAATTATTATCAGTACAATGATACACAGTGGATCCTTGGTATCCGCTCAGGTTTGGTAACAGGGGCTTCTATGGATACTGAAATCCATAGATGACGAGGTCCTGTGACATACAATGGCCCAGTAAAGTGGTGTCCTTTACATAAATTGCAAAATCTAGCTTTGCTTTTTGGATAATAAAAAAATATTGTCAAGCTGTCCTCATGCGGGGACATGAGAGAAGCCTCCCACAAGGATGATAAAAGCATCAAATCATCCAGGCATCCAGACAAGCATCCCGAGCTCTGAGGATTACCTGGGAAGGAATCCCACTGGAGCATTGCAACACACCCAAATACCTGGGAGTCACTTTGGACCGTGCTCTGACCTACAAGAAGCACTGCCTGAACATCAAGCAAAAAGTGGGCGCTAGAAACAACATCATACGAAAGCTGACTGGCACAACCTGGGGATCACAACCAGACACAGTGAAGACATCTGCCCTTGCGCTATGCTACTCTGCTGCTGAGTATGCATGCCCAGTGTGGAACACATCTCACCACACTAAAACAGTAGATGTGGCTCTTAATGAGACATGCCGCATTATCACAGGGTGTCTGCGCCCCACACCACTGGAGAAATTACACTGCTTAGCCGATATTGCACCACCTGACATCTGCCGGGAAGTAGCAGCCAATAGTGAAAGGACCAAGGCAGAGACATCTCCAGCTCATCCCCTGTTTGGGTATCAGCCAGAACGTCAACGACTTAAATCAAGATATAGTTTTCTTAAATCTACAGAGACACTCGCTAGAACACCCCAGCAAGCGAGAGTCCAAAAGTGGCAGGCCCAAACCCAGAACCTCAATCCATGGGTGATACCAGATGAGAGACTTCCCCCTGGGCACACAGAAGACTGGGCAACTTGGAAGGCGCTGAACAGACTGCGCTCTGGCACCACGAGATGCAGAGCCAATCTTAAGGAATGGGGCTACAAAGTGGAATCCACGACATGTGAGTGTGGAGAAGAACAAACCACTGACCACCTGCTGCAATGCACCCTGAGCCCTGCCACATGCACAATGGAGGACCTTCTTGCGGCAACCCCAGAGGCACTCCAAGTGGCCAGATACTGGTCAAAGGACATTTAACCAACTACCAAATTTGCAAAATCTGTGTGTGTGTTTTTCTTTTTCTTTTTAATCTGTGTGTTTGTTTTGCTCTGTTAGAATTGTAATACAATGGTATGGTTGCTGATGACACGATAAATAAATAAATAAATCCGGGCGTCCCCTGGGCAACGTCCTTGCCGACAGCCAATTCTCTCACACCAGAAGCGACTTGCAGTTTTCTCAAGTCGCTCCTGACACGACAAAAAAACAACAACAAAAAAACCCCCCAGCAAACCTGTTCTATCTTTCCAGCCAAATATATCTTCACCAATATGAACCACCCAGAGGTTGAAAGGAGGCTCATCTATCTCAATAATCTTTCTAACAACACAATTATAGCACTATGATTCCACTTGAACTAAGACGGCAACATTCTACAGAATTCTGGGAGTTGCAGTTTGGAAAAAGGTTGTTCGACTTCTTAACCTGAAACTTCCAGTGTTTATTTATTTATTTACATTATTTCTATCCCGCCCATATCAGCCTGAAGGCGAATCAGGGCGGTAAAGGCGACTCAGGACTGATGAAACTACAAACTCCAGGATTCCACCTTCTTTTCTCTGTGCCGGAAGAAGGGGAAAGAAAAAGTTACTTTCTAGGACCACAAGTCCCAGAATCTCTGGCCCAGGTTGGCTAGTCATTATGTTGCCTGGGGAAATCTATGGGAAGCAATCTAAAAAACTAAATATTCCAAGTTTGTAAGGGAAAGGGTACTTCTGAAAACAATGACCACCCAAATTCAGGCCAGAACTAACTAACTTAACTTCTGAAAGGTATTAAAGGTGGTGCAAGATGCTGTTGCATTTTGAAAGGGACTAACACAGCTACGTCTTTGAATTCTACCACCATAAATTGGCATAATGCGGCATAGAAGAGAATTAAGACTGCAATCCTATACACTGGGGGTCTTCCAGATGTTGGAGTGCATCTCTCGTCATCTGTCACCATTAACTATGCTGGCTAGCACTCCTGGGACTTGCAGCCTAACGTCTATAGTGCTGCAAGTTTTCTACCCTTAAATACGCCCATTCACTTGGTAGTAAGGCTGCATGTACACTGTCAAATTAATGCAGTTTGACACCTCTTTCACTGCCATGGCTCAGTGCTATAGAATCATGGGACTTGTAATTTTACAAGGTCTTTAGCCTTTTCCACCAAAGAGTGCTCTGCCAAATGACATCTCCCATGATACCATAACATTGAGTCATGGCAGTGAAAGTCGCTGTCAAGCTGCATTAATTCTACACTGTAGATAGGACTTTAGTCTCACTGAATTTAATGGAGATTACTCCGGAGTGAACTCATGCAGAATGGCACTGTAAGTACATAATACAAACTCAGAAAGAAACAAAGTCATGGGAAATCAATGTGTGTGTTACAAGCTGTTAGTAGCTACACCACAGAGATTCCTTTGATAGGGTTGTTTGCATTGAAAGAGTGTCCAGTCTGAAAGAATTCTCTCTCCTTTTAAAAGAAACTAAATAAATAAATAAAAACATAACAATAGTTGAGCAGCGACAGTCCAAAAATGCTCCCAATTAAAATCTAGATCAACAGAATTTGGGTATCTATATAAATAAAAATGTAATGTTCGTTTGTGGGATTAACAGAACTCAAAAACCACTGGACGAATTGACACCAAATTTGGACACAAGACACCTAACAACCCAATGTATATCCTTCACTCAAAAAAATTGATTTTGTCATTTGGGAGTTGTAGTTGCTGGGATTTATAGTTCACCTACAATCAAAGAGCATTCTGAACCCCACCAACAATGGAATTGAACCAAACTTGGCACACACAACTCCCCTGACCAACAGAAAATACTGGAAGGGTTTCGTGAGCAGTGTCCTTTGGTTTTGGAGTTGTAGTTCACCTACACCCAGAGAGCACTGTGGACTCAAACAATGATGGATCTGGACTAAATTTGGCACAAATATTCCATATGCCCAAATATGAACACAGATGAAACTCGGGGAAAATAGACCTTGACATTTGGGAGTTTAGTTACTGGGATTTATAGTTCACCTACAATCAAAGAGCATTGTGAATCCCACAAACGACAGAATTGGGGCAAATTTTCCACACAGAACCCCCATGACCAACAGAAAATACTTAAGGCCATCCAGTCCAACTCCCTTCACCAGGGCAAGAAAATGTAATCAGAGCCATCCTAACAAAGAGCCATCCAGCCATAGATATAGATATATATATATATGATTCACACACACACACAGATATAGTATCATAGATTTGAAAGGGACCCCTAAAGAAGGACAATGATATGTTGCATATTCCAGAGTATGCAAACCAGACACTCTCCACATCAACACTGACAAAGAAATACTGTTTACCCACAAGCAGAAAGAAATTACTCATATTTGACACTTTCTCATTACTTTATTTTCCAGATCACCAGACTGGGCCACAGCAATGCGTGGCAGGGGATGGCTAGTAAGATATAAAAATTGGTTTTCTTCAGTCCCATCATCCCAGTGGCTGATGTCCTCTGTCTTGACAACAGCTGACATTACGGCTATGGTACCTTTGCTTATCTGATAGAGAAGGATTTTATTGCCCCTCATTGCTGTTCTGCTCTGCTCATAAAAGTAACTTATGCCAGCACAAGGGATGCCCACACTGGGGTAAGCCACCCTCAGGACTCCAGCTTGTGCCTCAGAGGCAATTACACTCAGTTGTTTATCTCCACCTTCTCAGAACTACAGTGATTATATATCCCCTTGATAAGTTAGTCATCTGTTTCAAGCAGTCATGTGGGTCTGGATAATTTTAGCACGCTTTCACACCTCGTCAGAAATCTAAGGACGGCGTATCCACGCACTGTTTCAAACCATTCCCTGGAAGATTTCCCTTCTAAAAGTTTTGCTTAGGAGAGAAACCACAGACGATTTTTGCATGGTTGATAAAAAAAATTCAGTATTCTGTAGCACTCACCTCCTCCTGAGGAAAAAAAATATCACAAAGGATTACCATCTTCATAGGACATCTGCTACAAAACAGGAACTTTTTTGTTGAGTTCCAAAACCAGAAAAGCAGATGGCGAAAACAGAAGAACGGACTGCGTCAGGAGAGTGTGTTTGCTCCATCAGTGTTTAACATTTACACAAATGATCTGCCATTGCCAGAAGGGGCAGAGAGTTTCATCTATGCTGACGATCGTTCCATCACCACTCAAGCAGGGAGCTTTGAGATAGTTGAACAGATCTCCAAAGCTTTAGGTTCTCTTACTGCCTATTACAGGGGGAAACAGTTGATTCTTAATCCATCTAAAATGCAGACAAGCATCTCGAGCTCTGAAGATTATCTGGGAAGGAATCCCACTGGAGCACTGCAGTGGTGGGCAAGAAAAGAGATTTAAAGATGGGCTCAAAGCCAACACTGAGAACTAGGAAGCCCTGGCCCTTGAGTGCTCCAGCTGGAGGTCAGCTGTGACCAGCAGTGCTGCAGAATTTGAAGAGGCATGAATGGAAGGTGAAAGAGAGAAACATGCCAAGAGGAAGATGCGTCAAGCCAACCCCAACCAGGACCACCTTCCACCTGGAAACCAATGCCCTCACTGTGGGAGAAGATGCAGATCAAGAATAGGGCTCCACAGTCACCTACGGACCCACCAGAACACTGATCCTGGAAGACTATCCTACTCGGCCAATGAGGGATCGCCCAAGTAAGTACTGCAGCACACACCCAAATACCTAGGAGTTCCTCAGGACTGTGCTCTGATGTACATGAAGCACTGCTTGATTATCAAACAAAAAGTGGGTGCTAGAAATAATATCATACAAATGCTGACTGGCACAACTTGAGGATCACAACCAGACACAGTGAAGACATCTACCCTTGAGTTGGGGTTGGGAGGGGGTTATTTGATTTTGTCTTTTGCTGCTCTGCCCAGTGTGTAATACATCCCACCATATTAAAGCAGTGGATGTGACTCTTAATGAGACATGTTGCATTATCACAGGATGTGTACGCCCTACGACGTTGGAGAAATTATACTGTTTAGCCAGTATTGCATCCATTGGGAAGTTGCAGCCAGTAAAGAAAGGTCCAAGGCATTGACATCTCTGGCCAGGCCCATAGCCAGGATTTTGATGGGGGGGGGGGGCTGAGTTTGATGGGGGGGGCTCAGGATCTACCCTAGCAAACCTTTGTATCGTTATCCTAATACCCCTATGCATATGGGATATATTGAGCATGGTGATCAGAGTGTTTGCAGGGGATTATTTCCTCTATTCAGGGAAGGCACACTGGAACAGCCACGTTTTCAGGCTCCTCCTAAAGACTGCCAATGTGGGGGCTTGTCTGATATCCTTGGGGAATGAGTTCCAGAGTCAAGGGGCAACCATGGAGAAGGCCCTCTCCCTCGTCCCCACCAATCGCGCCTGCGAGGGAGGTGGGAGCGAGAGCAGGGCCTCCCCAGATGAACGAAGAAATTGTGCGGGTTCGTTCACAGAAATACGGTCACGTAGGTAGGCGGGTCTCAAACCATTCAGGGCTTTGTAGGTCAGAACCATGAAGCATGGATATCCCTATTATTCTCCTTTTGCTATGAATTCTGCCTCTCCTGCATGCCCACCATGTTCATAAATTGCACGTGCACAATCCTGTGAGCAAATGTAGGAGGATAAATTCTAAAAAAAAAAGTGCTGCTCACTAACATCCCCTTCCAAGGCAAGTACAATAATTATAATCATGGAGGCTGACACTTTAAATAGCCTTAATAGGGGGTTGCCAGTTTTTGTTAACTTGTGAAAAATAGACATGGGTACAATTGGAAAATTAAAGATAAAAGGAGCAAATAAACAATGGGGCATGAGATGGCTTTGTTGTATACGAAGAGCTACAATGATAACCTTTCTTAAAAGTAGATCTAACATTTCTCCGAGAATGACCCACACACCTTCTAGAAGCGATGCTTCAACCTGTTTAGAGGGCAGAGTTTATGTATATTTCTGTGCATTTATGCATTATACATTTGTGTGGATAGTGGTCTGACAGGATTTGTCACCCATTATGTCCTGGAGCCCCCAATGGCATAGTGGGTTAAACTGCTGAGCTGCTGAACTTACTGACGGAAAGATCAGCAGATCAAAGCTCCTGCCGTTAGCTCCATCTTCTGCAAATCTAGCAGTTCAAAAACATGCGAATGTGAGTAGATCGATAGGTGCCGCTCTGGTAGGAAGGTAAAGGCACTGCATGAAGTCATGCCAGCTACATAACCTTGGAGGTATCTACAGATAACACTGGCTCTTCAGATTAGAAATAGAGATGAGCACCACCCCCAGAGTCAGACATGACTATACTTAATGTCAGGGGAAACCTTTTACCTTTACCTATATCCTTTATTATTAAATATACATACAGTGGAGCCTTGGCATCCACTGGAGTTTAGTTCCAGGACCCCGTAGATATGAAAATCAATGGATGCTCAAGTCCCACTTTATACAATTGTAGAGTAAAATAGTGTCCCTTATATGAAATGACAAACTCAAGGGTTGTTGTAGGTTTTTTCAGGCTATATGGCCATGTTCTAGAGGCATTCTCTCTTGACGTTTCGCCTGCATCTATGGCAAGCATCCTCAGATATGGCGAGGTCTGTTGGAACTAGGAAAAAAGGTTTATATATCTGTGGAATGACCAGGGTGGGACAAAGGACTCTTGTCTGCTGGAGCTAGGTGTGAATGTCTCAGCTGACCACCTTGATTAGCATTTGATGGCCTGGCAGTGCCTGGGGCAATCTTTTGTTGAGAGGTGATTAGATGTGCCTGATTGTTTCCTCTCTGTTGTTTCCTCTGTTGTTGTTGTTGTTGTTGTTGTTGTTCCTCTTCTTCTTCTTCAAATCTACTCAGAATTACCACTCTGGTGGCTGTTATTAGCCGAAAACTGCGCCAACAAACTTATCCATAATCAATTTCCAAGCCATTGTCAACATTGTTATTGTCAGTGTCCGCTTAATTACCCGAAGGATGGTCCCACATCCACGTTTTTAACTTTTTTCTAAAGGTGAGGAGGGATGAAGATGACCTAATTTCCCCAGGGAGTGAGTTCCACAGATGGAGGGCCACCACCGAGAAGGCCCTGTTCCTAATCCGTGCCAAGCGTGTTTGAGACAGAGGTGAGGTCGAGAGCAGGGCCTCCCCAGAAGATCTTAAACTCTGAGATGGGACGTAGAAGGAGATATGTTCGGACAGGTACGCTGGACCAGAGCCGTATAGGGTTTTATAGGTCAAAACCAGCACTTTGAATTGTGCTCGGAACTGGATCGGCAGCCAGTGGAGCTGACATAATAGGCGAGTGGTAATTGAGGATATCCGAGTCCACACTGCCATATATCCCAGTTCAAAGCAGAAAATGTGGGATTTTATTCAGCTGTGTGCAAGGGGCCTATATATGATGTTAAGCTGCTATCATTCTGCAGTGTGGAAACTGCTTTAGTGTTGCAATAAGATCTATGATTCATAGTTGGAAAGATAAATATTCCCTTAATGGTCAGGAAACCTTTCTGTTTTTGTTACATATGAATGTGCTCTTAATCAGCACCCCTTATAAAGGTATTTTGGGCATATGGTCAACATATATGTGCATGCCTAGCCAGCGTTTGTATCCTATGTGTTTGCACTTTTCTTCCTCTGTTCTCCCCCTGCTTTGTAATTATATACTACTTTTAAAAATCCAATCTAACAACAAACAGATCCGTTGCAGCATATATTTTGAGACACAGCAGTAGCAGCCACATGAAGCGTTATCCTCAATTGCCTCTTTGCATGGACATATGGATTTATTCACCAACCAAGCAGAAACTGGAGAACCATGATCTTGCATGGAAAGGGGCAGCAGCAAATCTGTGACAACTCTACACAGAACCATTCTTTGAATCTGAATCCGATGTCTTTGGGTGAGCTCAAAGCAAATGTTTTAAAAAACGATCAGATGGCATTGCCACTACGTAGGTAGGGAATTTGCTAGAAATCTGTTCCAAAGTGTGCCAACTGATGGACTGCTGCCAAGCTGGGGAGGTATGAAGTGGATTTCCACTAGCTTTCCATTGTATACCCTGTGGTTATGTTGTCATGTCAAAAAGTGGTACTCTCACAAACCTATGTTCAACCATTTCACCCTTGGCCGATTTCCTCCAACTCTCCAGTCTCATGTAAGTGGATGGTTGTTGACACTTTCCCAATTCATCTGTATTCTTAAGGAAAATAAGTGGATAAAACTATGCCTTTCTATAGTTATGACACCTCTATAACGGGCGGCAGCTAGATTACTCACCGGAGCATCATACAGGGAGCATACCACCCCTCTGTTGTGTCAGCTCCACTGAGTGCCGATCCAATTCTGAGCACAATTCAAAGTGCTGGTTTTGATCTTTTTTTTCTTTTTTCTTTTTTTTCAATTTTTTTTTTTTCGTGTCAGGAATGACTTGAGAAACTGCAAGTCGCTTCTGGTATGAGAGAATTGACCGTCTGCAAGGACGTTGCCCAGGGGACGCCCAGATGTTTTGATGTTTTATCATCCTTGTGGGAGGCTTCTCTCATGTCCCCGCATGAGGAGCTGGAGCTGATAGAGGGAGCTCATCCGTGCTCTCCCCAGATTCGAACCTGCGACCTTCAGTCCTGCCGGCATTGCGCCATAAAACCTATATGCACTCCGGTGCAGCATTTCTGTCCGAACGTATCTCCTAGGTCCCACCTCGGAGTTTAAGATCTTCTGGGGAGGCCCTGATCTCAGCCTCGCCTCTGTCTCAAACATGGGGACGAGGGGCAGGGCCTTCTCGGTGGTGGCCCCCAGCCTGTGGAATTCACTTCCCGGGGAAATTAGGTCATCATCATCCCTCCTCACCTTTAGAAAGAAGGTAAAACGTGCATGTGCATGTGCATGTGGGACCAGGCCTTCAGGCAACTAGGTTAAAGGACAATTGACAATGTTTGACTATGGCTTGGAAGTGGATTTGGATAAGTTAAGCGGAGTACTCAATAGTATATGGTTAGATAAATAGCCACCAGACTGGTAATAGCTCAATGGACTGTAAGTATACTGTTTTAATTTTTATGTCTTAATGTTTATGTTTTTAACTGTTATAATTGCTGTTTTGTATTTTGTGATGCGGCATCGAATTGTTGTTGCTAGCTATTATTGTTATTATTGTTAATGTTCTTTTATATTGTTTTGTGCTGTCTTAATTGTTCTTGCTTTGTATTTAATTTTATTCTGCCTTGGGCTTGGACCCCATGTAAGCTGCCCCGAGTCCCTTCGGGGAGATGGAGGCGGGGTAGAAAAATAAAGTTGTTGTTGTTGTTGTTGTTGTTGTTGCTCTTCTTCTTCTTCTTCTTCTTCTTCTTCCACTTCTTCTTCTTCCTCTTCTTCCTCTTCTTCTTTCAAATATTGAAACATGGCTATCATGTGTCCCCCCCCCCCCCGCCTTCTTTTTTCCATGCTAAACATACCCCCAGAGCCCCCGGTTGCATAGGGTTAAACCGCTGAGCTGCTAAGCTTGTTGACTGAAAGGTCGCAGGTTCGAATCCGGGGAGCAGTGTGAGCTTCTGCTGTCAGCCCCAGCTTCTGCCAACCTAGCAGTTTGAAAACAAGCAAATGTGAGTAGATCAATAGGTACCGCTCCGGTGGGAAGATAGCGACGCTCCATGCAGTCATGCTGCCCACATGACCTTGGAGGTGTCTACAGACAACGCCGGCTCTGTCAGTGGCATCACCGCACAGCAATCCAAGGAAACACACCGATCACAGTCTCCTTCATGGCTATCAACTAATTTATTGTACAACTATTTACACTAGAAACTAAGCACATCGTAAAACTGCTTCCTCTCCATCCGACAGCTACATTGCGAACACACACAGACCACGCTGTTATCAGTAGCAGTCCACACCTCCTGCATTCCAGAGTGATGTATGACGTAGGACACACTATGGTGCATCCATAGCTCTATACTCTTTGATTTATGACCTCTCTAGGAATGCCATTTCCCTTCATGGTACAGTTAACCCTTTCCACACAGGAATGCTCTCGGCACATAGCATTGCATTTTTAAACATACATACATAGATACTTTGAAATCTACATTACACAATTTCAAACCACTTCAACAAGCTTTTCGACTTAGAAATGGAGATGAGTACCAATCCCCAGAGTTGGACATGACTGGACTTAATGTCAGGGGGAAACCTTTACCTAAACATACCCAATTGGTTTAGCCACTCCTACAAAACCTTTGATTATTTTGGTCACCCTTCTCTAGAAATGTTCCAGCTTGTCAACATCCCTCTTGAATTGTGGTGCTCAGAACTGGACACAGTATTCCAGGTGAGGCTCGATTAAAGCAAAATAGAAGGGGACTATGACTTCCCTTCCTCTTGACACTATATTCCTATTGATTAAGCCTAGAATCATATTGACTTGTGTCAAGCTTGTTGTCTGCTAAGGGCCCCTCCATACAGCCTATATCCCACAATATCAAGTCGGAAAATCCCACATTATCTAGTGTAGACTCAAATAACTCAGTCCAAAACAGATATTGTGGGATTTTCTGCCTTGCTATTCTGGGATATAGGGCTGTGTGGAAGGGCCCTAAGACACGTGCATTGTTTTCAAGCCAGATATCACCCATTCTCTCTCTCTGCATTTAATTTTTATTGCCTAAATATGCTGCCGTATGGTTCTTTCTGTTGAAATTAATATTTTGAGCACCGCGTTCTCCTTCTGCATTGGCAAAAGTTCCATAAACCAGTCAGGTAGAGCTTTTCGCCTTCTGCAATCTCAAGTTTTTTTCTTTCTTTCTCCTAACCTGTCACATCCACCCTCGGAAAACGCCTGTTGTAGTTAGCACTTCAGTGAAAACCAGCCAATAGTTGCTATGGAAGACAGGAGAAAACACGTGCCACATTCATAATACATCCATGCACCCTAGCATCCAAATATATGTATTTCTCACATGCCAGTTCTTGATACTAATTCAGTCAGTACAATAGCAATAATCTACTATTGATAGGCTCAAACTAGGACTGGAGAGACCCTGACATCAGGCATGTAGCCAGCCCCCCCCCCCCCCCGAAATTCTCAGGGTGGTCTGCGAGAAGGCCTTACTGGTGCATTATTTATTTAAACTGTTATGTTTATTCATATCATGATCTGATCACCATACTCAATATATTCCATATGCATGGGGGTATTAGGGTAATGATACAAAAGGTTTGCTAGGCTAGAACATCTTTCACTCAGACTCAGCCCCCCCGAAACTCAGTCCCCCCCCCACCCCTGAAAAAAATCCCCCCCCCCCCCCGAAACGAAATCCTGGCTACGGGCCTGCCTGACATTATACCATTATAGTGCTCTTACTCTCCTTTGGCTGCTATTGCTGCTAACTATATAATCCTGGTACAGGTTGAGCATCCCTTTTCCAGAATTCTGAAATTTAAACAATTTCAATTGCCCTCATTGGGTGGCATCTTTTTTTTCTGGTGGTTTAATACACACAAATGTTGTTTCATGCACAAAGTTATTTAAAATTGTGTACAAAATTACCTGCAGGCCAGGTATATAAATTATATATGAAACATAAATGAATTTTAAAATTTTAGATTTAAAGATGGGCTCAAAGCCAACCTTAAAAACTCTGGCATGAACACTGAGAACTTGGAAGCCCCGGCCTGTGAATGCTCCAGCTGGAGGTCAGCTGTGACCAGCAGTGCTGCAGAATTTGAAGAGGCACGAATGCAGGGCGAAAGAGAGAAACATTCCAAGAGGAAGGCTCATCAAGCCAACCCTGACCAGGACCGCCTTCCACCTGGAAACCAATGCCCTCATTGCGGGAGAAGATGCAGATCAAGAATAGGGCTCCACAGTCACCTACGGACCCTCCCTGGAGGATTATCTTACTCGGACAATGAGGGATTGCCTATGTAAGTAAGAAAGTTTGGATTTAAATGTGAGTCCCACCTCCAAAACAATTCATTATGTTCAAATATGCAAACACGTAGTCCAAAATCCCCCAAAATAAGAAATCCAAAAAGTTCCTGGTCTGATGAATTTTCGAGAAAGAATCTGTATTAGGAATCTGAAGGAGCACTAGGCCTCTCTGGCAGAAAATTCTAAGTATCACTTTCTTTAAAAAATAAACCCTATAAATCCCTAGATTCCATGGGATATCGCCATGGCTGTTAAATTGAAATTACTAGTGATTTGTCCCCTTGATGGATACGAAAAGCTCAGCCTCTCATTGAACACTGAGAAAACCAAAGTGCTCTTCCAGCAGTCACCAGCCAATCCCTCTCCAATGACAGAAATACATTTCAATAACGCAACATTAGAAAATGTTGACCATTTCAACTACCTTAGCAGCCACCTCTCCACCAAAGTCAACATTGACACCAAAATACAACACCACCTGAGCTCTGCGAGTGCAGCATTTTTCCGAATGAAGCACAGAGTGTTTGAGGACTGGGACATCCATAGGGATATCAAGGCGCTTGTTTATAAATCTATTGTCCTCCCAACCCTGCAAAACGTCGGCAAGATGTGGACTCTAAAGAGTCACATGCAACTCTTGGAACGATTCCATCAGCGCTGCCTCTGGAAAATCCTGCAAATCTCTTGGGAAGACAGGCGGACAAATGTCTGCGTACTGGAAGAAGCAAAGACAACCAGCACTGAAGCAATGGTCCTCCGCCATCAACTCCGCTGGACCAGCCACGTTGTCCAGATGCCTGACCACCATCTCCCAAAGCAGTTGCTCTACTCCAAACTCAAGAATGGAAAACTGAATGTTGGTGGGCAGGAAAAGAGATTTAAAGATGGGCTCAAAGCCAACCTTAAAAACTCTGGCATAGACACTGAGAACTGGCCCTTGAGTGCTGCAGCTAGAGGTCAGCTGTGACCAGCAGTGCTGTGGAATTTGAAGAGGCACGAATGGAGAGCGAAAGAGAGAAACGTGCCAAGAGGAAGGCGCGTCAAGCCAACTCCGACCAGGACCGCCTTCCACCTGGAAACCAATGCCCTCACTGTGGGAGAAGATGTAGATCAAGAATAGGGCTCCACAGTCACCTATGTACCTACCGCCAGTATACTGATCTTGGAAGACTATCCTATTTGGACAATGAGGGATCACCTAAGAAATATGGATTTTATATGGCAGTGTAGACAGGGTCTCAAACGTTTCACCTTAACCTTGAAATGACTTTTAATTTGTGTATTTAGCTATACTGTGACATAATTGAAACAGCCATAACAAACAATGATTTACACTAACCGTAGTTTAGAATCCAGCAGCACACTTTTAGGTCTTTAACGTACTAGTGTACTGTGGTTTTAAATTCTGATTTTTCCTTTCATATTCTATCTTTTTGACAGATTCCAGGAACTGAGCAATTTTCATAATTATGACTTATCACTTCTCATATTGACAGCAAACCTTACAGTCCGTTAGGCATTTGCCTGAAAATGAATAGGAGTAAAGTATGTAAGTTGCTCATGTAAACTATCCCCATCCCACTGATGTCTCTGTGTGTACAGCTGCCATTGAAATCTCCTTGCATTCAGCCCAAAGATTCATGCATTCAGCCCAATATCTGCTTCGAACTGGGTTATCTGAGTCTAGATTGCCATATATTCCAGTTTAAAGCAGATATTGTGGGATTTTCTGCCTTGATATTCTGGATTATATGACTGTGTGGAAAGGCCCTAAAATCAACTTTCAGCAAAAGTTGACTATACAGGTGCCCTTAACCTTAATCCCAGCAAATTCCTTGGAGGCCTTTAAACAGAAGTTGGATGGGAATCTGTTGGGGTGCTTTGATGCTTTTTCCTGCATGGCAAGGGGTTGCACTAGATGGTCCATGTGGTCCCTTCCAGCACTCTCATTCTATGAGTCTAAATCTGGAAAACTGACTATGGCCCCATCTACACTGCCATATAAATCCAGCTTATCTGTTTTGAACTGGAGTATATGGCAGTGTAGACTTATATAATTCAGTTCAAAGCAGATAATGTGGATTGTTTATTTGTCGTGTCAGGGCAACCAGTCAATTATATTACATTTCTAACAGAAACAAAGCAAACAAACAGACAAAATACAAAAATTTGTGAGTTTGGTAGTTGATTAAATGTCCTTTGATCAGTAGCTGGCCACTTGGAGTGCTTCTGGTGTTGCTGCAAGAAGGTCCTCCATTGTGCATGTGGCAGGGCTCAGGTTGCATTGCAGCAGGTGGTCCGTGGTTTGCTCTTCTCCACACTCACATGTCGTGGATTCCACTTTGTAGCCCCATTTCTGAAGGTTGGCTCTGCATCTCGTGGTGCCAGAACGCAGTCTGTTCAGCGCCTTCCAAGTCACCCAGTTTTCTGTGTGCCCAGGGGAAGTCTCTCATTTGGTATCAGCCATTGGTTGAGGTTCTGGGTTTGAGCCTGCCACTTTTGGACTCTCACTTGCTGGGGTGTTCCAGCGAGTGTCTCTGTAGATCTTAGAAAACTATTTCTAGATTTAAGTCCTTGATGTGCTGGCTGATACCCAAACAGGAGATGAGCTGGAGATGTCTCTGTGTTGGTCCTTTCACTATTGGTTGCTACTTCCCAGCTGATGTCAGGTGGTGCAATACCGGCTAAACAGTGTAATTTCTCCAATGGTGTAGGGCGCAGACACCCCGTGATAATGCGGCATGTCTCATTAAGAGCCACATCCACTGTTTTAGTGTGGTGAGATGTGTTCCACACTGGGCATGCGTACTCAGCAGCAGAGTAGCACAGCGCAAGGGCAGATGTCTTCACTATGTCTGGTTGTGATCCCCAGGTTGTGCCAGTCAGCTTTCGTATGATATTGTTTCTAGCACCCACTTTTTGCTTGATGTTCAGGCAGTGCTTCTTGTAGGTAGTGACTCCCAGGTATTTGGGTGTGCTGCAATGCTCCAGTGGGATTCCTTCCCAGGTGATCCTCAGAGCTCGGGAAGCTTGTCTGTTCTTAAGGTGAAAGGCACATGTCTGTGTTTTAGTTGGGTTGGGGATCAGCTGGTTTTTCCTGTAATAGGCAGTAAGAGCACCTAGAGCTTCGGAGAGCTTCTGTTCTACCATCTCAAAGCTCCCTGCTTGAGCGGTAATGGCACGATCATCAGCATAGATAAAACTCTCTGTCCCTTCTGGCAGTGCTGGTCATTTGTGTAGATGTTGAACATGGATGGAGCAAGCACGCTCCCCTGAGGCAGGCCATTCCTCTGTTTCCGCCATCTGCTTCTCTGGCCCTGGAACATGGCCATGGGGACATGAGAGAAGCCTCCTCACAGGATTGCAAGACATCCGGGCGTCCCCTGGGCAACGTCTTCGTAGATGGCTGATTCTCTCGCCACAGAAGCGACCAGCATGCAAGCAAGCAAGCAAAACAACCAACGGACCTTTTCAGGACCAACCATGACAATAATGTGGATTATCTGCTTTGATAATCTGGATGATATGGCAATGTGTATCTGGCCTAACTAACATTTGATAATTCTAACTGATCTACAAACTCATTCCTTTTACTGTCTCTCACTTGATCCTCCAGTCACCCCTCTGACTATGACACATCTACATGGACACGTAACCCCAAAGGGAAGGTAAATCAGCTCCATGGCATGGAGCTGATTTAGGTTAACATGGGCCAAAGCTGCTTAATGCAGCTTTGAACCACATTAAGAAAAGTCATGGGTTGCTCTGCAATGTCTCTGAGGCTGTGGAGCAAACCTAGACTTTGGGCTTGTGTAAGCAATTGGGTCAGTTCCAATACGAAACCGCCCCAACTGTTTACATGGCCATTTTATATTCCCTGGGCTTGGATGGCCTATGTGGTCATAGGAATGCCCTTGCCATCCCTCTTCTGCATTTGTCCTAGCAGTGACCACCAGCCATGATTTTTTTTGTCATGTCAGGAGCGACCTGAGAAACTGCAAGTCGCATCTGGTGTGAGAGAATTGGCCATCTGCAAGGACGTTGCCCAGGGGACGCCCGGATGATTTGATATTTTATCATCCTTGTGGGAGGCTTCTCTCATGTCCCCGCATGAGGAGCTGGAGCTGATAGAGGGAGCTCATCCGCCTCTCCCCAGATTCGAAACTATGACCTGTTGGTCTTCAGTCCTGCCAGCACAGGGGTTTAACCCACTGTGCCACCGGGGGCTCCAGCCATGAAATGACAGGTGGCTGTTGCTTGTCGAATGGAGTGACATCAGCCAGGGCACACCAGTGATCACAGGGACAGAAAGTGAGGTGACATCTTCTGAACAGGGGTACAAACAGGAAAACAAACACCACAGGGGTGTTAATCCTTCCCTATGCAATCCAAAGCTAAATATAGATATATTTTGGGTTAGCGTTACACTTAAAGAAATTACCTGTTCTGACTTACATACAAATTCAACTTAAGAACAAACCTACATCACGTATCTTGTTTGTAGGCTGGGAACTGCCTGTATTCACATACTTCACCTTTGTTTTTCTAGTAAACGTACCAACATTTTTCAAAACAAGTCCAAAATATCACAGAGCACTTTTCAGATTTTACTGAAGCACAAAGATGTAAGTGACAGCTGGTTGCCCAGGGACATGTGGTGGAGAATGTCACATGTGTCCCCATGTCCTCTACACAATTTGGCCCTACTTCTGTTCAAGCGAATGCCCGCATAAGGCTACAGTCTGGACGGAAAGTAGGGTTTAAAGCAGATTTTCAAACAATGATTTCCTTCTGTTTTGCACGCAAATTCTAACAAACCATCACCAGTGTCCTATGAAGCTGTATCATCGGAAATTGACTTACAAGCATGTAACATTGGATTGTGCTGCTGTACAATATTTGAGAAATGAGACATAGTTATGTCATAGTGCAGATGGAGGCAGCAGGGTTGCCATTGTGCCATTTCCCCAATGCATGGTGTATCCCATTGCATAATGGGAGGTGCCATTTAACAGTGTTGCCTCTTGTGAAGTGCCCCGTTTCACTAGCATGATTGCTTCTTCTTTTTTATAATATTTTTATTATCGGTGCGTGGGTTACATAAAAAGTGGTTGAACAATTGGGTTGGGATAGAAAGGTAGGAAAATAGGGGGGTGAGAAGGTAAAAGAATGAGAGGGAAAGGGTTTGCCGGTAAAAAAAAGAAAAAAGGGGGGGGGAAACACACCCTCACACACATGCACGCTCACACATTCAAACATTGCACTCATGGGGGGGGGGGTTCTATCTGTCATTATAGTGCAGATTGAACTGCATTATATGAGTCTACATCAACCATATAATGCAGTTCAATCTGCACTATAATGACAGTATTGATGGGGCCTAAGTCTTATTGCAACCAATATTTCCTATTTAAAATGGCAAATCACCCAAATGCCTGCCAGAGAGAAGCCGAGGATCTGTGAAATGGTGGGAGGCTACACCAGGGCATGCTTGCACATCCATGTTGTGCTGGTACGGCTGTACCAGGAGCTCCAACTTTATTTGCTTTGTATTAAATGTTTGCTTGCTGTCCAAGGTTTCTGGGACTCTGCAGAAGGGTGGCTTCCTTTGGTTGCAGTCATAGGGCAAGTCACCTGTCCATCATCATTAAGTTTGGTTCCACCCCTTGCTCAGAGCAATTGGGAAGGGAAGGGAGCCATTTTAGTTAGTCTCAGTAAGGAAAGCTAATTCAGAGGACGTGTACAAGCTTCTCCTGTACAAAAGCTTCAACCCTTAAGACTTTACGGGGGAGAACAGTCTTAAGAGCATCCAAAGATTTCCAAAGATTTCCAGGGAAGCAGCTTTGAGGAATTTCGGAGAGTAAACAGTTTGGAAGACCAAACAACTCCAGCTGGAGAATCTACTGGCCTTACTGGTAGGTCCACTCGGTGCTCGAGACGCAGTTCGACCCGGTAGCGGAGCCCACATCAGTAAGGCTAAGATTACAGTCAGCCTGGGAGAAGTTAAAAAGGGATTTTCCTTTAAAGTAAAGAAACAGTTATTGAAGACAATTGCCTGTCCCTCATGGGCAAGATTAAGGAAGCCACCAGTTGCATAAAAGCCTGGAAGCATTTGTTTAACTTTACTGAAGACAAGAGAAGTTTCTGTTTGATTGTTCATTAATAAAGGACTTTGTTATACTTCACAAGCCATCTAAACACCATTTGTGGTGGAAAATCCTTGAGAACTTCTCTTCGGGGGGGGGAGGGGGGGGCCTGGCTTCCCACTGGGCAAAAGTTGCACGTCCTATTTTAAAAGCAATTCATTACAGGCCCTGCGCGTGACAGAACACATGTAGCTCTATCATGTGGTACAAGCAAGGTTTGTTTTTGGGATTTTTCTACCCCAGATATTTTTGAATCATATTTGATGGAATCCATGCATGCAGAACCCACTGATAGAGAGGATACTGATAAGTAATATATGCTAATGTGGGTGAGGCAGACTTTCTTTCCCCAAGAACATAACTCCACTATGTTATGCCATTATATATTATCGGACTTGATGACGCATGGATTTTAGGATCCATAGGGAATCCTGGAACCAAATTGCAGCAGATACCCAGGACGCAGGACAAACTTCCAACTTTGCACCAAGCCGTGCCATTTCATCCATGTGCCGAGTCTTAGGTCTCTTCCCCGTCCTCTAACACACACACATACACTTTTCCCCTTGGCTTTATGAAAACACTTGGAGCTTTTAAGAAAATGTGGGCTCAAATGTACCATTTTATCAGTTATGGGTGGAGTATACTGACTCAACAAGTGTTTCGATTGTTTTTATGATGCTACATACAAAATACTAGCCCTACCTTCTAATTATACAACAGTTTTAATGGTAGCTGTGAAGCTGCAGATATAAATAGTACTCATGACACTGTTCTGAACATAATTGGAATTTAGCAGTGGGTCTTACGACTTGCAATAATTAACCATTTTATAGTTTTTTTTTTTTAAAACTTAAGTTTTCATAATAATATCTAATACTATATAATCATGAAAGTGCACCCAGAGCACTTCATCTGAAGTACCCTTACAATAGCTCCGTAAAGCAGGTCAGAATTATGAATACCAACACCTAAATGTCTAGTCCAAGGTAGTGGAAGTGGTCAACATTTTTCAAAGCCCTGAATGGTTTGGGACCCGCCTACCTTCGTGACCGCATTTCCTTTTATGAACCTACACGATCCCTTCGATCTTCAGGAGAGGCCCTTCTCTCGCTCCCGCCCCCATCAAAAGTGCGACTTGTGGGTACAAGGAAGAGGGCCTTCTCCATGGTGGCCACCCGGCTCTGGAACTCGCTCCCCAGAAAAATTAGGCAAGCCCCCACCCTGGCAGTCTTTAGGAAGAGTCTGAAAACTTGGCTATTCCAGTGTGCCTTCAATGAATGAACAATATTCCCTGATCTTGACCGAACCCTGAATAAAATGTCCTCGGAAGCACTTTACTCTATCTTCTAGTGCAATTAAACGTCATACTAAAACAGTGGATGTGGCTCTTAATGAGACATGCCGCATTATCACGGGGTGTCTGCGCCCTACAACACTGGAGAAGTTACACTGCTTAGCCGGTATTGCACCACCTGGCATCCGCCGGGAAGTAGCAGCCAATAGTGAAAGGACCAAGGCAGAGACATCTCCAGCTCATCCCCTGTTTGGGTATCAGCCAGCACGCCAACGACTTAAATCTAGACATAGTTTTCTAAGATCTACAGAGACACTCGCTGGAACACCTCAGCAAGCGAGAGTCCAAAAGTGGCAGGCTCAAACCCAGCACCTCAACCAATGGCTGATACCAAATGAGAGACTCCCTCCTGGGCACACAGAAGACTGGGCGACTTGGAAGGCATTGAACAGACTGCGCTCTGGCACCGCGAGATGCAGAGCCAACCTTCAGAAATGGGGCTACAAAGTAGAATCCTCGACATGCGAGTGTGGAGAAGAGCAAACCACTGACCCCCTGCTGCAATGCAACCTGAGCCCTGCCACATGCACAATGGAGGACCTTCTTGCAGCAACACCGGAAGCACTCCAAGTGGCCAGATACTGGTCAAAGGACATTTAACCAGCTACCAAACTCACAAGTTGTGTATTTTTCTGTTTGTTTGCTTTGTTCTGTTAGACTGGTTGTTCTGACACGACAAATAAATAAATAAACGTCACTTTCGTCCCTCTGATCCTCTGTCTAGATACACTACATGGCCTGCTTTTCCAGTGTTTTAAAGTTTTAATCCTTGCAACTCACCCTGCCCAATTACTGTAATTTTATATTGTCCATTTATATTGTTTTTGTATTTTATTTTTATTTTCATTACATTTTATTGTTTGTATTTTATGTTGTATATTTGCTGTACTGTTGGGCTTGACCTCATGTAAGCCGTCCTGAGTCCCCTTGGGGAGATGGTGGTGAGATATACTACTACTACTACTACTAGCCATCCCCTGCCATGCGTTGCTGTGGCCCAGTCTTTGTATATGTGTTTTGTGTGTGTATTTATGTGTATATGAGTATATATGTGGTTTTGTGCATGCATTCTAATGTAGGTTGTTGTAGGTTTGTTCGAGCTATATGGCCATGTTCTAGAGGCATTTTCTCCTGACGTTTCGCCTGCATCCATGGCAAGCATCCTCAGAGGTAGTGAGGTCTGTTGGAACTAGGAAAAATGGTTTATATATCTGTGGAATGGCCAGGGTGGGACATAGGACTCTTGTCTGTTGGAGCTAGGTGTGAATGTTTCAACTGACCACTTTGATCAGCATTTGATGGCCTGGCAGTGCCTGGGACAATCTTTTGTTTAGAGGTGATTAGATGTCCTTGTTTGTTTCCTCTCTGTTGTTGTGCAGTTGTAATTTTAGAGGGTTTTTTAGTAATTCTAATGTATTTTTATTTTTATTTTTTGGCTTTTTAAGTCTTTTCCACTGTGTTTTTCAGTGTTTTTATGAGTAGTGGTCACTTGTTGGCCTGATAGGTGTATTGTGTCCAAATGTAGTTTCAATTCGTCCAGTGGTTTTTGAGTTAAGTTAATCCCACAAACGAACATTTTTATTTATATAGATGATGATGATGATGATGATGATGATGATAATGATGATGATGATTATAAGTGGTAGCTTAGGCTGCAATTTCAGACCCCATCTACACTACCATATAATCCTCAGAGGAAGGCAAAGGGTTAAGGAAATCTGTAACAGGATCGCCTTAGGATTGGAATAAGATGGAAATGACTTGAAGACACCCAACAACAACAAATTGTTCGAGCAAAGGTTTTCAAAACCAACCAAGAGGCTGCAAGCCTCCTTTATCATCACACGTGTGTATGCATCAGACAACCACTGTTTCAAAGCAGGAATGATAGGGTCATGCTCTTGATGGAGCACATGCTAACTAAGCCAAGCTGTGCTACTGTTACGTTCCCAGTCCTTATCTATTCAATTCTCTGCTAAGTATAAATTTCTCCATCTGTCAAGGAACAGAAAAACTGTACAAATGCACCTCAAGTAAATCTATATAAATAAAAATGTAATGTTCGTTTGTGGGATTCACATAACTCAAAAACCACTGGATGAATTGACACCAAATTTAGACAGCATACACCTAACAACCCAATGTATGTCCTTCACTCAACAAAACTGATTTTGTCATTTGGGAGTTGTAGTTGCTGGGATGTATAGTTCACTTACAATTAAAGATCATTTGAACTCCACCAATGATGGAATTGAGCCAAACGTGGCATACAGGACTCCCATGACCAACAGAAAACGCTAGAAGGGTTTGGTAGCATTAACCTTGAGTTTGGGAGTTGTAGTTTACCTACATCCAGAGCACTGTGGACTCAAACAATGATGGATATGGACCAAACTTGGCATGAATACTCCATATGCCCAAATATGAACACAGATGGAGTTTGGGGAAAATAGACCTTGACATTTGGGAGTTGTAGTAACTGGGATGTATAGTTCACCTACAATCAAAGAGCATTCTGAACCCCACCAACGACAGAATTGAGCCAAACGTCCCACACAGAACCCCCATGACCAACAGAAAATACTGTGTTTTTTGGTGGTCTTTGGCGACCCGTCTGACACCCCCTCACAACCCCTCCCCACCCCGGGGTCCCAACCCCAAGGTTGAAAACTTCTGCCTTAAGGCCATCCAGTCCAACTCCCTTCACCAGGGCAAGAAAACATTATCAAAGCCCTCCTGACAAAGATCTATCCAGCCATAGATATAGATTTTTTTTGGTCATGTCAGGAGCAACCGCTCCTGTTGTGAGAGAATTGGCTGTCTGCAAGGACGTTGCCCAGGGGACACCTGGATGATTTTTGATGTTTTATCATCCTTGTGGGAGGCTTCTCTCATGTCCCCGCATGAGGAGCTGGAGCTAATAGAGGGAGCTCATCCACCTCTCCCCGGATTCGAACCTGCGACCTGTCGGTCTTCAGTCCTGCTGCCACAGTGCTTTAACCCACTGCGCCACCGGGGGCTATAGATATAGATAAATATATATGACTCACACACACACATGTATATGACAGATATAATATCAGATTTGAAAGGGGCCCCTAAAGAAGGACAATAATATGTTCCAGAGTAGGCAAACCAGACAATTGATACATAACACTGACAAAGAAACAACAAAAAATACTGTTTACTCACAAGCACCAAGAAATTACATATATTAGAAACCAACACTTTCTCATTACTTTATTTTCCAGATCACCAGACTGGGCCACAGCAATGTGTGGCAGGGGACGGCTAGTGTATATATAGATCCAAGAAACAATTTAGTATTCAATATCTGGTAGAGAGCAGATTCCCTCTTGCAGAATTAATTTGTAATGTTGACATGATGAAATATTGTACCTTCAGAGAGTGGTAGCACGAGAGGGTGGAATTAAACAATATGGGCTTGCCAAAGAGAATGGAAACTCGATGCCAACTTTCCCCTCCTTTCCCGTAATGCACAGTGATGGAAACCAAAGTAATTCATTTCCCCAATTCCCCCACCACCAGTACAGTACCTTGTAATACAGAAAAGGAAAGAATCTAATGTAAGACCTCATGCATTTCTATAAGCACCCATTTTAACAAGGGGAGAAGGAAGAATAGAGCAGGCCCTCCACTTTCATGAGCATTAGGAGAACAAAACTCCACTATAGTGGGAAAATGTGAATTTAAAAACTGCTAATCTTTTTAAACTTAGAATCATAGAGTTGGAAGAGACCTCGTGGGCCATCCAGTCCAATCCTCTGCTAAGAAGCAGGAAAATCGCATTCAAAGCAACCTGAGAAACACACTTCTCTAAGAATCTCTAGGTTCTCCATTGTGGTTATATATAGTCAACCTGCATCATAAGGGGTCATTCTGGAGGATGTAGGGATTCCTAGAGTGAACATACTAATAAATAAAGGTAAAGGTTTCGCCTTGATATTAAGTCTATTCGTGTCCGACTCTTGGGGTGGGATGCTCATCTCCATTTTTAAGCCAAAGAACCGGCGTTGTCCATAGACACCTCCAAAGTCATGTGGCTGGCATGACTACATGGAGCGCCGTTAACTTCCCGCCAGAGCGGTTCCTATTGATCTACTCACATTTGCATATTTTCGAACTGTTAGGTTGGCAGAACCTGGGGCTAACAACAGGAGCTCACCCCATCCTGCAGATTCAAACTGCTGACCTTCCAGTCTGCAACTTCAGCAGTTCAGTGGTTTAATCCACTGCGCCAATGCAGCCCCAAACATATTAATAAAATCCGTAATTAAGCAAATCTGCACAAATTAAACCCATAAATGCAGTGGGTCAACTGTACTGCACAGTTGCTAGTTTCAGTGGTAGCAATGTGTGCATTATTATTAAATCTCATCTACAGTCCTTATTCTTATGGACAACATTCAACTGTTGTTCCTAGGCTCCATCTACACTGCCATATAATGCAGATTAAACTGAATGATATGAGGATACACAGCATATAATCCATTCAATGCAATTAATCTGCATTCTGAAACTGTATTATATGGCATTCACTGGGCAACTTTAAGAGCAGAGTTTTTCAACTATGCGTCATGACACTTTTTTTAAATTTTAAACTATTACATTTGGCCCAACCATAGGTTTGTTTTTTTAAAAATCCTTGCGTATTACTGTTTATATGT
Organism: Anolis sagrei; assembly: GCF_037176765.1. Lineage (NCBI taxonomy): Eukaryota > Metazoa > Chordata > Lepidosauria > Squamata > Anolidae > Anolis > Anolis sagrei. Next base: position 160,966,038 of record NC_090022.1, read on the forward strand.
GAGTTATATTAATTGTATTGTTTTTTGCTCTTTTTTGTTTTATTGATGTGTTGTCGGGCTTGGCCTCATGTAAGCCGCTCCAAGTCCCCTTGGGGAGATGATGGCGGGGTATAAATAAAGTTTTTTTTAATTATTATTATTATTATTATTATTATTTCAGCTGCAGTGTGCAGGTGTGTCACTTAAAACTTTTGAGGCTGGATCCACACTGCCATATAATTTAGTTTCTGAATCCTTGTCACTTTTGGATTATATGAGTCTACACTCCCATTTAATCCAGTTCAAAGCAGATCATATGGCGGTGTATATGAGGAAACAACAATAAATAGATTTTAAAAAATATAAATGAAAAGGTTTTTGTGAGATAAATTGTGTCCCCATTGATTACACTTTATTAAGTGTTATAAGGGGTTGGTTTAACCTCCGGTTTGCTAGTAAAACTGAATTACTGTGTCGGGAAATGATGCATCTCTAAAAAGTGTCTGTTCTAGAGTAACCAAACAAGAGTCAACTCAAAACCTTTGGCAGTGCTATCTCTCAATGGCTGGAGGTTTCTGGTTGTATCTGAACATCACAATAAGCCAGGGAGCCATGAGTAGAAGAGCTGGGTGTTGTTGTACACAGTTCGATCATTCTGTGTAGCAGGAGCAGCTTACAAACCACAGGTCTTTAATCTATTGTATGATCCCCAAAGTCAGCAGGAGGATGTAGCTTTGTTCCCCCAATCCAAAGAAAGGCAGCAGACTATATATTTTGAATTCCTGTGGAAGTAGGTGTGGTAATAAACTAGTACATTAGCTGCTCCCAGGTTCAGATACTACAATAAACCAACCACAGGCCCAAAGTCTGCGGTTTGTTCAGCCATCTCTGCTTCAGGCAGGAGCGACAGCGCATTGTGACAAGTACAGTGTTTGCGCTCAGGAAGCCAGGATTCCCAGAGCTGCCTGACTCACTATGATGTCTTTGCACATGGTCATTGTCAAAACAGGCAACTGTAATTTCACTGTCACTGAGACCTCTGTATATTAGATAATCGGTGTTGTGTACTAGACAAGAGCGTTGGCGTTACTATATTCCATAATCATCTTTCCTGGCCACTCTCTTCTGAAGGTGGCTTACGTATCAACATAAAATGGTTCAGCATTATATTGTAAAAACACCCCCACTGTTAACAGTTTTTTTATAAAAAAAAATACTACTGATGTCTCTAGAAATTTGCTAAATGCTCCAGGAGAATCTACACAGAAAAATGCTAAGATGCATTTTCTCGGCATTGATCATAAGCACTATACGAAAAGGGTCCTTCCAGACAGGACCTATATCCCAGGATCTGATCCCAGGTTTTCTGTTTATCCCAGATTATCTGGCAGTGCGGACTCATATAATCCAGTTTAAAGCAGAAATATCCCATGACTAGATTCTGGGATATGGGGCTTGTCTGGAAGGGCCCTTAGTGACCTTTATTAGGCGGACTCTGAAATTTATTTATTTATTTACAATATTTATATTCCCGCAGGGGACTCAGGGCGGAATACAATGTACATATACACGGGAAACATTCAATGCCATAGACACACAACATATATAGACAGACACATAGGGACTATTTAACTTTCCAGCTTTCAGGAAGGTATTCTGGCCACCAGGGGAGCTATTGCTTCACCGGCCATTTATGACACTGATGAAGTACTTCCTCATTCTTTGCATGCTTGCTGGAGATTTTTATTAGTTAAATTAGCCTCCCCCCATAAACAGTATCTAAATTTCCTACTTGACAGATGCAACTATTCTATTCTGCTTTGGTTAGACCACACCTGGAAAATTGTGTCCAATTCTGGGCATCACAATTCAAGAGAGATATTGACAAGCTGGAATGTGTCCAGAGGAGGGCAACTAAAATGATCAAGGGTCTGGAGAACAAGCCCTATGAGGAGCGGCTTATGGAGCTGGGCATGTTTAGCCTGAAAAAGAGAAGGCTGAGAGGAGATATGATAGTCGTGTATAAATATGCGAGAGGAAGCCACAGGGAGGAGGGAGCAAGCTTGTTTTCTGCTTCCCTATGAGGAGACTAGGACGCGAAACAATGGCATCAAACTACAAGAAAGGAGATTCCATCTGAACATGAGGAAGAACTTCCTGACTGCGAGAGCTGTTCAGCAGTGGAACTCTCTGCCCCGGAGTGTGGTGGAGGCTCCTTCTTTGGAAGCTTTTAAACAGAGGCTGGATGGCCATCTGTCAAGGGTGATTTGAATGCAATGTTCCTGCTTCTTGGCAGGGGGTTGGACTGGATGGCCCATGAGGTTTCTTCAACTCTTTGATTCTTTGAACTGTCTTTCAGGCTGCAAAGGTCGACAGCAAACTATACACAATGGTCAGAAGCTCACTCCAACCCAGGCTGAGTTCGAACTCTTGGACTGGATGGCCCATGAGGTCTCTTCCAACTCTTTGATTCTATGATTCTTGACTTTTTGGTCAGTGGTGATCTTAATACAACTGACTCCCAGCCAGTTGCATCAGAGTCCCGGTGTAACCCCATATAATGCAGTTTAACTGGATGATAGGAGTCCACACTTCCCTATAATCCATTTCAATATAGTTAAACTGCATTCTGAAACTGTATTATATGGCAGTGTAGATGAGCCGTAGTCTCATAAAGGATGTGAAAATGTACCTCAAGGAGTCCCCTCGGGGGGAGAGAGAGAGGAATACAAATAAACTATTATATTATTATTATTATTATTATTATTATTATTATTATTATTATTATTATTTCCTTAATAATATCTGCTGTATTGCAAGAGGTCTCACGGTGGAGTGAGGAATTTCATGGTCAGGCTGCCGATTGCTTCACCGGTGCCTTTAAAACATGTTGTAGCTTGCTGCGTCAGTTGGGCCAGCCTTGGAATAGCACATAATAGGATGATCAACAAGCCAAGATTAATTTTTTGCTTCAGTGCAAGCTCTTCCTCATTTTTTTTCTTTTTTTTTTTTGCTTCAATGCAAATCCTCTCTTTCAGGTCACAGCATGAAAGAAAGGCAGCTGAGAAAGAATGGCCAAGTATGGTGTAATGACTGGACAGGAGAATGCGCTGCCTGGGAGGGTGAGGAAGTCTCCTTCTTTGGAGGTTTTTAAAGAGACTGAATGACCATCTTCCATGAAAGTTTTGATAGTGTATTACATCATGGCAGGGGATTGGACTGGATGGCCCAGGTGGTCTCGCCCAACTCTTACAAGTCTATGATTTTATTGGGACTTGGGACAGGATTCGAATACTCCATCAGTCAAAACATTTGGTTTGAGATCAGTATGTGTGAAAAAGATCTTGGGGTCCTCATGGACAAGAAGTTAAACATGAGCCAACAATGTGATGCTGCGGCAAAAAAAACCAATAAGATTTTGGCCTGCATCAATAGGAGTCTAGTGCCTAGATCCAGGGAAGTCATGCTACCCTTCTGTTCTGCCTTGGTTAGACCACAACTGGAATACTGTGTCCAATTCTGGGCACCACAATTGAAGGGAGATATTAACAAGCTGGAATATGTCCAGAGGAGGGAGACTAAAATGATCAAGGGTCTGGAGAACAAGCCTCATGAGGAGCGGCTTAAAGAGCCAATGACAATTGTGTCATTGTGTGTTGTTATTTTGCTGTTTGTTGTTGCTGTTGTTTTTACTATTGTATTTGGGCTCGGCCTCTTGTAAGCCGCACTGAGTCCTTCGGGAGATGGTAGTGGAGTACATATATATTGGAAACCACAGATCTAGAAGAATCCTCCACCTTGGGCAATTGTGGAGCAGAACAAACAACTCTCTACACTTGCCCATAATGTCTTACCTCATGCACAGAGGAAGAACCATTACGCATCTGCCTTGATTAGACCACACCTGGAATATTGTGTCCAATTCTGGTTACCACAATTCAAGAGAGATATTGACAAGCTGGAATGTGTCCAGAGGAGGGCAACTAAAATGATCAAGGGTCTGGAGAACAAGCCCTATGAGGAGTGGCTTAAAGAGCTGGGCATGTCTAGCCTGAAGAAGAGAAGGCTGAGAGGAGACATGATAGCCATGTATAAATATGTGAGAGGAAGTCATAGGGAGAAGGGAGCAAGTTTGTTTTCTGCTTCCTTGGAGACTAGGACACGGAACAATGGCTTCAAACTACAAGAAAGGAGATTCCATCTGAACATTAGGAAGAACTTCCTGACTGTGAGAGCTGTTCAGCAGTGGAACCCTTTGCTCCGGAGTGTGGTGGAGGCTCCTTCTTTGGAAGCTTTTAATCAGAGGCTGGATGGCCATCTGTCAGGGGTGATTTGAATGCAATTTTCCTGCTTCTTGACAGGGGGTTGGACTCGATGGCCCAGGAGGTCTCTTCCAACTCTAGGATTCTATGATTCTATTCCTATCCTGTATTTTAGGTTTTTGAATGGGGCCAAAGAGGATCATCCTAACATAATCCCACCCACCCCCCACCTGAGGCACGGTTTTTCCTGGAAAAAAAGCAACAAATAAATCATCGTAACCACCTCCTATGCCTGTCGGCTTAGGGACGCTGTTATTTAATAACTCACTTTGGAGAAGTAGTTAGCTTTGAAGGCCAAGTGAAACAAGTTAACAGTGCAATGATGGTGGATACGCTGTTTGGAATTTGATTTTAAAAAACTAAATTACCAAATATTATTTGGGTTGTTGTAGGCTTTTTCGGGCTATATGACCATGTTCTAGAGGCATTCTCTCCTGACGTTTCACCTGCATCTATGGCAAGCATCCTCAGAGGTAGTATGTGTGTGTATACGTGTGTGTATATATTTGTGTGTTTAGATGTGTATATGTCATCTGGAGAGGCCCTGCTCGTGATTCCGCCCGCGTCACAAGTGCGCTTGGTGGGGACGCGAGACAGGGCCTTCTCCGTGGTGGCCTCCCGCCTCTGGAACACCCTCCCGAAAGATCTCAGACAAGCCCCTACACTGGCAGTCTTCAGAAAGAATTTGAAAACCTGGCTGTTCCAATGTGCCTTTTCAGATTAGGAATCTCCCAGTACCAAATCCCAGAAGCACTTTAGTTACCAAGATTACCGCACACTGCACACCGCACTTATATCATAATCCCACACCCCTCCGATACATCAGCACCTTTAATCCTGTACCCCTACTCCGGCCGACTCAGTTTTTAATAATGTCTTGTCGTATTGCTATTGTTATTGTTTTTCTGCTTAACTGTTTTTATTTGCTAGGTATTGTATTGTTGTATTGTGTTGGGCTTCGGCCTGTTGTAAGCCGCATCGAGTCCTTCGGGAGATGCTAGCGGGGTACAAATAAAGTTTATATGTATGTATATTGTGTATATGTGTGTACTCGTGTATATGCATATATGTGTATATGTATATGAGTGTGTTTGTATATACATATATGTATGTGCACATGTGTATATGTATATGTGTTTATATGTGTAATTTTGTACATGTGTACAGGTATATATGTGTGCATGACTATGTATATGTGTATATTTGTGTGTCCTTGTGTATATATGTGTATGTATGTATGCATGTGTATGCATGTATATGTGTATATGTCTATATGTATATAGGGTGTATTTTGGGGTTTTTTAAAGCCATTCCACTGTGTTTTGTGTGTGTGAGTGTTTTAGGAGTGATGGACACTCGTTGGCCTAATAGGTGTATTGTGTCCATATTTGGTGTCAATTCGCCCAGTGGTTTTTGAGTTATGTTAATCCCACAAACGAACATTATATTTTTATTTATATAAAATATACACAAACACTAAAAACAGTTACATCTACTTTAAAATCAGTTATTTAAAACTATCTCAAAACACCATAGTGGCTCCAGTCAGCGGAGTGAGTTTCCTATTGTTGTCTTGTTGTACTGTCCCAAAGGCTTGGTCCCACAGCCAGGTCTTCACCATCTTTCTGAAGGACAGGAGAGAGGGAGGGAGTTCCATAGCCAAGGGGCTATCACTCAGAAGGCCCTGTCTCTCATCCCCACCAAACATGCCTGTGGTGGTGGCGGGACCAAGAGCAGGGCCTCCCCTGTCTTTGTAGTGGTTCGTAAAGAGAGATGTATTCCGACAGGTAAACTAGGTTGGGGCCGTTTAGGGCTTTATAGGCCAAAGCCAGCATTTTGAATTAGCCAAAGCCAGCACTTTGAAATAACCAGACAACACTTGGAATGGCAGATTTGGAAAATGGAAACACATACCCACATAAACATGTTTACAGAGCCGCTGATGGGCTGGCCTCCAGAGGCTTCCCCTAAAAGCTCCAGGAAGGGCAAGTTTCCATTGCGGGCATTTTGCTGCTCAACATTTCCTAACAATGAAAATGCAGTGGGGTAAAGGGAGGAAGGAATGAAATATAGCACTATGATGCAAAAGAACTGCAATGGGGAACACATCCATAAACATCCACCCACCCACACACATATATATCCTCAAGATAAGTCCACTCATCTTATAAATGTCAAGCTCAGCAATGGACGCGCGCACATACATACAGAAAAAAGGTACATCTTCAGCTCAAAAAAGGTTTAAAAGCCCCTTCCTTAAAAGTGTTAATGTGCATTGGAAAAAATACACACTAACACACTTTTTTTTTGTCGTGTCAGGAGCAAGTCGCTTCTGGTGTGAGAGAATTGGCCGTCTGCAAGGATGTTGCCCAGAGGACGCCCAGATGATTTGATGTTTTTATCATCCTTGTGGGAGGCTTCTCTCATGTCCCCGCATGAAGAGCTGGAGCTGATAGAGGGAGCTCATCTGCCTCTCCCCGGATTCGAACCTGCGAACTGTCGGTCTTCAGTCCTGCTGGCACAAGGGTTAAACCCACTGCACCACTGGGGGCTCCTAACTACAACACTGAGGGTGAGTTATTCACTTTGTTATAAAGGGCACATTATCTTCATCTGAAATTAGACAGAAGTAAAAGAATCATTCCTCCCACAATCAATCCAGACTTCACCTCCAGAATGCAATAGTCCAGCCTTTTGACCCCTACAAAAAGGACCATGGATAGGAATTATGCAGCACCCCAGATAACACTGAGCTACAACCCCAGCATTCCTCGTCATAGCTATGCTGGCTAAGGCTATTCAACAGCACTGTTTTCACACAGAACTACGTATATTGAAATCCACCGAACACCAGGTGCTAGTGCCTGACAAGTCTTACTTAGATGCTTCCTTCACTCGCTCTCCCTGGTGTGTTTTCCATATCTGGAAATCCCAGCTAAAACATCTGTATTAGTGCCTCTCAATCTTCGATGAGAAGAAAGGAAAGCTTAGAGAAGACAATTATGCTGGGGAAATTGGAAGGAAAAAGGAAGAGGGGCTGACCAAGGCAAGATGGATGGATGGGATCCTTGAAGTGACTGGATTGACTTTGAAGGAGCTGGGGGTGGTGACAGTCGACAGGGAGCTCTGGCGTAGGCTGGTCCATAAGGTCACTAAGAGTCGGAAACGACTGAACAAATGAACAAAAACAACAAAATCTTCGGTGAGATTTTGGGGATTTTTTGCCACCTAGGCTAAGATACAGAATGGGGGACGCCTGGCTCAAGAGCAGTACATATGAAAAAGATCTTGAATTCCTCGTGGACAATAAGTTAAACATTAGCCAACAATGTCATACGACGGCAACAGAAAACGGAATATTGGTGGACAGGAAAAGAGATTTAAAGATGGCCTCAAAGCCAACCTTAAAAACTCTGGCATAGACACTGAGAACTGGGAAGCCCTGGCCCTTGACCACTCCAGCTGGAGGTCAGCTGTGACCAGCAGTGCTGCAGAATTCGAGGAGGCACGAGAGGAGGGTGAAAGAGAGAAACATGCCAGGAGGAAGGCGCGTCAAGCCAACCCCGACCGGGACCGCCTTCCACCTGGAAACCAATGCCCACACTGCGGAAGAAGATGCAGAGCAAGAATAGGGCTCCACAGCCACATGCGGACCCACAAGGAAACCCATAATGGAAGACCATCTTACTCATCCAACGAGGGATCGCCTAAGTAAGTAAGTAAGTAAGTACGACGGCAAAAAAGCCAATGGGGATTTAATAATAATAATAATAGTAATCCTTTATTTATACCCCGCTAACATCTCCCGAAGGACTCAGTGCAGCTTACAAGAGGCCGAGGCCCAACACATCAATAAAACAACAGCATAACAAATACAACAATGGCCTGCATCAATAGGAGTCTAGTGTCTAGATCTAGGGAAGTCATGCTACCCTTCTGTTCTGCCTTGGTCAGACCACACCTGGAATATTGTGTCCAATTCTGGGCACCACAATTGAAGGGAGATATTGACAAGCTGGAATGTGTCCAGAGGAGGGTGACTAAAATGATTAAGGGTTTGGAGAACAAGCCCTATGAGGAGCGGCTTAAAGAGCTGGGCATGTCTAGCCTGAAGAAGAGAAGCCTGAGAGGAGACATGATGAGGGTAATGTATAAATATGTGAGGGGAAATCATAGGGAGGAGGGAGCAGGCTTGTTTTCTGCTGCCCTGGAGACTAGGATGCGGAACTACAAGAAAGGAGATTTACCTGAACATGAAGAAGAACTTCCTAACTGTGCAAGTTGTTCAGCAGTGGAACTCTCTCTGCCTCTGAGTGTGGTGAGGCTCCTTCTTTGGAGACTTTTAAACAGAGGCTGGATGGCCATCTGTTGGGGGTGCTTTGAATGCAATTATCCTACTTCTTGGCACGGGGTTGGACCAGATGGCCCATGAGGTCTCTTCCAACTTAATGATTCTATCTAGTCTCCAAAGTTCCACAAATAGAAAAGGATTCAGAGGGCTGAAGTCCAGAACATCTGTAGGGTCAAACCCTGAGAACCAGCAATCCTTCTACTGCCCTACCTTGATATCCCATCTTAAAAAGTGTCTACTCCATTAAGCCTATTGATTTACCTGTTTAGCTCGTCTATACATTAATAAAAATGAAGCCTAATTATATGGACAGGCACACTTACTCATACAGTCCGAAACCACACAGGCATGGAAACTCGAAGCCGCTCCAGACGCCTAAGAACCCAACATAGTTTGGAAATGAGACCTTTGTAGCCTTGGGCTAGGTTATCTGAAGGGTCACAAATCCCCCTATTTGCTTATTCCTACTTTGAGATGCCCATTGGAGACCTTTCACCACGTCCCCACATATGAACTGTAGAATGTGTCTGTTTGGCTGGTGGCACCGTCATTTCAAAACACTCTTCCCACAGGATTTTGCCTGGAAGCCACTCTTTAAAGCTTTTGAACCCGGTTGATATGTTTTATTCAACTGGCTTTTACTGAGATATCATTTCTTTTGTATTAAGAGATCTTATGGTATTTTTATTATTATTATCAATGCTCCCAGTAATCCATCTTATTACAATCTTAATAACCATAACAATGTGTTGTCGAAGGCTTTCATGGCCAGAATCACTGGGCCATGTTAAAGAAGCATTCCCTGATGTTTCGCCCACATCTAAAGCAGGCATCCACAGAGGTTGTGAGGTCAACAGACACTGGTAGGTGTATTGTGTCCAAATTTGGTGTCAATTCGTCCAGTGGTTTTTGAGTTCTGTTAATCCTACAAATTAATATTACATATATATATAGATAGATAGACATACATATATAAATACATCTATATAAATGAAAATGTAATGCTCGTTTGTGGGATTAACATAACACAAAAACCACTGGACGAATTGACACCAAATTTGGACACAACACACCTAACAGGCCAATGAGTGACAATCACTCATAAAAACACAGAAAAACACAGCAGAAGGGATTTAAAAAGCCAAAAAAGCAAAAGGATGCTACAACACATGTGCAAAAACGACTCTCCCAGCAAACAAAACATACAACAGCATATCATCCACTCGCTTCCAGACTACAGCTCCCAGCATCCCCTAGACCAGGCCCTTTATGAGAGGGGGATGATCCACATGCACCGCTTCCAAGATGCAAGCTTTCTTCTTGGATTTGAGAGCATCGCAATCCCTTCATATTTCCCATTTCCTATTCCTGAACTGCAACTCCCATCAATCCTCCAGATAGCTAGATTAGATAGAGATAAATAGGTAGGTAAGTAGATAGATCGTTCAGGAGGACTGCTGGGAGTTGCAGTCCAAGAATAGGTAGAGAAGGAAGAACAGGGAGAAAGAAGAATGGAAAGAAAAGGGGGGAAGGAAGGGAAGAGGAAGAGAAGGAAGGGAAGGAAAGAAGGAAAGAAAAAAAAGGGGAGAAGAGAAAGAAAAAGGGAGGAAAAGAGGGAGGGAAGGTTGGCCACAGCAACGCAAGGCGGGTACAGCTAGTATACATATACATACACTAGCCATCTCCTGCCACGCGTTGCTGTGGCCCAGTCTGTGTATATGTGTTTTGTGTGTGTGTATATGTCTTTGTATAAATGTGTGTTTGCATATATATATGTGGGTGTATATATGTGTGTGTGTGTGTGTGTATGTGTATATTTGTAGTTGTGTTTATAAGTATACACACATATTGTGTATATGTGTGTATATATTTGTGTATATATATGTGTGTATATTTGTGTATTTCTATGTTTACATGTGTACATGCATATTGTGTATGTGTGTGCTTGTCTATATGCATATTTGTGTGTATATATGTATGTATGTGTGTGTACATATGTATATGTATATGTGTATGTGTATGTATGTGTGTATAAGTGTGTGTGTGTGTGTATATGTGTGTATATATGCATGTTTGCATATATTTGTGTGTGTATATATGTGTATGTGTATATTTGTGTGTTTATAAGTGTACACACATGTTGTGTATATGTCTGTATATATTTGTGTGTATATATGTGTGTGTATTTGTGTGTTTATGTGTACATGCATATTGTGTATGTGTGTGCTTGTCTATATGCATATTTGTGTGTATATATGTATGTATGTGGATATGTATATGTGTGTGCATGTGTATGTGTATATATGTATGTGTGTGTATATGCGTGTATGTGTGTATATGTATGTGTATATATGTGTGTTTGCATATATATATGTGGGGTGTATATATGTGTGTATATATGTGTATATTTGTGTGTTTATAAGTGTACACACATATTGTGTGTATGTGTATATATTTGTGTATATATGTGTGTGTGTATATTTGTGTATTTTTGTGTTTATATGTGTGTATATATGTGTATGTGTATATTTGTGTGTTTATAAGTGTACACACATATTGTGTGTATGTGTATATATTTGTGTATATATGTGTGTGTGTATATTTGTGTATTTTTGTGTTTATATGTGTGCATGCATATTGTGTATATGTGTGTGCTTATCTATATGCATATTTGTGTGTATATATGTATGCATGTGGATATGTATATGTGTGTGTTTGTGCATAGATATACATTTGTGTGTAGGAATGTGTGCATATGCATATGTATATGAGTGTATGTGTGTATGTATATATGGTGTATTTTTTGGGTTTTTAAGTCTATTCCGCTGGGTTTGTGTGTGTGTGTGTTTATGGGTGATGGACACTCATTGGACCGTTAGGTGTGCTGTGTCCAAATTTTGTGTCAATTCGTCCTGTGGTGTTTGAGTTACATTAATCCCACAAACGAGCATTACATTTTTATTTAGATAGATATATACACATATACAAAGCTTCCCCTCCTTCCTATTGGTAGTCCTGATATTAGCATGTGTCTTACAATCGATGGCATCGTAGTGGGGAAATAAATACGGCATTTCCATTTGTGTCTCTCTCCATGATGAAGCCCAATACATGCCAAGAGTGCTCTTTCCCCATTGAGGCTTCCTATATCCATAGGTTCCCTGGGATGGAAGCCCTGCCTGTTTCACACATTTCCCTGGGAAATAAAATGCCGCATGGAGTGGCCATCATCATAATAATCTCTGGGCTAAATCCTCCGCCCTGGATGAGCAGGAGCCTGACCCCAATAGCAGGTCCTGTGTCCAGGCATCAATGGGAGGGGGGAAGGGATGGCCCTTGTCCTAAAAAGCATGGGATGGAGAAAGAGACATAGGATGGGATGGAGAGAGGGAGAGAGCCTCCTCCTTGGACCACTTGGGGCTGGGGACAAGCTGGAAAAGGGGGGATAGGATGCCAAGAGGGCATAGGGCATCCCCTTGGCCCTTCTTCATCTTCTTCTTCCCCTCCCATCCCATCTTCTCCCCCTGGCACTAAGAGGAGGGTTGGCAGCCCTCCCCTCTGCGCCCACCTGTGCCCTGCAATGCTACACACTGTGCCTGGAGAGGGATCCAAAGGGGGAAGGAGAGAGAAGCCTTTCTTTACCTGGAGCCGCCTCCGGCGAATGATCCCGGAGTCGTCCATGGCTGCTGCTTCCCGGCGCCGCAGAGAGGAGCTCGCCCCATGGACTCGTCGCTAAGCGTGGCTCCCGCAAGGCCCTGGCAGGCGAGGAGGAGGAAAGAGAAGGAGGAGGAGAGGGAAAGAGAAGGAGGAGGAGAGGGAAAGAGAAGGAAGGTGGCTCTCCGGCCGCAGAGGCGGGGCCGCCCAGGTGGGCTGCTGCGCCGAGGGTCGCCTGGCCTCCCTTGCAATGCCGAGCAATGCCTTGCAATGCAGCAGCCGCTCTGCCAGCCTCTTCCCTCCTCCTCCTCCTCCTGCTCCTCCCTTGGCTCGCCACGCTGCTGCTAATCCTGATGTTGCTGCTGCTGAGCCTCCTCTCCAGCAACGGGCCCAGGTGGCCAAGGAAGGAAGGAAGGAAGAGGAAGAGGAGAGGGCTGCAGCCGCCCCTCCCCGGCTGCTGGCTTTCCGCGGGCGCGCAGGCGGGAGCGCGCACTCCCTGCCCGACCTTGGCCAGGAAAAGGGGGCGCCCCTCCTCCGTTGCCCGGCTCCTCTCTCCCCTACCCCCCCCCCCCAATTAGGGCAGCCTTTCTCAACCTTCCTAATGCCTCCACCCCTTCATACAATTCCTCGTGTTGTGGTGACCCCCAGGCCTGTAGCGAGGGGGTGGTTTTAGGGGTTCAACCCCCCCCCCCCCCCCGAAATGTTTCAGATTTTTTTAAAAAACCTGCTTTACTCATGAATTTTAACTGGTTAACCAAATCCCCATGCTAAGTCTAAAAAATTAAGAGTCCCTCCAGAACTGTAAGCACTATCTCAAGCAAATATTGACAATTATTGACAAATATTGACAAATATTGACAGCCATAGCAGAGCACCTGATGAACCAGCCTGGACACAGCATATTATTTGAGAAGACAGAAATGCTGGACCACACCAACAACCATCATGTCAGACTACACAGAGAAGCCATTGAAATCCACAAGCATGTGGACAATTTCAACAGAAAGGAAGAGACCATGAAAATGAACAAAATCTGGCTACCAGTATTAAAAAACTCTAAAATTATAACAGCTAAACAACAGAGAGGAAACAACCAGGCACAGATTAACACCTCCCAGCAACAGATTTTCCCAGACTCAGGCAGGCCTTCAAATGCTAATGAAGGTGATCAGCTGAAACATTCACACCTAACTGCAGCAGGGAAGAGCTCCTTGCCCCACTCCAGCCATTCCACAGATATATAAACCCATTTTTCCTACTTCCAACAGACCTTCTCAACCTCTGAGGATGCTTGCCATAGATGCAGGCGAAAGGTCAGGAGAAATGCCTCTAGAATATGGCTCTATAGCCCGAAAAAACCCACAAGAACCTATTGACAATTTATTCACACTGTCATTACTTGCAGCAATAGCGGATGTAGTGAAGCAACCAAGTTGAGTGTGTGTGTGTTGAATGCTCTCATTAAGGAGGCCAGACTTGGTGGAGGTGGTTGACAGGAGTGGAGCTGCAGGCTATTGAAGGTTGCTCTGCCCCCTGCTGTGCTCTTTGCTTCAGCATGAGCTAGGAGGCAGGTTTCAACCCCCCTCTCCAATGCCAGTGATACAGCTTAATGGTGTAACATTAGACAATGTTGATCATTTCCGCTACCTTGGCAGCCACCTCTCCACCAAAGCCAACATCGACGCCGAAATACAACACCGCCTGAGCTCTGCGAGTGCAGCATTCTTCCGAATGAAGCAGAGAGTGTTTGAGGATCAGGACATCCGTAGGGATACCAAGGTGCTTGTCTATAAAGCTATTGTCCTCCCAACCCTGCTCTATGCCTGTGAGACGTGGACTGTCTACAGACGTCACATGCAACTCCTGGAACGTTTCCATCAGCGCTGCCTCCGGAAAATCCTGCAAATCTCCTGGGAAGACAAGCGGACAAACGTCAGTGTGCTGGAAGAAGCAAAGACCACCAGCATTGAAGCGATGGTCCTCCAACATCAACTCCGCTGGGCCGGCCACGTTGTCCGGATGCCTGACCACCGTCTCCCAAAGCAGTTGCTCTGCTCCGAACTTAAGAACGGAAAACGGAACGTTGGTGGACAGGAAAAGAGATTTAAAGATGGGCTCAAAGCCAACCTTAAAAACTCTGGCCTAGACACTGAGAACTGGGAAGCCCTGGCCTTTGAGCGCTCCACCTGGAGGACAGCTGTGACCAGCAGTGCTGCAGAATTTGAGGAGGCACGAGTGGAGGGTGAAAGAGTGAAACATGCCAGGAGGAAGGCGCGTCAAGCCAACCCCGACCGGGACCGCCTTCCACCTGGAAACCAATGCCCTCACTGCGGAAGAAGATGCAGAGCAAGAATAGGGCTCCACAGCCACATACGGACCCACAAGGAAATCCATAATGGAAGACCATCTTACTCGTCCAATGAGGGATCGCCTAAGCAAGCAAGGAGGCAGGTTTCAACCCCCACCACCAAAATTTTCGACCCTCCCCGAAATTTTCAACCCCCCCCCCCCCCGAAATTTTCAACCCTCCCCGAAATCTTTTTCTGGCTACGGCCCTGGTGACCCCCAACCATAACATTATGATTTATGTTCAATATCTTTATTAATGACTTAGATGAAGGGTTAGAAGACATGATCATCAAGTTTGCAGACGACACCAAATTGGGAGGGAGAGCCAATACTCCAGAGGACAGGAGCAGGATTCAAAACGATTTTGACAGATTAGAGAGATGGGCCAAAACTAACAAAATGAAGTTCAACAGTGACAAATGCAAGATACTCCATTTTGGCAGAAAAAATGAAATGCAAAGATACAGAATGGGGGACAATGCCTGGCTTGAGAGCAGTACATGTGAAAAAGATCTTGGTGTCCTCGTGGACAACAAGTTAAACATGAGCCAACAATGGGATGTGGCGGCAAAAAAAGCCAATGGGATTTTGGCCTGTATCAATAGGAGCATAGTGTCTAGATCAGGGGTCCTCAAACTAAGACTCGGGGGCCGGATACGGCCCTCCAAGGTCATTTACCCGGCCCCCACTCAGGGTCTGAAATGACTTGAAAGCAGGGTTGTTGTAGGTTTTTTCAGGCTATATGACCATGGTCTAGAGGCATTCTCGCCTGATGTTTCGCCTGCATCTATGGCAAGCATCCTCAGCGGTAGTGAGGGTGGTTGCCATAGATGCAGGCGAAATGTCAGGAGAGAATGCCTCTAGACCATGGCCATATAGCCTGAAAAAACCTCCAACAACCCAGTGATTCTGGCCATGAAAGCCTTCAACAATACATTGACTTGAAAGCACACAACAACAACAACAGCAATCCTATCTCATCAGCCAAAAGCAGGCCCACACTTCCCACCAAAGTACTAATAAGTTTATATTTGTTAAAATTGTTCTTCATTTTAATGATTGTATAGATTTTAATTGTTCTTTGCACTACAGATAAGATATGTGCAGTGTGCATAGGAATTCATTCATTTTTTTTTTCAAATTATAATCTGGCCCTCCAACAGTTTAAGAGACTGGTACCTGGCCCTCCGTTTAAAAAGTTTGAGGACCCCTGGTCTAGATCTAAGGAAGTAATGCTACCCCTCTATTCCGCTTTGGTTAGACAAACCTGGAATATTGTGTCCAATTCTGGGCACCACAATTCAAGAGAGATATTGACAAGCTGGAATGTGTCCAGAGGAGAGCGACTAAAATGATCAAGGGTCTGGAGAACAAGCCCTATGAGGAGCAGCTTAAGGAGCTGGGCATGTTTAGCCTGAAGAAGAGAAGGCTGAGAGGAGATATGATAGCCATGTATAAATATGTGAGAGGAAGCCACAGGGAGGAGGGAGCAAGCTTGTTTTCTGCTTCCTTGCAGACTAGGACGCGGAACAATGGCTTCAAACTACAAGAGAGGAGATTCCATCTGAACATGAGGAAGAACTTCCTGACTGTGAGAGCTGTTCAGCAGTGGAACTCTCTGCCCCAGAGTGTGGTGGAGGCCCCTTTCTTTGGAAGCTTTTAAACAGAGGCTGGATGGCCATCTGTCAGGGGTGATTTGAATGCAATATTCCTGCTTCTTGGCAGGGGGTTGGACTGGATGGCCCATGGGGTCTCTTCCAACTCTTTGATTCTATGATTCTATGAGGCACGGAAACTCCTTTGAAAGAGCATTGGATCCAGACATAAGGGCATATAGGTAGAGGTACCCATTTATGGCAGAGATAGAAATTATGAGGTCTTCCATATTTTGAAAGGACTTCAAACCACAGTTCAAGAGCATGTGCAGGACTACATTGTTCCCTGCTTTATGGGAAGAGATAATCCACGGGTTATGGATGCAGATTACCCACTTCTGTCTTTGAAATGTTTGGGAAACTAATATGGAGGTCTAGATCCAAGCAGAAAAGAGTGAAGTCAGCTATGTACACTATGTAACCTCACCCAAAGAAGTAAACAATCACTTAAACTTACCTTGTGATTATTGTTATGCTCTCAAGTTGAGTCCAATTCATAGCAACCCCATCATGGGGTTTCCTTAGCAAAGTTTATTAAAAGGAGCTTTGTCATTCCCTTCCTCCAAGGATGAGAAAGAGTGGCTTGCCTTAGGCCACCCAGTAGTTTCCATGCCTGGCTGGGATTTGAACTTTGTTGTTTCAGAGCCTTATTTTGGATCTATATTGTAGGATTAATGCAGTTTGACATCTCATTAACTGTCATGGCTCAGCTTCTTCCAGCATGCTGACATTTGTCCGCTTGTCTTCCCAAGAGATTTGCAGGATTTTCCCAGAGGCAGCGCTGATGGAATCGTTCCAGGAGGTGCATGTGACATCTGTAGACAGTCCACGTCTTGCAAGCGTATATCAGGGTTGGGAGGCTAATAGCTTTATAAACAAGCACCTTGGTATCCCTACGGATGTCCTGTTCCTCAAACACCCTCTGCTTCATTCGGAAAAAGGCTGCACTCGCAGAGCTCAGACGGTGTTGAATTTCAGTGTCAATGTGGAATCCTGAGGGCTGTAGTTTGGTGAGGGACCAGCACTTTTTAACAGAGAAAAGATCTTTGTAAAACTACAGCCCCCGTGATTCCTTAGCATTGAGTTAAAGTGGTATCAAATTGCATTCAACCTACAGTGTAGATGCACCCTTAGAAGAACACTTATCCCATATCACCAAGCTCAAATAGCAAAATTTTTGTGGTGGAACAAAAAGTAAAGTGACTCAACTTTTAGGGGCAAAGACAGTTCCATGTATAGAGTGTCACAACTCTTGTATGTTGCTAGCTTTCATCTGTCTAATCGAAAGCACACTAAGAGTGGTACACATGCTTACTTTACTTAGGCGATCCCTCGTAGTCCGAGGATGATGGTCCTCCAAGGTTGGTGTTCTGTCGGTGGGTCCGTAGGTGACTGTGGAGCCCAATTCTTGATCTACATCATCTCCCACAGTGAGGGCATTGGTTTCCAGGTGGAAGGCGGTCCCAGTCGGGGTTGGCTTGATGCGCCTTCCTCTTGGCACGTTTCTCTCTTTCACCCTCCATTCGTGCCTCTTCAAACTCCACAGCACTGATGGTCAAAGCTGATCTCCAGTTGGAGCGCTCAAGGGCCAGGACTTCCCAGTTCTCAGTGTCTATGCCAGAGTTTTTAAGGTTGGCTTTGAGCCCATCTTTGAATCTCTTTTCCTTGCCACCAACATTCCGTTTTCCATTCTTGAGTTCGGAGTAGAGCAACTGCTTTGGGAGATGGTGGTCGGGCATCCGGACAACATGGTCGGTCCAGCAAAGTTGATGGCAGAGGACCATCATTTCAATGCTGGTCATCTTTGCTTCTTCCAGCATGCTGACATTTGTCCGCTTGTCTTCCCAAGAGATTTGCAGGATTTTCCTGGAGGCAGCGCTGATGGAATCTTTCCAGGAGGTGCATGTGACATCTGTAGACAGTCCACGTCTTGCAAGCGTATATCAGGGTTGGGAGGATAATAGCTTTATAAACAAGCACCTTGGTATCCCTACGGATGTCCTGTTCCTCAAACACCCTCTGCTTCATTCGGAAAAAGGCTGCACTCGCAGAGCTCAGACGGTGTTGAATTTCAGTGTCAATGTTGACTTTTGTGGAGAGGTGGCTGCCAAGGTAGCGGAAAGAGTGGTACAAAACTGGACTTAAAAGACAGCCAGTTCTTTGGGAAGAAGATGGTCCTTCAAAAATAATCTCCCCTCCATCTGATATCTTTGGACTATAGAAGCTATGGCGGGCTAGAACGAATAAGAGTCCGTATGATCAAAAACATAGAAAAGGTCACCGAGGTAAGAACCCTTTGGATTGCACTTTGAAATGATTTGTCTACCATGAGAGTAAATCCAATAAAGTACGGTTTTGGCACATTACCATCATCAAAAGCCTAGCAACTGCTGCCTTTTGCAGTTGTTAAATGTTCTCAATGACTTCAGAACCAATCCCACACAGAACATGTTCCTGTAGTCCAGTCAGGATATATTTAAGGCCCCTTCCACACAGCTGTTTAAAATCCACATTGAACTGGATTATTTGGCAGTGTGGACTCAGATAATCCGGTTCGAAGCAGATGTTGTGGATTATCTGCCTTGATATTCTGGGTAATATGGCTGCGTGGAAGGGCCCTATACTATCAAGGTTGGATCTAAATGTGTGAAAGGCACTCCTGGTGACCACAGATACTTCAACACTTAAAAGCATGACCAGTTCTTGGCATGCTTCTAAACCACAAACCTGATCTTCTGAGAGGAGTGCAATCCTATACTTGGGTGAATGGACTTCCTCGCTAATAGCACCTCTATTTAGTCTGGATGTAATTTCAGTTCGTTTACCCTCATTTGGGTTTGTTTGTTTGTTTACCACCCATCATTGACTTCAAACCCTGATTCAGACCTTCATGGACTTCCAGAATACAATGGAAAGGAGAGCCAGAAATGAATGTCATTATGGTGTCACTAATTGGATGAGAAGGGACCATTCATTATTTCCAAATAATTTCTCCCAGCAGTTTTCTCCCTTAGGTGCTTCGGAGTTTTGTTTGTTTCTTTGGTTTGCCCTGACAATGAGTAAACTAGGCCAAAAATACCATTAAAATAACCTGTTCTCTTGCAGTGACTTGAAATATACTTCCTCTTTAGTTTTTTCTCAATGATTATTGGGTTATGAGAGGGGGGTTGCTCTCTCATCATCATCATCATCATCATCATCATCGGCAATCATTTGTGGCAAGGTATGATTGTCTTCCAGAGAAAGTCACTGCTCTTGGATGCCTCCATGAGTGAAAAATGCACTGAAATAAAAAAAATTGAGATATAGAAGCATCTCACGCAGTAGGCCTGAAGGCTGACAAGGCAACTCTTGGGTGCTCAGTGCCACTCACAGGCCACCCTTTCATCAACTACACACACACACACACACAAATAAAGGATTAAACTGAAACTTGTTCGATTTCCTCCCTATATAGTCTTTTAACCAAAGGACTGAACACTAGACTCCATCCAGTGTCACCTTTTGAAACAAATCTGCAAGGAAAGTTGGGCCACCACTTAATAGCCTTCCTCTAGAAGTCCTTTTTCATCAATCAGCCTTGTCCAGGATTCCAACATACACCAACATCCCAAATTGTCCACATTGTTGGCATTTGCTTACTGATGGTTTATTCTGCACAAATTTTGTTTCATGAACAAAATTATTATTATATTGTTTATGAATTCATCTCTCCTGGAGTTGCATGTGACGTCTCGTAGGCATATAGGAGAGTTGGGAAGACAATAGTTTTATAAACAAGCACCTTGGCATCCCTACGGATGTCCCGATCCTCAAACACTCTCTGCTTCATTCGGAAGAATGCTGCACTCGCAGAGCTCAGGCAGTGTTGTATTTCAGTGTCAATGTTGACTTTTGTGGTGAGGTGGCTGCCAAGGTAGCGGAAATTGTCAACATTTTCTAATGTTACACCATTAAGCTGTATTTCTGGCATTGGAGAGGGATTGGCTGATGACTGCTGGAAGAGCACTTTGGTTTTCTCAATGTTCAATGACAGGCCGAGCTTCTCTTATGCTTCTGCGAAGGTGTTTAGAGTGGCTTGTAGGTCTTCTTCTGAATGCGCACAGATGACATTGTCATCAGCATATTGGAGTTCTATAGTCAAAATGTCCACCTTGGCTCTTTCATAGATCTTCATAGATCATTCTTGCATTGGGATCACTAGTTCCTTCTACCTCTAAGAGTTTATATTTCCTGCAGCACTTATCATACAAGATATCACATTAAATATGCAAATACAGTTATCTCAAAGTCCAAAATATGTTTGGTCTCAAGCATTTCAGATAAGGAATACTCAATCTGGACTAAGGAATGGGGATATTTCCTAATATAACTCCCATTTGTAAGTTATTTAACAGACAATGAACTGTATTTTGAGACAGGGTGGACTAGAAGGCTCAGATAAAGAAGAGTTAATGATTTCCACTTGCCAGTCATTCAGTCCAGCTCTGGCAGCTTCTACTCGCCAGAGATTGCTCACATGGCTGACCTTACTGATCCTTTCCTCAAGTGGCCTGAGCTGGAACGACTCCCTAATCACTAGACAAACCATTGCAGAAGGTATATCTCAGGACTTATCAGGAGCGTCTTAAGTCAAAGCAGGTGCAAGTGATTTTATCCAGGAAACGTCTCACAAATTAGTCACAGCGGACTACTAAGGCATCCTCCAACATGGAGTTGGAAGCAGAAAGGAATTCCTTGGTATAAAAGACAGTGAACCACTAAAAAAAGTTCTGCTTGTTAACACTGGGAGGATGCTAGGTAGCACTAAAGGTCCAAGTTTTCTTCTTCTGTCAATCCAGGGGCCCTTTCACGTAGACAATTATAGTGCTACTAGCCTCCCCATGCTATGCGTTGCTGCGGCCCAGTCTGATGATCTGGAAAATAAAGTAATGAGAAAGTGTTGGTTTCTAATATATGTAATTTCTTTATGCTTGTGAGTAAACAGTATTTCTTGCTATTTCTTTGTCAGTGTTGATGTGGTGATTGTCTGGTTTGCCTACTCTGGAACATGCAACATATTATTGTCCTTCTTTAGGGGTCCCTTTCAAATCTATGATACTATATCATTCTGTCTGTAAATCATCTATATCTATCTATTTCTATGGCTGGATGGCTCTTTGTCAGGAGGACTTTGATTACATTTTCTTGCCCTGGTGAAGGGAGTTGGACTGGATGGCCTTAAGTATTTTCTATTGGTCATGGGGGTTCTGTGTGGGAAGTTTCCCCCAATTCTGTTGTTAGTTGGGTTCAGAATGCTCTTTGATTGTAGGTGAACTATAAATCCCAGTAACGACAACTCCCAAATGTCAAGCTCTATTTTCCCCAAACTCCATCTGTGTTTATATTTGGGCATATGGAATATTCGTGCCAAGTTTGGTCCAGATCCATCATTGTTTGAGTCCACAGTGCTCTCTGGATGGAGGTTAACTACAACTCCCAAACTCAAGATCAATGCCCCCCAAACCCTTCTATTGTTTTCTGTTGGCCATGGGAGTCCTGTGTGCCACGTTTGGCTCAATTCCATCATTGGTGGAGTTCAGAATGTTCTTTGATTATAGGTGAACTATAAATCCCAGCAATTACAATTCCCAAGTTACAAAATCAAATTTTTGAGTGATGGTCACTCATTGGGTTAGTAGGTGTCTTGTGGCCAAATTTGGTGGCAATTCGTCCAGCGGTTTTTGAGTTATGTTAATCCCACAAATGAACATTACATTTTTATTTATATAGATGACTCTACTTTGCAACTACTGGAACTATGGAATGTGCAGATTGGTGGGAGCGCTTAGAATTCTCAACCAGGAGGCTCCGATGGGCCAAAGCCACAACAGTTACAATGGAATCATAGCAATATCAGTGTGGAAAGAATCACAGTTGGTCACAGCCCACTCATGCCATTGTCATTTGGATCTGCTTTGTAAGAGCATTTATTTGCTTCCTAACCATCCATATATCACCTAATGAGACAGGGTGTCCTTCCATACAAGCTGGTTTAGATTCCTAAGATCGATTAGCAAAAAGCTCCTCTCCACTCAGCTCCGGGACAGTCAACACTTTAAACCAGGGGTCCTCAAACTATGGCCCATTGTCATTTGTTGAACTCAAGAACAGAAAAAAAGCTCTCTAGAGAGGTACAAAAAGTCTCTTGCATTATAAAGAAGCTCCTTCAAACACCAGATTCTTTATGTTGGCTTAACAATAAGCAGTGAACAATAGGAAGTGGAACAGACTGGTGCCTTGAGATGCAGAAAAGCCAGGGAAAATGTACCTCTCTTTTTCTTTCTGGATCAAAACTGCCCAGGAGGCATGAGCTGATCTGAACCAGTGGCCATTTCCAAATAGTCTTTGTAGTAGGTAGCTGCTGTCTTTCCAAGCAAGTTTGGGAGGATCATGAATACTGCAAACAGGAAAATACAATTCTCCCCCTGGGTAGCTCATTCAGAGCTATTACAACTGCTGTGCAAAAAATTATTACCTATTGAATATTGCATCTGATATGGATGGTAGCAATTTCTACTACCAGACTTACAGCCTATTTGGACACATTAGGGTTAGACACATCTAATGCTTTAGAAAAGGCATGGTCTTGGGCTGGAGCCTGGTATGATGTGTGGCACTATTTTGGCCACACATCATGAGAGCCCCTTACCATTATGGTTGAAATTTGAAACACCTGGAAGCAATATCACATAATTCCTCTTATTATAATAATTATTACATTTATTTATAACCTGCTTTATCTCCCCAAAGAGAACTCAAAGAGGCTTGATATAACATGCAGCAGAGTAGTAGAGAAGATTTTTAAATTAAATTTATATACGGGGAAATATATATAAAATAATCCCAACGCTGCTCAGCCAAATTATAATGATGACACCTCCACTACAGACTAGCTCACCAAAATATAGAGGGGGTATGGTTGCTGAACCAACTGTCTATTTAAAAGTTAAGAACTGGGAACCACTGGAACTGAGAGACTTAAAATGATTCTTCAAAGGATTTCCGCTGCAACCATATTAATAATAAACAGGCTGAGGTATTATGGAGAGATTGATTCTGTGACCCACACGGTGTCACTATAGTTTCTTAAAGGCTGTTAAAAGCTGACTTGAATAATGCTTTGACCACAAAGGTATTCACACTGAGGCTGGTATAAGTTGATAAAAATAACAAGAATGTTTATTGAACAGGTTTGAATTATTCAGGTACAAATGCTTAATGGTTTCAGTGAAATACTGGCATAGAAAGCTTGTGGTTATGTAGAGTAAAGATCTTAAAAACTTCTAGGTTACAACTCTTAAAAGTTCCACCACAGAAAATTACTTCAGGAAATGAATCTCTGAAAGTAACTCCCAAAAATCCCCCTTAGGAATCTAGCCAACACCCTGAACTAGCCTTCATTAGGAAATGAACAGAGCACTAACGGGGTTCTGCTCCACACAGTATTCCAGCTATATTTCTCAATAGCTACTCTGAATACTTTACAAAAGACTGATCCAAACTTCTTCTTCAAAACCCAAACTGCTCTCGCTAGCACCCACGCGTCTTCTCTCTACCTGTTCCAAAAACCAACTGGCAAACTGGGACCTCAAACCTCAGTTTAAAAGACATGTTTTCCTTCATACCACTTAGGCTCCGCCCCCATCTTCCTAACCAATCCTAGCCTTCTAACTTTCCCTCCTAGACTTGAACACGTCCCCTCAAGGTAAACCTAACCTAAGACAGCATCTCCCTGTCTCCTTTTCCTAAAATGGATGCCGTGGCTTCGCCAGGCCCATTCCCTTAGGCTTTTGCCAGCTAGCTAAGGTAAGGGATTCATTACACTTGACGTAAAAGCATTTGTATACAATTTAAAATATATAAATATGCCAAAATTAAAATATAATTACACACAATCAGTGCTAAAAAAAATTCACAGTTAATATCCATCAAAACAATTAAAATGATAGCACCCCCTGACTAGATCTTAAACACTTTAATCTTTAAAAGCCTGTCGGAATAAAACTGCTTTAGCCTGCTACCGGAAGGACAGCGGGAAAGGGGCCATTCTGGCTTTCCTGAGCAAGGAGTTCCAGAGTCAAGGGGCAGCCATCAAGAAGGAAGGCCCACTTTCTCATTCCCACCAACCAAGCATGAGATGGAGATGGGACCAAAAGAAGAACCTCTCCTGAAGATCTCAGGGCCAAGGCATGTTCATACAAAGGGAGGTGGTCAGTCAAATAGCCTGAATCTGAACTATCTAGGACTTTAAAGCTCATAACCAGCACTTTGAATTATGCCTGGAAACATACTGGCAGCCTGTGGAGCTGCTATAACAGGGGGTTGTCTGCTCCCTGTAGCCAGCCCCAGTTAGCAACCTGGGGGCAGCTCTTTGGACCAGCTGAAGCTTCCGAGCACTCTTCAGAGGCAGTCCCATGTAGAGTTCATTATAGTAGCCCAGATGGGATGTAACTAACACATGTATCACCATGACCAGATCTGACTTCTCAAGGAACAGTATGTCATCGCGCCTGGGGGCTATAACTCTTACTGAAAGAGACATAGACGTGACATCTTTCCCCAGGGGATTGCTTCTTGCCTTCCTTAGAGAACTGGAACTCCCAAGGACCAAAACACTGTAGATAACTCAAAATAGATTTTATTGCTCACAAAGAGTTATCCCTTTCAGGCAATAAGCTGGAAGTTTCAAAGGGGATAAAGGAAATATATATTACAGTCTCTGGTTGTCTTGGGTCCAAGGAGATTTCGCAGCTGAGAAGCTTTTTCTGTTCCCTCTTTTCTCAATGGCTGTGAAGGTCGGAATAAACACAACCTCCAGTCCAATGGCCTATGTTGAAGGCACAGAGTCTTCCTTTTGATGTTTGAAGGCGCTTGGGTCTCCTCAACGTTGTCCAGGGCGATCTGGTCATGAAGTATGAGTCCCAAGGGTAAAAACCTTAGAATTGGTGATGAGAGGTAACTTAATTAAGGGTTTTAGAGCCAAGTCTCTTTCTCACATCTATCTGATAGAAAGTTTGATGGTAGAATGGAAAAGGAAAGGCTCTGCCCTCCTCCAGGAAGAGGTGGAGCCAAACAATTGAGCTGAGGAAGCAATATAACTGGTGCAAACAACATTGATTGACAGCTATAAATAACCAATCAATCCAACTATACATTTACAAAGTAGGCAAGTTTGGACATGTTATACAGTTTAAACCTTTGCACTTTAAAGTTCTACACACAGGTGGCGCCACTCGCGCCGTCACAAACGGACACAGTTGGCACACAAGTTTTAATTGTGCAAAGGCCCTCCTGGCCACAGCCAACATCTGGGCCTCCAGGTTCAACGCTAAGTCCAAGAAGACCTCCAGACTTTGGGCCTGTGTCTTCAGAGGGAGTGTGACCCCATCCACATATAGGTGGCACCGAAATCCAAAAACTGTGGATGACCTCTCCCAGCAATTTCATGTATATATTGAACAGCATGAAGGATAAAATTGAGCCCTGAGGGACCCCACAGATCAACAGCTGGGGGCTCAAACAGGAGTCCCCAACACTACCTTCTGGGTTCGACCCTCCAGGAAGGATCTGAGCCACTGCAAAACAGTGCCTCCAAGTCCTATCCCAGTGAGATGACCCAAGAAGATACCATGATCGATGTTTTAGTGAGTATTTATTGAATTATGTTTTATTACAGCTGTTATTATTTTATTGATGATAAAGTTTTTATATTGTGACTGCGTTTCTCTCAGCATTGAATTTTGCCTTGTAAACTGCCTCGAGTCACCGGAAGGCTGAGAGGGGCGGTATACAAATACTGTAAATAATAAATAAATACTGAAAGCTGCTGAGAGATCCAGGAGAACCAACAGGGCCAAACTCCCCCTGTCTAGCTCTCTTTGTAGGTCATCCACCAAGGTGACCAAAGCCATCTCTGTTCCATAGCCAGGACTGAAACCCAATTGAAATGGATCTAGGTAATCCATTCCATTCAGAAATCTCTGGACTTGGGAAGCCACCACATGCTCCAAGACCTTGCTCAGAAAGGTAAGGTTGGGCACTGGCTGATAGTTGTCCATTATAGAAGGGTTCGGGGATGGCTTTTTAAATATAGGCCTCTCTGCCTTGTCCCAGTGAGGCATTGGCCACCCCCTTCATCCAGTCTGCCAGTCTTCCTCTGGCCTGTTTATTCAGACAGGAAGGGCAAGGATCTAGAATACACGTGGTAGCTCTCACCTTTCCAAGTTTCCTGTCCACATCTTCAGGCTTCACAAATCTAAATCCTTGAGACCTATTTTTTTCCGTGGAGTCTTGCTGTTTTTATTTTGTATTTAAATATTTAACAGATATAAAGAAACATACGTATATGAATATCTAAACTAAATTTCCTAATAATACATAACTAAACAAATTATCATGCAAATACACATCCTTATCATACTAAACATAAACCTAAAACATTAATGTACATAAATGAATAATTAAAAATAACTTCTTGCTGTTCTATCATCAGTTAATATAGTTTTACAATCTATTTACTGCATAAAGATTAAAAAAAACTCAACCATTTATTTCTTTAGAGCTGCCAAAAGTATCTCTTTATCTCTCTAATGTAAAAAATTGACAAAAAAGGTTCCCATTCTTTCAAAAATGTATCTAGTGACTTATCTTTTTGCAAAATTGTTAATGTATCCATTTCTATTCTACATCCAATTTCCTATGGTTAATCTCTCTATATTCCCCCATATTTGGGGAATATAATAGTCTCACCACTTTTGTAATGTACTGCAATATAAGTCTTGCTGTTTTGGAAGCGACCCTGAAATAGCATTTTAGGAGCCTTTTAAACCACGTTTTTATCCAATAAGATTTTTGTGTGGTCAAAATTCGGTAGATGAACTTATTGAGAGATTGCTCATAGGAAGAATGACACATTATTGCTCTGGTGTCAGCTTTTGGGTATCATTAAAGGCAGCAAAATGAGAGGTAGTTCTGACTCCATGGGGTACAACCCACAGAAACTTGTCCAACACAATCCATGCAATGGCCTTGTAAAGCTCCCATTAATTTCAGGAAATGTAATACAGGTTAATTTTATGATTCGTTGTAATGTATCCTAAATTGGTGGAAAGAGTTTGGTTTTTTGATTTGGTACCAAAGCATTTCAGGTCAATTTATTGTCAAAGGCTTTCATGGCTGGAATGGGAGCCCCTGGTGGCGCAGTGAGTTAAACCCCTGTGCCAGCAGGACTGAAGACTGACAGGTCACAGGTTCAAATCCGGGGAGAGGCGGATGAGTTCCCTCTATCAACTCCAGCTCCTCATGCAGGGACATGAGAGAAGCCTCCCACAAAGATGATAAAAACATCAAATCATCCAGGCGTCCCCTGGGCAACGTCCTTGCAGACAGCCAATTCTCTCACACCAGAAGCGACTTGCAGTTTCTCAAATCGCTCCTGACATGACAAAAAAATGGCTGGAATCACTGGGTTATTGTAGGTTTCGAACTGCTAGGTTGGCAGAAGCTGGGGCTAACATTGGGAGCTCGCCCCACTCCCTGGATTCGAACCTGTGACCTTTTGGTTAGCAATTTCAGCAGCTTAGTGGTTTAACCCTCTGCACCACTGGAGACTCCATGTAGACTTATATAACACGGTTCAAAACAGATAATGTGGATTTTCTGTTTTGATAATCTGGATTATATGGCAGTGTAGAAGGGACCTATGAGTCTGGAGATCAAGGTCAATTCCTCACTTTACCATAAAACCCACTGAGTATTCTTGGGCACCTCACATACCTCCAGTCGCAGAGGAGAGCAATTGTAAACCTCTTCCGAACAAACCTTGGCAAGAAAAAACATGAACAGTTATAGGTCAGAAATGACTTGACTGTATAATAATAACAAAAAACAGCTAACTTTTTTAGTTGTTCCTGAGTGAATGTTATCTATGACCATGTAGCAACCAATGTTCCCCAAAAAAACTGCATTTTCTCTGTTTCAACCCTCAGATTTCTTAGCAAGTGGAAATCAGTACGAGGAATAAACAAGCATCTGGCTGTTTTCCTCTAGCTGGATGTGGAGCAGTGACATTATACTCAGACACTTTCAGATGACCCCTGGAGGTCTTTTCAGTTGTCTGCCACTGGGTATCCAGGTACAGGAAAATAGCTGCATGTTTATCTGCTTCTCCTGTTGATCACTATTGACCAGGAAATTGACAGGTCTGGACGCTGCAGCTGAGAAAAGGTGGCTTACGAGGATTAGATGGGAGAGTGTCGTAGCTACAAGTAGTGATGTAGGACTGCGGCCAAACAGTGCAATCCTGTGTTATCCTCCACTCTCATTTTCAATGTCCTGACTGTGAGTGCATAGTGCTTATGTAGTGAAAATGGCACACTTGCACACAAAAGGGAGGTACTGGCGGTCTAAGGGGATAGCCTATGTTTCGCAGGAGACAAATTTATTAATTTATTTATTTACTACTAGCTGCCCCCTGCCATGCGTTGCTGTGGCCCGGTCTGTGTACATGTGTTTTGTGTGTGTATATGTGTGTGTGTATGTGTGTTTGCATATATATGTGTGGTTTTGCGCATGTGTTGTAATGTAATTTTTGTTATTTGGCTTTTTAAGTCTCTTCTGCTGTGTTTTTTATGGGTGATGGTCACTTGTTGGCCTGATAGGTGTCTTGTGTCCAAATTTGGTGTCAAGTCATCCAGTGGTTTTTGAGTTATGTGAATCCCACAAACGAACATTACATTTTTATTTATATAGATATTTGTATTCCGCCCTTCTTAGCCCTTTGGCGACTCAGGGTGGTTTACAATGGCAACATTTCGATGCCCAAAAACACCATAAAACATTTAAAAATATTAACACATAATATAAAACCATAACAAGAATACTAAAAGCATACATCATTTGTGTCTCCTAATAAAAACATTGTCCCATCTCGTTGTCCAGTCGTTCCAATTCCTATGTCTTTTACCTTGCATTTTCAAACGCTTGCTCAAACAAGTCTTGACTCTCTTCCAAAATGTTTATGCAACCCAGAGCAGGAAACTGGACCCTCAGACAACCATCCACCACACTTGACTTCAGGAAAACAATCCTTTTTTATTGATGAAAGATGAATACAAAATAGAGGAAAAATGCTAAGATAAAAAGTCACAGTAAAAATCAGCAACAAGAAATGTCCATGAACAAGATCATAAAACCCACAGCAAAACTGCTGAATCATGGAACCTGTTAGCAATCCACTAACCGTACTTGGAACAACTAGAAAACCTCAGAGGAACAAGGAGACCTGGAAAAGCTTGCACATGAATCTGGAACAATGCCTGGTCTGAAGCTGCATTCAGGCCAGGCATACTTAAGGCCGAGAAATCTATTGCGAGACACGCCTGACGTTTTTGTTTGCATTTCTCTCAATCTGGCTGACCTACGTAAACTTTGTGTTTCTCCTCGGCTCTGCCAAATCTGCCCCCACCTATCCTCATTAGGCAGACCAGGTCTCAGATTCTAAGGCTGGGAGGAAAAGGGAGTGAAACCTCTCCGCTCGGCTCGGAATGCATGTTCTCATGGGAATTTTGACTTTCACTTTCCAAGGCTGTAGGATTTTCACTACTCAAACCATCATTGGCCTCAGAATTCACATTGACATCTACATTGGCTTCAGGGAATACAATCGGAGAATCAGGTTCAGGTTCAGGTTCACACACAGGCTGAACCCCAACAATGTTAAGAGGAGGGGACCGATTTAATGTCCCCAGGAAGGGTGCTCCATAGTCGAGGGGCCACCACTGAGAAGGCCCTGTCACTCGTCCCCACCAAACATGTTTGTGATGCAGGCAGGATCAAGAGCAGGGCCTCCCCGGACATTCTTAAAGTCCTAACAGGTTCATATGGGAAGATGTGTTCAGACAGGTAAGTTGGGCCAGAACCATTTAGGGCTTTATAGGCTAAAGGCAGCACTTTTAATTGTGCCCGGTAGCAGACTGGCAGCCAGTGGAGCTGGTGCAGCAGAGGATTTGTATGCTCCCTGAGCGCCGCTCCTGTTAGTGATCTGGCTGCCGTCCATTGGACCAATTGAAGCTTCTGGACAGTCTTCAAAGGCAATCCCACGTAAAGCGCATTGCAGTAGTCTATACCGGATATATCCAGAGCGTAGACTACCGTGGCCATTTTAATTGGGGTGACAAATCTGTTCCTGGGCTGTACTGTGGAGGTCCTGTGACACACCTATCACTAAACTGGTGGCTCTCACCCTGTGGCTCCCCAGATGTTTTGGCCTACAACTCCCAACAATCCCAGCCAGTTTACCAGCTGTTAGGATTTCTGAGAGTTGAAGGCCAGAGGGCGAGAACCACCAGCCTAGGCACACTTTCCGCAGAGAAATCCAGCATGGGAGGGAGATGGGTTTGAGGGAGATGGGATGATCCCCACATGTTTGGGGATCATTCAATTATTTGTGCAGATATACCTCTAACTACCTTCCCTACACCAGCCTGAAGTAGTGCAGCTCGGATATATTTACCACCTCCTTTAAGAAGCAGTCCTTTGAAGCATATTTCCCTTGTAGCCGCTAATTGCCTTGGGATTAAGGACAAGATTAATCATTAGCCCTTTCACATCTCCATCTCCAAACTCTTGGCTTCCCTCCCTCTCTCCCCTCCTCTCCCCTCCACCTCCCTCCTCTCGCTCATGCTGTGCAAACTACAACTTGTCATTCTGCAAAGGGTCTGAGTAACAAAAGGGAAAAGGGGAGAAGGGTGTCTGGGAAGCCCTAATGCATCTGGAAAGAAAGACGTCATCAGAGAAATTTAATAAAATGTTAATTTTTTTTCAACGTCCATCTACGCCCCGTCCCCCATTACAGTACCCTGGCATATGTTAAGAGCTCTGCTGCATTATTGATCAGTCTCCGGTTCCTTGTCCCGGAGGAACCAGAGATGTGGGAGAGGAGAGAAGATGCAAAACTGCCACTACTCTTTCCCTACACACCATGCAGTCATGCTGAAGGAGTGTGTGACATGTTTGTGTGTGACATGTGTGTGTGTGTGCAGAGGATGAAAAAAGCAAACCACAAACGCTTTACATTGTTTAATCTCATTTCACTTCCAGCCATCCAGAGACAATCTGCTATGTGATGAGATCTACCTGTTTTAATAATTCAGGTGGTGACTTCATCCATCCCACACCATCGGCTCTCTTCAAAGGCTACTGATTAGGGGAGAGGAATTGCTATCTAATAGTTCGTGCCTTGGCATGGGATTGAGCTGGGGAAAGAGATAGATTGAAGCATTGGTTTTAACTGGGCTATCCAGTGGAAGCAAACTAGGGCAAGGCAGGATTGTAATGAAGTCAGTGGCCATCAGCCAAGGAGTGATTTTAGAAAGCCGCAAGGGTTTGGGCACCCACTGTGGTAATTTTTAACTAGGGGTTGCCAACTAGGGGCAAAATCGGGGAACAGAGATGAGCCCTGTACTGTTCTGGTATGGACTGGCTTTGTTTAGACTGGACACCTTGGAAATGTGGAAAAATCACAGACACATACACACAGCATATCAAACTAGAGGTGGCCACAAGCTCATGTTCCGTTTCAAGCAATGGTGGTCTTTATTTCCAAATCTCCTGGAGGCTTCCAAAGCAGAAAATGTCATTTATTAGCTCTCTCCATCAAAAATTTCCTGGTAATTAAGAAGATATAAATTAGCAACATCTCCTGTCATTTACCAGAGACCCAATAGCCTTTATGTAAAGGGACAGTTAGGTCGATTACGTTTGGCATTGATATTGGACTTGTGGGAATAGTCAAATAATTATTTGGCTCCTGGTCCAGAGTACAGGAATGCTTCTTTCATTTTCATGTTATAGCGGGTTCTTACATATACACAATGGTGTCATAAACTTTTATAAAACGGTGAGCAAGTGCTGGAAAAAGCCTGAAGATATATGAAATGGCAGGAGATTATAGCAAGGTATGCCTATATATCAACATAGTGCTCAGCACTTGGCAAAATCAAAGGTTATGTTTTTGTAATTTTATTATTTGGAGACATTATGGTAGGGAGGTGTGCAGGAGAATGCTTAATGATTTTGTATTGTGTATACCTAAATTGTTGTAAACCGCTCTGAGTCGCCTAAGGGCTGAGAAGAGCGGTATACAAATAAAGTAAATAAATAAATAAGCAAGGTATTAGGGCTAATCTGAAGGCAATAGTAAAGCTGTGAGTCATACAAACAGCGTTGCGGTACTCTTTCTCCCACAGCCTGTACAGAACGTGACAGGCAACATTCGTCTTGTGAATTGCCACACTGACAGATCCCTGCACTTTTTATTTTGTCGTGTCAGGAGCTGCTTGAGAAAATGCAAGTTGCTTCTGGTGTGAGGGAATTGGCCGTCTGCAAAGACGTTGCCCACAGGACGTCCAGATGATTTGATGTGTTACCATCCTTGCGGGAGGCTTCTCTCATGTCCCCGCATGAGGAGCTGGAGCTGATAGAGGGAGCTCATCCACGCTCTCCCTGGATTCGAACCTGCAACCTGTCGGTCTTCAGTCCTGCCGGCACAGGGGTTTAACCCATCCCTGTACTGTGGCAGCTTCAACCAAGGGTGCATTCACACTGCAGAATTAATGCAGTTTGACACAGCTTTACCTGCCATGGCTGAGTGCAATGGAATCCTGGGTGAGGCACCAGCACACTTCAGCAGAGAAGGCAAAAAGCCTTGCAAAACTACCATGGTTCCATAGCACTGAGCCATGGCAGTTCAACTGCATTCATTCTGCACTGTGGGTGCCCCCTTGGACACTGTGAAAGTGTTGTTGAGCAATTCAAAATGTCTGTGGATTAGGCCCAAGCCATTGTGGGTAGCCTGGTGAGAAAAGACAAGCCAATATTACAAAATAAAGCTCATCAAGTTGAAGCAGAAGCCACCGAGATGTTTATTTCATTCCAGCTGGAAAGGATGACGATTGCAGTAATTCTGCCAAACAAATTGACATGTCTGCTAGGCAGGTAAATACAGAATATATAGATTTCAGATTCAAAAGTTTCCATGCCCACTCCCTAAGCCAGCTTCATTGTGATTGACTGTGACGTTGGCAAGCCAGCAGGATAGCCAATGGTGGCCTGAGCTCTGCTTTGGCCTCTCAGCCAACGGGGTGGAAGGGAGGCGGGCAACAGGAAAACAATGAAGAAATGTCCAGTTGACTGGTTTTAAATTACTAATGTTTGCAAAATGGCCCAGTGATTGCGTAAGCCCTTGAGCTGGCCAGGGTTTATTGTTTGAGTTCCTTGGAATCATCATCTGTAGTCTGGCCAAATGACCAGGTCCTCTGTTTTATCATCCAGAGATATGGGGTGCATTGATGAACTTTGGAACTGGTTTCGGCCAGCAGGGCTGACATAATGGAAGAAGCTGTAGTGAAGTCCTAATTCCTTGCAAACAGGAAATCACCTTTGGTGTTGGTGGATCAAGATGGCCAGAGGTCTTATCTCCAGATGGACTAGCCTTGTGCCCTCCGAGATCTGGCTGATAAGAACCATTTGTTTTATTGTCCATGCAAATGGGTGTGGTGAAACCTTTTGTTAGGGGATTAGTAGCTCAGGAAGCATGAGGGGGCTTCCTGAGCTAGGTGAGTTGCTGGATTTTGAAAACAGTGGCTTTTCCTTCATCTATATATATAAAAAGGGAAAGGGCGTTCAACAAGACAGCAAAACGCGAAAAAACCCTGACAAAAACTCACCAAATTTGCTGTGCACATACCTCAACCCACAAGGTATGCACAACACTCATAAAAATTCCAAACAACATTTCAACAAACTCACAATTACAAAAACCAACTGAGCATGCGCAGTGCCCAGGGGAGGAAGTACACACGCAATGCACTCTGGGAACTGTAGTTCTGGAACACGGCCTACCCGCTGACGCTGAAGCCCCGGCCTGGGAGTTGGAGCTCGGCCGGCTGTGCTCGCTGGGAGCCAGGATGCTCCCAGCGAGCACAGCCGGGAGGCTACCCGGGAGGCCCCCGCCGCGCACCTTCCCGGCCCGGCTGGGAGAGGCCGCGGCCCGCCTCTGCCGAGGACAGCCCATCAGCCACCGCAACGCCCGGCCCAGGCCACCACCGCACACCGCCGTCTGGCTCTGCCATCGGTGAGGAAGGGGAAGGAGGGAAGGAAGCGGAAGAGGGAAGGAAGGACGGAAATGAGGGGAAGGGGTGTAAATAGCAATTAAGGACGGAAGGAAGGAAAGAAGGAAAGAAAGAAGAAAAGTGGGAAGGGAAGGTGAAGGAAGGAAGGAAGGAAGGAAGGAAGGAAGGAAGGAAGGAAGGAGAAGTTGAGAAGGTACCCCACAGGGACCCCACAGATCAACAGCTGGGGGCTCAAACAGGAGTCCCCAACACTACCTTCTGGGTTCGACCCTCCAGGAAGGATCTGAGCCACTGCAAAACAGTGCCTCCAAGTCCTATCCCAGTGAGATGACCCAAGAAGATACCATGATCGATGTTTTAGTGAGTATTTATTGAATTATGTTTTATTACAGCTGTTATTATTTTATTGATGATAAAGTTTTTATATTGTGACTGCGTTTCTCTCAGCATTGAATTTTGCCTTGTAAACTGCCTCGAGTCACCGGAAGGCTGAGAGGGGCGGTATACAAATACTGTAAATAATAAATAAATACTGAAAGCTGCTGAGAGATCCAGGAGAACCAACAGGGCCAAACTCCCCCTGTCTAGCTCTCTTTGTAGGTCATCCACCAAGGTGACCAAAGCCATCTCTGTTCCATAGCCAGGACTGAAACCCAATTGAAATGGATCTAGGTAATCCATTCCATTCAGAAATCTCTGGACTTGGGAAGCCACCACATGCTCCAAGACCTTGCTCAGAAAGGTAAGGTTGGGCACTGGCTGATAGTTGTCCATTATAGAAGGGTTCGGGGATGGCTTTTTAAATATAGGCCTCTCTGCCTTGTCCCAGTGAGGCATTGGCCACCCCCTTCATCCAGTCTGCCAGTCTTCCTCTGGCCTGTTTATTCAGACAGGAAGGGCAAGGATCTAGAATACACGTGGTAGCTCTCACCTTTCCAAGTTTCCTGTCCACATCTTCAGGCTTCACAAATCTAAATCCTTGAGACCTATTTTTTTCCGTGGAGTCTTGCTGTTTTTATTTTGTATTTAAATATTTAACAGATATAAAGAAACATACGTATATGAATATCTAAACTAAATTTCCTAATAATACATAACTAAACAAATTATCATGCAAATACACATCCTTATCATACTAAACATAAACCTAAAACATTAATGTACATAAATGAATAATTAAAAATAACTTCTTGCTGTTCTATCATCAGTTAATATAGTTTTACAATCTATTTACTGCATAAAGATTAAAAAAAACTCAACCATTTATTTCTTTAGAGCTGCCAAAAGTATCTCTTTATCTCTCTAATGTAAAAAATTGACAAAAAAGGTTCCCATTCTTTCAAAAATGTATCTAGTGACTTATCTTTTTGCAAAATTGTTAATGTATCCATTTCTATTCTACATCCAATTTCCTATGGTTAATCTCTCTATATTCCCCCATATTTGGGGAATATAATAGTCTCACCACTTTTGTAATGTACTGCAATATAAGTCTTGCTGTTTTGGAAGCGACCCTGAAATAGCATTTTAGGAGCCTTTTAAACCACGTTTTTATCCAATAAGATTTTTGTGTGGTCAAAATTCGGTAGATGAACTTATTGAGAGATTGCTCATAGGAAGAATGACACATTATTGCTCTGGTGTCAGCTTTTGGGTATCATTAAAGGCAGCAAAATGAGAGGTAGTTCTGACTCCATGGGGTACAACCCACAGAAACTTGTCCAACACAATCCATGCAATGGCCTTGTAAAGCTCCCATTAATTTCAGGAAATGTAATACAGGTTAATTTTATGATTCGTTGTAATGTATCCTAAATTGGTGGAAAGAGTTTGGTTTTTTGATTTGGTACCAAAGCATTTCAGGTCAATTTATTGTCAAAGGCTTTCATGGCTGGAATGGGAGCCCCTGGTGGCGCAGTGAGTTAAACCCCTGTGCCAGCAGGACTGAAGACTGACAGGTCACAGGTTCAAATCCGGGGAGAGGCGGATGAGTTCCCTCTATCAACTCCAGCTCCTCATGCAGGGACATGAGAGAAGCCTCCCACAAAGATGATAAAAACATCAAATCATCCAGGCGTCCCCTGGGCAACGTCCTTGCAGACAGCCAATTCTCTCACACCAGAAGCGACTTGCAGTTTCTCAAATCGCTCCTGACATGACAAAAAAATGGCTGGAATCACTGGGTTATTGTAGGTTTCGAACTGCTAGGTTGGCAGAAGCTGGGGCTAACATTGGGAGCTCGCCCCACTCCCTGGATTCGAACCTGTGACCTTTTGGTTAGCAATTTCAGCAGCTTAGTGGTTTAACCCTCTGCACCACTGGAGACTCCATGTAGACTTATATAACACGGTTCAAAACAGATAATGTGGATTTTCTGTTTTGATAATCTGGATTATATGGCAGTGTAGAAGGGACCTATGAGTCTGGAGATCAAGGTCAATTCCTCACTTTACCATAAAACCCACTGAGTATTCTTGGGCACCTCACATACCTCCAGTCGCAGAGGAGAGCAATTGTAAACCTCTTCCGAACAAACCTTGGCAAGAAAAAACATGAACAGTTATAGGTCAGAAATGACTTGACTGTATAATAATAACAAAAAACAGCTAACTTTTTTAGTTGTTCCTGAGTGAATGTTATCTATGACCATGTAGCAACCAATGTTCCCCAAAAAAACTGCATTTTCTCTGTTTCAACCCTCAGATTTCTTAGCAAGTGGAAATCAGTACGAGGAATAAACAAGCATCTGGCTGTTTTCCTCTAGCTGGATGTGGAGCAGTGACATTATACTCAGACACTTTCAGATGACCCCTGGAGGTCTTTTCAGTTGTCTGCCACTGGGTATCCAGGTACAGGAAAATAGCTGCATGTTTATCTGCTTCTCCTGTTGATCACTATTGACCAGGAAATTGACAGGTCTGGACGCTGCAGCTGAGAAAAGGTGGCTTACGAGGATTAGATGGGAGAGTGTCGTAGCTACAAGTAGTGATGTAGGACTGCGGCCAAACAGTGCAATCCTGTGTTATCCTCCACTCTCATTTTCAATGTCCTGACTGTGAGTGCATAGTGCTTATGTAGTGAAAATGGCACACTTGCACACAAAAGGGAGGTACTGGCGGTCTAAGGGGATAGCCTATGTTTCGCAGGAGACAAATTTATTAATTTATTTATTTACTACTAGCTGCCCCCTGCCATGCGTTGCTGTGGCCCGGTCTGTGTACATGTGTTTTGTGTGTGTATATGTGTGTGTGTATGTGTGTTTGCATATATATGTGTGGTTTTGCGCATGTGTTGTAATGTAATTTTTGTTATTTGGCTTTTTAAGTCTCTTCTGCTGTGTTTTTTATGGGTGATGGTCACTTGTTGGCCTGATAGGTGTCTTGTGTCCAAATTTGGTGTCAAGTCATCCAGTGGTTTTTGAGTTATGTGAATCCCACAAACGAACATTACATTTTTATTTATATAGATATTTGTATTCCGCCCTTCTTAGCCCTTTGGCGACTCAGGGTGGTTTACAATGGCAACATTTCGATGCCCAAAAACACCATAAAACATTTAAAAATATTAACACATAATATAAAACCATAACAAGAATACTAAAAGCATACATCATTTGTGTCTCCTAATAAAAACATTGTCCCATCTCGTTGTCCAGTCGTTCCAATTCCTATGTCTTTTACCTTGCATTTTCAAACGCTTGCTCAAACAAGTCTTGACTCTCTTCCAAAATGTTTATGCAACCCAGAGCAGGAAACTGGACCCTCAGACAACCATCCACCACACTTGACTTCAGGAAAACAATCCTTTTTTATTGATGAAAGATGAATACAAAATAGAGGAAAAATGCTAAGATAAAAAGTCACAGTAAAAATCAGCAACAAGAAATGTCCATGAACAAGATCATAAAACCCACAGCAAAACTGCTGAATCATGGAACCTGTT
Source organism: Anolis sagrei (assembly GCF_037176765.1). Classification (NCBI taxonomy): domain Eukaryota; kingdom Metazoa; phylum Chordata; class Lepidosauria; order Squamata; family Anolidae; genus Anolis; species Anolis sagrei. The sequence continues at coordinate 161,004,463 of NC_090022.1, forward strand.
AGCAATCCACTAACCGTACTTGGAACAACTAGAAAACCTCAGAGGAACAAGGAGACCTGGAAAAGCTTGCACATGAATCTGGAACAATGCCTGGTCTGAAGCTGCATTCAGGCCAGGCATACTTAAGGCCGAGAAATCTATTGCGAGACACGCCTGACGTTTTTGTTTGCATTTCTCTCAATCTGGCTGACCTACGTAAACTTTGTGTTTCTCCTCGGCTCTGCCAAATCTGCCCCCACCTATCCTCATTAGGCAGACCAGGTCTCAGATTCTAAGGCTGGGAGGAAAAGGGAGTGAAACCTCTCCGCTCGGCTCGGAATGCATGTTCTCATGGGAATTTTGACTTTCACTTTCCAAGGCTGTAGGATTTTCACTACTCAAACCATCATTGGCCTCAGAATTCACATTGACATCTACATTGGCTTCAGGGAATACAATCGGAGAATCAGGTTCAGGTTCAGGTTCACACACAGGCTGAACCCCAACAATGTTAAGAGGAGGGGACCGATTTAATGTCCCCAGGAAGGGTGCTCCATAGTCGAGGGGCCACCACTGAGAAGGCCCTGTCACTCGTCCCCACCAAACATGTTTGTGATGCAGGCAGGATCAAGAGCAGGGCCTCCCCGGACATTCTTAAAGTCCTAACAGGTTCATATGGGAAGATGTGTTCAGACAGGTAAGTTGGGCCAGAACCATTTAGGGCTTTATAGGCTAAAGGCAGCACTTTTAATTGTGCCCGGTAGCAGACTGGCAGCCAGTGGAGCTGGTGCAGCAGAGGATTTGTATGCTCCCTGAGCGCCGCTCCTGTTAGTGATCTGGCTGCCGTCCATTGGACCAATTGAAGCTTCTGGACAGTCTTCAAAGGCAATCCCACGTAAAGCGCATTGCAGTAGTCTATACCGGATATATCCAGAGCGTAGACTACCGTGGCCATTTTAATTGGGGTGACAAATCTGTTCCTGGGCTGTACTGTGGAGGTCCTGTGACACACCTATCACTAAACTGGTGGCTCTCACCCTGTGGCTCCCCAGATGTTTTGGCCTACAACTCCCAACAATCCCAGCCAGTTTACCAGCTGTTAGGATTTCTGAGAGTTGAAGGCCAGAGGGCGAGAACCACCAGCCTAGGCACACTTTCCGCAGAGAAATCCAGCATGGGAGGGAGATGGGTTTGAGGGAGATGGGATGATCCCCACATGTTTGGGGATCATTCAATTATTTGTGCAGATATACCTCTAACTACCTTCCCTACACCAGCCTGAAGTAGTGCAGCTCGGATATATTTACCACCTCCTTTAAGAAGCAGTCCTTTGAAGCATATTTCCCTTGTAGCCGCTAATTGCCTTGGGATTAAGGACAAGATTAATCATTAGCCCTTTCACATCTCCATCTCCAAACTCTTGGCTTCCCTCCCTCTCTCCCCTCCTCTCCCCTCCACCTCCCTCCTCTCGCTCATGCTGTGCAAACTACAACTTGTCATTCTGCAAAGGGTCTGAGTAACAAAAGGGAAAAGGGGAGAAGGGTGTCTGGGAAGCCCTAATGCATCTGGAAAGAAAGACGTCATCAGAGAAATTTAATAAAATGTTAATTTTTTTTCAACGTCCATCTACGCCCCGTCCCCCATTACAGTACCCTGGCATATGTTAAGAGCTCTGCTGCATTATTGATCAGTCTCCGGTTCCTTGTCCCGGAGGAACCAGAGATGTGGGAGAGGAGAGAAGATGCAAAACTGCCACTACTCTTTCCCTACACACCATGCAGTCATGCTGAAGGAGTGTGTGACATGTTTGTGTGTGACATGTGTGTGTGTGTGCAGAGGATGAAAAAAGCAAACCACAAACGCTTTACATTGTTTAATCTCATTTCACTTCCAGCCATCCAGAGACAATCTGCTATGTGATGAGATCTACCTGTTTTAATAATTCAGGTGGTGACTTCATCCATCCCACACCATCGGCTCTCTTCAAAGGCTACTGATTAGGGGAGAGGAATTGCTATCTAATAGTTCGTGCCTTGGCATGGGATTGAGCTGGGGAAAGAGATAGATTGAAGCATTGGTTTTAACTGGGCTATCCAGTGGAAGCAAACTAGGGCAAGGCAGGATTGTAATGAAGTCAGTGGCCATCAGCCAAGGAGTGATTTTAGAAAGCCGCAAGGGTTTGGGCACCCACTGTGGTAATTTTTAACTAGGGGTTGCCAACTAGGGGCAAAATCGGGGAACAGAGATGAGCCCTGTACTGTTCTGGTATGGACTGGCTTTGTTTAGACTGGACACCTTGGAAATGTGGAAAAATCACAGACACATACACACAGCATATCAAACTAGAGGTGGCCACAAGCTCATGTTCCGTTTCAAGCAATGGTGGTCTTTATTTCCAAATCTCCTGGAGGCTTCCAAAGCAGAAAATGTCATTTATTAGCTCTCTCCATCAAAAATTTCCTGGTAATTAAGAAGATATAAATTAGCAACATCTCCTGTCATTTACCAGAGACCCAATAGCCTTTATGTAAAGGGACAGTTAGGTCGATTACGTTTGGCATTGATATTGGACTTGTGGGAATAGTCAAATAATTATTTGGCTCCTGGTCCAGAGTACAGGAATGCTTCTTTCATTTTCATGTTATAGCGGGTTCTTACATATACACAATGGTGTCATAAACTTTTATAAAACGGTGAGCAAGTGCTGGAAAAAGCCTGAAGATATATGAAATGGCAGGAGATTATAGCAAGGTATGCCTATATATCAACATAGTGCTCAGCACTTGGCAAAATCAAAGGTTATGTTTTTGTAATTTTATTATTTGGAGACATTATGGTAGGGAGGTGTGCAGGAGAATGCTTAATGATTTTGTATTGTGTATACCTAAATTGTTGTAAACCGCTCTGAGTCGCCTAAGGGCTGAGAAGAGCGGTATACAAATAAAGTAAATAAATAAATAAGCAAGGTATTAGGGCTAATCTGAAGGCAATAGTAAAGCTGTGAGTCATACAAACAGCGTTGCGGTACTCTTTCTCCCACAGCCTGTACAGAACGTGACAGGCAACATTCGTCTTGTGAATTGCCACACTGACAGATCCCTGCACTTTTTATTTTGTCGTGTCAGGAGCTGCTTGAGAAAATGCAAGTTGCTTCTGGTGTGAGGGAATTGGCCGTCTGCAAAGACGTTGCCCACAGGACGTCCAGATGATTTGATGTGTTACCATCCTTGCGGGAGGCTTCTCTCATGTCCCCGCATGAGGAGCTGGAGCTGATAGAGGGAGCTCATCCACGCTCTCCCTGGATTCGAACCTGCAACCTGTCGGTCTTCAGTCCTGCCGGCACAGGGGTTTAACCCATCCCTGTACTGTGGCAGCTTCAACCAAGGGTGCATTCACACTGCAGAATTAATGCAGTTTGACACAGCTTTACCTGCCATGGCTGAGTGCAATGGAATCCTGGGTGAGGCACCAGCACACTTCAGCAGAGAAGGCAAAAAGCCTTGCAAAACTACCATGGTTCCATAGCACTGAGCCATGGCAGTTCAACTGCATTCATTCTGCACTGTGGGTGCCCCCTTGGACACTGTGAAAGTGTTGTTGAGCAATTCAAAATGTCTGTGGATTAGGCCCAAGCCATTGTGGGTAGCCTGGTGAGAAAAGACAAGCCAATATTACAAAATAAAGCTCATCAAGTTGAAGCAGAAGCCACCGAGATGTTTATTTCATTCCAGCTGGAAAGGATGACGATTGCAGTAATTCTGCCAAACAAATTGACATGTCTGCTAGGCAGGTAAATACAGAATATATAGATTTCAGATTCAAAAGTTTCCATGCCCACTCCCTAAGCCAGCTTCATTGTGATTGACTGTGACGTTGGCAAGCCAGCAGGATAGCCAATGGTGGCCTGAGCTCTGCTTTGGCCTCTCAGCCAACGGGGTGGAAGGGAGGCGGGCAACAGGAAAACAATGAAGAAATGTCCAGTTGACTGGTTTTAAATTACTAATGTTTGCAAAATGGCCCAGTGATTGCGTAAGCCCTTGAGCTGGCCAGGGTTTATTGTTTGAGTTCCTTGGAATCATCATCTGTAGTCTGGCCAAATGACCAGGTCCTCTGTTTTATCATCCAGAGATATGGGGTGCATTGATGAACTTTGGAACTGGTTTCGGCCAGCAGGGCTGACATAATGGAAGAAGCTGTAGTGAAGTCCTAATTCCTTGCAAACAGGAAATCACCTTTGGTGTTGGTGGATCAAGATGGCCAGAGGTCTTATCTCCAGATGGACTAGCCTTGTGCCCTCCGAGATCTGGCTGATAAGAACCATTTGTTTTATTGTCCATGCAAATGGGTGTGGTGAAACCTTTTGTTAGGGGATTAGTAGCTCAGGAAGCATGAGGGGGCTTCCTGAGCTAGGTGAGTTGCTGGATTTTGAAAACAGTGGCTTTTCCTTCATCTATATATATAAAAAGGGAAAGGGCGTTCAACAAGACAGCAAAACGCGAAAAAACCCTGACAAAAACTCACCAAATTTGCTGTGCACATACCTCAACCCACAAGGTATGCACAACACTCATAAAAATTCCAAACAACATTTCAACAAACTCACAATTACAAAAACCAACTGAGCATGCGCAGTGCCCAGGGGAGGAAGTACACACGCAATGCACTCTGGGAACTGTAGTTCTGGAACACGGCCTACCCGCTGACGCTGAAGCCCCGGCCTGGGAGTTGGAGCTCGGCCGGCTGTGCTCGCTGGGAGCCAGGATGCTCCCAGCGAGCACAGCCGGGAGGCTACCCGGGAGGCCCCCGCCGCGCACCTTCCCGGCCCGGCTGGGAGAGGCCGCGGCCCGCCTCTGCCGAGGACAGCCCATCAGCCACCGCAACGCCCGGCCCAGGCCACCACCGCACACCGCCGTCTGGCTCTGCCATCGGTGAGGAAGGGGAAGGAGGGAAGGAAGCGGAAGAGGGAAGGAAGGACGGAAATGAGGGGAAGGGGTGTAAATAGCAATTAAGGACGGAAGGAAGGAAAGAAGGAAAGAAAGAAGAAAAGTGGGAAGGGAAGGTGAAGGAAGGAAGGAAGGAAGGAAGGAAGGAAGGAAGGAAGGAAGGAGAAGTTGAGAAGGTATATGAAACAAGAAAGGAAGAAAAGAAAGAAGAAAGGGAGAGAAGGAGGATGGGAAAGAAGGGAGAAAGATAGAAAGGGAGGGAGGGAGGAAGAAGAAAGGAGGGAAGGGAAGGTGTATAAAGGAAGTAAGGAAGGAGAAGTTGAGAAGGTATATGAAAGAAGAAAGGTAGGAAAGAAAGAATACAGAGAGAGAAGGAGGATGGGAAAAAATGGAGAAAGGAAGGAAGGAGGAAAGGAAAGAAATAAATAGAAGGAAGGATGGGAGCAAAAAGCTAAGTAAACAGGTAGAGAAGGAAGAAAGGAAAGAAGAAAAGGAAATGAAGGAAGAAGTGAAAGGAGAGAAAGAGGGAGAGAAGGTTGGCCACAGCAACGCGTGGCGGGTAAAGCTAGTATTTCATAAATATAGACATACAAAGGGGAAAGGGGAACATACAAGAAAATCATAAGGGATAAACCATGCAAGGTCAAGGGAGCCCTGTCAGCCCTCCCTCCCTCCACAGAAGTTCATAAGGGTTTGCTATAGGGTCCATAACAGTTCCAAAGTCCATGAAAACTTGATTAAAGGTATTTAAAAGTTCATAGAAAAGTCCATAAAGTGTGGATTACAGGGGCATTGCCATGTGGGGCCGTGGGGCCATGGAAAGAGCCTTAGGTTCTCACATGGGGGGGGGGGGGAGATGGGGGATTATGGGATCATTCCAACCTGGTGTCCTTGGTAAAACTATGAATTCCTTGGTTTTGAACCATCTTTTAAAGAGTCCTGGGGGGGGGGGCACCTCCGATATCAAAAGGAAGGATCTGAAAGTTATCTTTGCATTGTAATAATGTGAAAGGGGGGGGGGCACCAGGGAGTGCATTTCACGACGTGTTAAAATAATTGCTGCCATACAGATTTTATCAATTCATCATGGGGACAAAGTAAAGTATCCACATGTTGAAAGAGTCCACAAAAGTAAACATCTAACATTGTTATTTCTACTCTTTGAAGGGATGCATGTTGGCACTTTCATTTCACTACATTTTCTGGTCATAAATACATAAATAAATCACATGAATGAAATCAAGGATGAATAATATTTTCCCATGTTTTGGAAGGATGAAAATCAGAAGCAATTGGTTACTTCCATGGAGCCACTTAGTAAGTTGCCACTTAGTAAATGATTGTATTTGTTCACTCAGCAGCCAATTCAGAGTGTGTGTGTGTGTCCCTGACAATATTAAGATTATCTTAATATGAAAATCAGTGTCATCCGTATTGTAAATCTGAAGATGCGGGCCCACACAGTTACAAATAACAGGCACAGTTAATGGAATTGTATATGCGTTATAGATAGCACAAGCATGCCATGGAGCCTCTAGCTTTAGGAGAATGAAATCTCAGGAGGAGATAGAGACGCTCTGTCAAATTTGTGGCAGGTTAGATGAAATGCTGGCCATTCAGCCATAACAATACCTTTCAACCGGCACAAAATGACATAGTTTTGTGATATGCCTTTCAGACAGATACAATTCATGCACAGTGAGTGAGAGAGAAATTTTGGGGCATTTTGTAACATTTAACATGTATAACGCTTTCAGAATATTCCTTGCCAAAGAAAACCCTGTGAAAGTCATGAGGTCACCATCATAAGTCAAAGGCAGTGATTCTCAACCTTCCTAATGCCGTGACCCCATAATACAGTTCCTCATGTTGTGGTGACCCCCAACCATGAAAATATTTTCGTTGCTACTTCAGAACTGTCATTTTGCTACTGTTATGAATTGTAATGTAAATATCTGATATGCAGGATGTATTTTCATTCACTGGACCAAATTTGGCAGAAATACCTGATAACGCCCAAATCTGAAAACTGGTGGGGTTGGGAGGGGATTGATTTTGTCATTTGGGAGTTGTGGTTGCTGGGATTTATAGTTCACCGACAATCAAAGAGCATTCTGAACTCCATCAAACGATGGAATTGAACCAAACTTGGCACACAAAACTCCCATGACTAACAGGAAATACTGGAAGGGTTTGGTGGGCATTGACCTTGAGTTTTGGAGTTGTAGTTCACCTACATCCAGAGAGCACTGTGGACTCAAGCAATGATGGATCTGGACCAAACTTGGCACAAGCACTCAATATGCCTAAATGTGAACACAGATGGAGTTTGGGAGAAGTAGACCTTGACATTTGGGAGTTGTAGTCACTGGGATTCACAGTTCACCTATAATCAAAGAGCATTCTGAACCCCACGAACGACAGATTTGGGACAAACTTCCCACACAGAACCCCCATGACCAGCAGAAAATACTTAAGGCCATCCAGTCCAACTCCCTTCACCAGGGCAAGAAAACATAATCAAAGTCCTCCTGACAAAGAGCCATTCAGCCATAGATAGACAGATAGATAGATAGATAGATTTTTTTTTTTGTCGTGTCAGGAGTGACTCCTGGTGTGAGAGAATTGACCGTCTGCAAGGACGTTGCCCAGGGGACGCCGGGATGATTTGATGTTTTTATCATCCTTGTGGGAGGCTTCTCTCATGTCCCCGCATGAGGAGCTGGAGCTGATAGAAGGAGCTCATCCGCCTCTCCCTGGATTCGAACCTGCGACCTGTCGGTCTTCAATCCTGCCGGCACAGGGGTTTAACCCACTGCGCCATAGATAGATATGATTCACACAGAGATATAGTATCATAGATTTGAAAGGGACCCTTAAAGAAGGACAATGATATGTTGCATGTTCCAGGGTGGGCAAACCAGACGATCTCCACATCAACACTGACAAAGAAACAACAAGAAATACAGTTTACCCACAAGCATAAAGAAATTACATATATTAGCAACCAACACTGTCTCATTACTTTATTTTCCAGATCAACAGACTGGGCCACAGCAACGCGTGGCAGGAGACAGCTAGATATATATTTATAGTTTAGCTTTGGATAGCTAAGAAAGGGATAACATCCCTGTGGTGTTTGTTTTGTTGTCTATCCCCCTATTCAGAAGATTTCACCTCACTTTCTGTCCCTCTGAGAATTGAATTTTGAAAAATTTGGCTTGTTGTGGAAACAAGAATTGGTGAGAAAGTTTCAGTAGATACATCATTTCCCCACGATAATAACTCTTTCAAGAGTAAATTTTCTTCCCAATGGGAAGATTTCTCTCACTTTCTATTGCAGTGTTTCTTAACCTTCCTAATGCCACGACCTCTTAATACAGTTCCTCATGTTGTGGTGACCCCCAACCGTAACATTATTTTCATTGCTACTTCATAACTATAATTTTGCTACTGTTCTGAATCGTCATGTAAATATCTGATATGAAGGATGTATTTTATTCACTGGACCAAATTTGGAACAAATACCTGATACGCCCACATTTGAATACTGGTGGGGTGTGGTGGGGGGATTGATTTTGTCATTTGGGAGTTGTAGTTGCTGGTATTTATAGTTCATCTACAATCAAAGAGCATTCTGAATTCCACCAATGACATAATTGAAACAATTTTAGCTACTGGTAGGAATCATAATGTAAATAAGTGATATGTTAGATGTATTTCAATTCAGTGGACCAAATTTGGCACAAATACCCGATACGCCCACATTTGAATACTGGTGGGGTGCGGTGGGGGGATTGATTTTGTCATTTGGGAGTTGTAGTTGTTGGTATTTATAGTCAACCTACAATCAAAGAGCATTCTGAACTCCACCAATGACGCAATTGAAACAATTTTAGCACACAGAACTCCCATGACCAACAGAAAATACTAGAAGAGTTTGGTGGGCACTGTCCTTGAGTTTTAGAGTTGTAGTTCACCTACATCCAGAGAACACTGTAGACTCAATCAATGATAGATCTGGACCAAACTGGACACAAATCCTCAACATGCCCAAATATGAAAACTGATGGAGTTTGAGGAAAATAGACCTTGACATTTGGGAGTTGTAGTTGCTGGGATTTATAGTTCACCCACAATCAAAGAGCTTTTGGAAGCCCACCAACAATAGAATTGGGCCAAACTTCCCACACAGAACCCCCATGACTTACAGAAAATACTAGAAGAGTTTAGTGGGCACTGACCTTGAGTTTTAGAGTTGTAGTTCACCTACATCCAGAGAGCACTGTGGACTCAAACAATGATGGAGCTGGACCAAACTCTACACGAATACTCAATATGCCCAAATGTGAACACTGGTGGAGTTTGGGGAAAATAGACCTTGGCATTTGGGTGTTGTAGTTGCTGGGATTTATAGTTCACCTACCAACAATAGAATTGGGCCAAACTTCCCACACAGAACCCCCATGACCAACAGAAAATACTGTGTTTTCTGATGGTCTTTGGCGACCCCTCTGACACTCCCTTGCGACCCCTCCAGGGGTCCCGACCCCCAGGTTGAGAAATGCTGTTCTATTGTCTCACCCCTGTTCTTAACTGTGAGTAATTTATAAGTTGGATGTTTGTAACTCAGGGACTGCCTGTACCTAAGGATTCTTTTCTCTTGTGCCCCAGAAAAATCAAGGCCATAAGCCCCAAGCAAATGGATCCATCAGAACAGCCTCGGCCATGTTTGGGAAATTAGCTTTGATGAAATATTCATGCAAGTGATTTATTATTAAAGTCAGAGGAGCGGACAGAGCAGGCTCCATCATGGAAGAAAGTGAGCTTGGCCTCTGACCCACCATTAAGCAACTAGGGAGGGAGGGAGGCAGACAAGGAGGTAGCCAGTCTCCAGCACTCAGCGCAAGACAGTGGCCGGGGCATGCATCATTTCTGCCGTGATGGGAGCTGCAAAAGCCGTTGTTGCAGCTGCTCCATTTGGCAAGGGTGGGCCACAGTCACATTGTCAAGGCATTAATGTTTTAGCAGACAGAGCCGAATGCTGCTGACAGTCCCTCCATTTTATGAATAGGGGTTGGGTAGGTAGAAACCTACGAGAGGTAACTGCCGATGGAGTGAAATGGGGTGCTGTTTTTGTAGCTATGAGCAGACTCTTCATTGTAAGCTCAAGCCCTATTGCTTTAACCTTGGCAAGCCACTTTGAATGCCATCTTGGGAGAAGAGCATGATATAAAGTAAGGAAATAAATTGATAATCCCTGCCATTCACAACACTCTTGTTTTTGAGAAAGATCACCTCAATTGTGTGAAAGCCCATTTCTTCTGTGAGCCAGCAAAAATTAAGGTAAGTAAAATAATTAAAAATATAGAAAATCAACCTGACCATTGAAATCATGGAGGAATTTAAAAAGGTCTGGCCCTGAAGGAGAGACCCTGCGGACCCACCAAAGAGGGCTCGCTACAATGGTGAGCAAAGAGAAGCCCAATTTAAAAGGTTTTTCCTAAGTTCCCAAAAGAAATCTCACCAAAGTTGAAAGAAGTGCCACTGAGATGATTTTATAACATGTGTACAAATAAAAGCCTTTTTTATACAGAAACAGATCTCCCATTCCCCGCCCCTCTGCCGGCTCAACGATGATTGGCTGGCGCTCTACAGCTGAGAGGAGGCTTGTCCACCTCCTGAGTGCCTGGGCCAATCGCTGGGCTTCTGCTGCCTCGGCGTCCTGACGAATCAGGAGAGAGGGAGGTGGGACGAGAGGGAAACAATGGATTCTTGAGAGGATTATGGAAATTCAGGAAATGTCCAAGGGGCTGGCGAGTCCTAAAGGCCTACAAGCTAGCCAGACTATTGTTCTGAATGGCTGCAATAAACATCCATAATCCGGATTTTCTTCCATGCCAAGACAGAGGAACAATGGGGGAAACTTAGGTGGATGTTTTAGTGAGAGAGATTGAATAGGTGGCAGATCAGGAAGAGGTGCAGCTTTTCAAAGGCTACCCTCTGTCCCATTGTGATATAATCAATAGCTGCCAAGTGTTCGTTTCCTCTGGTGGCCAAAACCTCTGAAGCCAAAGGTCATGAGCCTTTCTTATTGTCCATGCAAAGAGTGTCTTTTGATAAGGGTTCTTTCAGCTGGTAATTCCTTTCCTTTCCAGGGCCAGGGCGGCTTCCCTACATTTTTATACATTTTTTCCAAAAGGGGAATGGGGCAAAAGGGTCAGGAAAAGGTCAGACACACAGGGAGAAAATATGAAATATAGAAAATATACCCACTTATCCCTCCCACCAGAGTACCATAGAAGTTCAAGAGAGCACATAAGTGTAAAGGGAGGGGGTTTCTCAGTAATAAATGTGCTACCTTCTGCTATATATGAAACCTAGGGCATAAAACCTTGATTAAATGTGCACACTATCTAACATGGGAAGAGTCCTTGTTGTTGTTAGTGTCTTGGCAAATTGACCAATTTGGTGTCCTTGTCCTTAGCAAACTATAAGTTACTATATTTTATGGGGGGGGGGGGTTCATGTTCGACCTCACCATTAGAGCTGTTTGACAGTAGAATAATATGCTGCCTCCTCAGAATCTGGTAGAGTCTCCTTCACTGGAGAATTTTAAGCAGGGGCTGGATGACCATCTGTTGGAAGTGCTTTGATTGGTTAAAAATAGCAACCTTCTCAAGCCTCCATTAATTCTTTGTTATGTATAGGCTTGCTTACTGCATTGTATATGTATGTATTGCTTTTCAGTTTTCTTTAACCTCTTTGTTGTGGGAGGGGCTGCAAACCACGTGACCAGGTCTGGGCATGTTCAAGACTCAGACTCTATTATAGATCTCAGTTTGCTTTGGGAAGCCTGTAGAGAAGTAAGCTTCAGACTTCGATGCAGAAACAGTTTATTTTGGACTTCAGTAGGAACAGTATGCTTGAGACTCCCTTAGACTTTCAGACTAGACAGAGACTCTATTAGACTCTCAGAACAGAGAAATACTTTGGACTATGGACGATTGATTATGAGGAAGATGCCGGTGTTACTTAGGCAGAGAAACGACTTCAAATCTACTTGTAACTGGATTGATATGCAAAGTACATGTATACTGAATACATGAAGTTTATGAGTAAACCAACTATGTTACACACACACACACACACATGTAATGTTCATTTGTGGGATTAACATAACTCAAAAACCACTGGACAAATTGACACCAAATTTGGACACAAGACACCTCTCAAGCCAATGAGTGACCATCACTCATGAAAAGACTAAAAAGCACAGCAGAAAATACTTAAAAAGCCAAAAAACAAAAAATGAATTACAACGCATGTGCAAAACCACACATATACACAAACACACATATATACACACACAAAACACATATATACAGACTGGGCCACAGCAATGCTTGGCAGGGGATGGCTAGTGTGTATGTATGTGTGTATATGTATGTGTGTGTGTGTATATATATATAGTAAAGGTAAAGGTTTTCCCTGACATTAAGTCTAGCTGTATTCGACTCTGGGTGTTGGTGCTCATCTCAGTTTCTAAGCTGAAGAGCCAGCGTTGTCTGTAGATGCCTCCTAGGTCATGTGGCTGGCATGACTGCATAGAATGCCATTACCTTTCCGCAGAAGTGGTATCTATTGATCTGCTCACATTTGCATGCTTTCGAACTGCTAGGTTGGCAGAAGCTGGGGCTTACAGCAGGAACTCACCCCACTCCCCAGATTCAAACCATCAACCTTTCGGTTAGCAAATTCAGCAGCTCAGCAGTTTAACCCACTGTGCCACCAGCAGGCCCTAGAAATAAGTTCTCCCCCCCTCCCCCCCCCAAAAAAAAAGAAGAAGAAGAGGAGGAGGAAAAAGTTAGATATTGAGATTTTGGGTGCTGGGCTACTACTCAAGTTGAACTGAAGCTGAATCTACACTGCCATGTAATCCAGATGTTCAAAGCAGATGATCCACTTTATCTTCTTTGAACTAGATTATATGAATCTACACAGTCATTTAATCCCGTTGAAAGCAGATAATCTATATTTTATATGACAGTGTAGATGGGGCCTAAGTGTTACTTTTTAACCATTGTTAATTCCCATTGCTCATTAGAGTATTAAACAGATTAAAGAATTGTCTTTGATTTTTGCACTTCTTTTGTAATTTGAATTTTGTTACTTTATGGACATAAAAAACTGAGATTGCAAAATGGACAAAACTGAATAAATACCCCTTTAAAATGTCTCTTTATAAGCACGTTTTAAAAGGCTATTTTCACCCTTTTAGCCAATTAAATCCCATGGTTGGATGCAAAACCATGCTGTTTAAAGCATGGACAGTGTTGGACTACGAACAATTGGCTACTGGCTTCCAGGAAAAAAAAGACAATTTATAGGTAATGAGGTCAAAAATAATATTGGTCCCTGGCCTGTCAGAATTAAAATCATGCCGATATCCCACATCGAATAGCTTAAGCAGCACCTCTGTAAAACCTATAGCACTTTTGACACAACACAGCACCATCTTTTGTCTGTCTTCACTTGTTAATTTTTCAGAGAAGTGCATGACTGCAAGAATTCTGATTCATTTGGCAGGCCAAATGGAAGCAATGTGCCTATGCTCACATGTGATGAAGAGATCAGGACAAGCTCCCCTCGCCTGAGTGCACATTTTATGTTAAAGTTGTGAAACCTGCCAATCTATATAGAAATGGAATGGACAAAGCATGTGGAAGTCCCAATTGGTGCTTCTAGCTCGGTGCTTCCTGGGAGAGTCAAGTCTGTGTGATCCTGGGCATCTTTACAGAACCATCAACCTTCCATGGTGGCAATCACATACTCAGACATCAATAACTCATAATTCAAATGGCCCTCTGGGAGAAAGATGCATTAGCAGGAACTCTCCATTACTTTCCATCCTAAACATAATACACACTGATTGGATCAATGCTACTGTATTGTCTAATGCCTGAATACGTTGTTGCTATGTGTTTTTTGGCAATCTCAGCACGGGGCATTTTTGGCAAGATTTGTTCAGCTGGATCACAAGGAAAGTGATCACACGAGCAAGAGTACCTCCATTGAAAATCTTTGGATTTCATGAGACAGAGCTGCGGAAAGCAGGGGAAAGTGGGAGATAATTTTCTTTGCATGTGGAATCATCTTCCTTACACTTCATGACATTCATCAGTGGTTGTTCAAGCTGTGAGTCCCCAGATGTTTTGGTCTTCAACCCCCAGAAATCCTAACAGCTGGTAAACTGGCTGGAATTTCTGGGAGTTGTAGGTCAAAATACCTGGGGACCCACAGCTTGAGAACCACTGCATTAAATACTACTGAGCCACCCACTTAAGAAATGGCCATCTACTGTGTTCTTCACATAATGTAGGGTAGGGTAGAGATATCTTGGCATTTAAAAAGCATTGCAAAGAGTTATATTTTTAGACACTTTCTAAGATGGTTCGTAAGTGGCTTTTTTACTAATTATCTAGATAGAGATGGGCAAAATGGCCAATTCTGTTATGTGATGGCATTCGTCATTTTCAGCTTTAAAACGACACGGTATAAAATGTTGAGGCTTTATTTGGGAAATAAAATCTCCAAACACTGAACACCAAATGTGATAGGAATGAGGCTTCTGTGTGTAAAAGCCCAAAAACAAAAGCTGCGCCAAGCTGGAATTTTTTGCTGGCCGAAAAACCTTATGAAAGTACTCTGGCCACCACCAAACTTAAAAGCACTGGCAAGCCCTTGGCATACTTGAAGTAACTTAAGCAAGAGAGAGTTGGATTAGGACTCAGGCTTGTGTTCTGAGGTAACACTAAAAGATTGTTCTTTAAAATCTATGCTGCCACCATTAGTCTCTTGTTTGCTGCAGGAAGCTGCTTTTAAAACTTCACCCACAGAGGCACACGTGAGGCAGATGTTGTGAACAACAAAACAATGATGTTTATTTAAGAGAACTTGAACAAATCAGGTATAAAGCTTAACTGTTTCAAAGTACTGGAATAAAAGTGTGTGGTTATGTTAAGCAGTTCAGACTTAGTTACACAGGAACACTTCTCTCTCCCTCCACAGAATTTACTGACAGGATTTCCTCTCTGAAAGTAAACTCCTCCACAGATAGTCCTACCCTGGATCTATCTCCTCACACCTCCACCAGCTATCTCCCTAATGGCTGTAGAAATCTATTCACTAGCTATCTCTGCTAGCCAAGTGACCAATTTTCAGGCCTCTCTCACTAACCCTTCACCACTCCTAACTCCTAGCTCCTTCTCCTTTGACACCCATAGTCAATCTCCTTTGACACTGACAGGGTTTTAAAACTTTCCCTTAAAACAGCGGTTCTCAACCGGGGGGTCACAACCCCCCGGGGGGTCGTTTGGCCATTTTGGAGGGGTCACGAGGCTGCCTCGAGGCAGCCGAGGGCTCCTTTGCGCGAGCCCTCCCTGGGCTCCGTCGTGGCCTTGCCATTTGGCGAGGCCGCTGGGAAGCCCAGGGCTCGGGTGAAGGCTGCCTCGGCTCCCTTGCAGCCTCGCCAAATGGCAAGGCCGCGAGGCAGCTGAGGGCTCCTTGGCACAAGCCCTCCCTGGGCTCTGTCATGGCCTCACCATTTGGCGAGGCCACGGGGGAGCCCAGGGCTGGGGTGAAGGCCACCTCGGCTCTCTTGCGGCCTCGCCAAATGGCAAGGCCACGAGGCAGCTGATGGCTCCTTTGCGCGAGCCCTCCCTTGATTGTGGGCTGGATTCAGAGTGCTCTTTGATTGTAGGTTAACTATAAATCCCAGCAAATGCAACTCCCAAATTTCAAGGTTTATTTTTCCCAAACTCCACCAGTGTTCACATTTGGGCATATTGAGTATTTGGGTCAAGTTTGGTCGAGATCCATCATTGTTTGAGTCCACAGTGCTTTTGGAGGTAGGTGAACTACAATTCCAAAACTCAAGGTCCATGCCTGCCAAACCCTTCCAGTATTTTCTGTTGGTCATGGGAGTTCTGTGTGCCAAGTGTGGTTCCATCGTTGGTGGAGTTCAGAATGTTGTCTGAGTGTAGGTGAACTATAAATCCCAGCAACTACAACTCCCAAATGACAAAATCAATCCCCCCCCAATCCCACCAGTATTCAAATGTGGGCATATCGGGTATTTGTGCCAAATTGGGTCCAGTGAATGAAACCACATCCTGCATATCAGATATTGACATGGGAATTCATAACAGTAGCAAAATTAGTTATGAAGTAGCAATGAAAATAATGTTATGGTTGGGGGTCACCACATTGTTTGAGTCCACAATTCTGTCTGGATGTAGGTGAACCACAACTCCAAAACTCAAGATCAATGGCCACCAAACCCTTCCAGTATTTTCTGTTGGTCAAGGAATATCTGTGTGCCAAGTTTGGTTCAATTCCATCGTTGGTGGAGTTCAGAATGCTCTCTGATTGTAGGTTAACGATAAATCCCAACAACAATACCACTGAGCTGCTGAGCTTGTTGACCGAAAGGGCACAGGTTCAAATCCTGTAAGCGGCATGTGCTTCCGCTGTCAGCCCCAGCTTCTGCCAACTTAGCAGTTCAAAAACAGGCAAATGTGAGTAGATCAATAGGTACTGCTCTGGTGGGAAGGTAACGGTGCTCCCTGCAGTTATGCTGGCCACATGACCTTGGAGATGTCTAAGGCAATGCTGGCTCTTCGGCTTAGAAATGGAGATGATCACCACACCCAAGTCAGACATGACTGGACATAATATCAGGGGAAAACCTTTATCTACAACTCCCAAATGACAAAACCAAACCCACCCAACCCCATCAGTATTCAAATTTGGGTGTATCGGGTAATTGTGCCAAATTTGGTTGGGGGGTCACCACAACATGAGGAACTGCATTAAGGGGTCACGGCAATAGGAAGGTTGAGAACCACTGTCTTAAAGTAATTTTTTTCCCTTTTGCCAAGTTAAGCTCCGCCCACTCTCTCTCAACCAATCACTAACTTCCCTCATTTCCCTCCAAAGCTGCTCTTTCTAAACAGGAAACGAGTAACTAAAATGGATTCCCCGGAACCCTTTTCAAAATGGCTGCCGAACTTCTTGGGCCTACTTTTCAAGGCTTGTCCTAACAGGTAGGGAATTCACTACACACAGTTACGCAATTTGTGGGAGGAGACGAAATACTCCTTTGAAAAAAGGCTCCACCATTACCTTTTGCTCTCAGAGAAGAGAATCTAGAGCAAAATGTGCTAAAGCAGGATATTCCTCCTCCTACAGTATAGAAACAGTTAACAACCTTACACATTACACATTACACGACTCATTCACTGTCGTCTCGTCATCAAAAACATGTTCCAGATTCGTCATCCATTGTTCCATTCCAGTGTTCATTAACCAATCATTGCACTAATTATTGGAACGCCTGCTCAAACAGCCAGGTCTTCACTTTTTTGCGGAATACCATTAGAGATGGTGCTAGTCTAATGTCCGTAGGAAGGGCGTTCCACAGCCGAGGAGCCACCACCGAGAAGGCCCTATCTCTCGTCCCCGCCAGCCGAGCTTGAGAAGCAGGCGGGATCGAAAGCAGACTCTCCCCAGAAGATCTCAAAGTCCTGGTGGGTTCATAGGCAGAGATGTGGTCGGATAGGTAGCTTGGGCAGGAACCGTTTAGGGCTTTAAAGGCCAACGCCAGCACTTTGAATTCAGCCCGGTAGCAGATCGGTAGCCAGTGGAGTTGGCGCAACAGGGGGGTTGTATGCTCCCTGCGCTCCGCTCCTGTTAAAATCATGGCTGCTGAGCGTTGGACTAGTTGGAGCTTCCGAGCTGTCTTCAAAGGCAACCCCACGTAGAGAGCGTTGCAGTAGTCTAAACGCGATGTAACCAGAGCGTGGACTACCGTGGCCAAGTCAGACTTCCCAAGGTACGGGCGCAGCTGGCGCACAAGCTTTAGCTGTGCAAATGCTCCCCTGGTCACCGCTGAAACCTGGGGTTCCAGGCTCAGCGATGAGTCCAGGGTCACACCCAAGCTGCGAACCTGCGTCTTCAGGGGGAGTGCGGCCCCATCCAACACAGGCTGTAACCCTATGCCCTGTTCGGCCTTGCGACTGACCAGGAGGACCTCTGTCTTGTCTGAATTCAATTTCAATTTGTTCGCCCTCATCCAGATCGTCACAGCGGCCAAGCACCGGTTCAGGACCTGGACAGCCTCCTTAGTAGCAGGTGGAAAGGAGTGACAGAGTTGGACATCATCCGCGTACAGATGACACCGTACCCCGAAACTCCGGATGATCTCCCCCAGAGGCTTCATGTAGATGTTAAACAACATGGGAGACGATATTGAGCCCTGAGGAACCCCACAAGACAATGGTTGTGGGGTTGAACAGGTGTCCCCCAACAACACCTGTATCGTAATCTACTCTTCCAAACACTTGACATGTTAAGTGGAATGAAGTCTACAGTGTGAGATTCCACCTTTAAAGAAGATGGAGAATTTATTTACCCCCATCACACAGGATCGCCTCCTCCTGCCTCTAGCTGAACCATGCATAGAGGAGACACGAGGCATCCCTCTTAAGACAGACACCACTTCTCTGGGCTCCTTTTCTTTCCCTCCCAATCTCCTTACTCACGATCACGGAAGTCTGAAACCTACTAAGCACTAGAACTTACTGTAATTGGTAAATAAGAAGGGAAAACAAAGTTACAAAGCCAGCAGTAGCGCAATTTCAAAAGCCAAGATTACTATCAAGGAGAAATGACAAAAAAATGAAGCGGTGATATCTTAGATTTGTAGTTTTCCTAATCAACTAAATAAAATTTGTATACCAGGCTCATGAAGCAGGATTTTGGGAGAGAAATTGCTATGCTCAATTGGAGACCACCTATAGGAATGCCCTTTACTCTAAGTCACTTTTTTCATGTCAGGAGTGACTTGAGAAACTGTAAGTTGCTTCTGGTGTGAGAGAGTTGGCCGTCTGAAAGGACATTGCCCAGGAGACACTCGGATGTTTTACCATCCTGTGGGAAGCTTCTCTCATGTCCCTGCATGGGAAGCAGGAGCTGGCAGACGGGAGCTTACTCTGCTCCCCATATTTGAATTGCTAACCTTTTGGTCAGCAGTCCTGCCGGTACAAAGGTTTGACCTATTGTGCCATAGGCAGAGGCGGCCCTAGGATATATATTTTTTCTGTTCGTCATGGGAGTTCTGTGTGCCATATTTGGTTCAATTCCATCATTTGTGGAGTTCAGAATGCTCTTTGATTGTAGGTGAACTATACATCCCAGTAACTACAACTTGCATATGTCAAGGTCTATTTTTCCCCAAGAGTGCCTCAAGAGCGCCCCTGGGCAAAATGAACTATACTGCAAAGGCTTACTTTGCGTAATGGGTTGAGCCGCCCCTGGCCATAGGGGTCCACTCCATGTCAGTGAAACGATTCAACATGGGAAAATTTGACAGATCCCATCTCATGTATTTTCCCCGGCTTTCTCCCATTTCCACATGAATCATGAGCTCAGAAGACAATTTCTTCCCATTTCCTGTCTCTCTTGTTTCCTACACTTCAGAGACAGTTCTCAGACAAAGCAGCTCAGGGAGAGGCAGAAGTTCCCTTGTGTCGTAGGATGGGATCTGAGTTGCTTCATCTATGAACTGTTTTAGAATTGTGTGGAAACGCGACCCAGGGAGGGGTGAATTGGCATGTGATTAGGTCCTTTCCCTACTGCTAGAGAGTGCCATAAAGGTGTCCACCAGATGTGGATCCCGAATCTCGAACCCATGGCTAGTTCTGTCCAAAATTGTGACAAATCACATGCTAGAGCAGTGTTTCTCAACCTGGGGATTGGGACACCTGGAGGGGTCGCAAGGGGGTATCAGAGGGGTCACCAAAGACCATCAGAAAGCACAGTATTTTCTCTTGGTCACAGGGGTTCTGTGTGAGAAGTTTGGCCCAATTCTATCATTGGTAGAATTCAAGGGGCTCTTTCATTGTAGGTGAACTATCAATCCCAACAACTACAACTCCCAAATATCAAGGACTATTTTCCCCAGGAATTCAAGGGGCTCTTTCATTGTAGGTGAACTATCAATCCCAACAACTACAACTCCCAAATATCAAGGACTATTTTCCCCAGGAATTCAAGGGGCTCTTTGATCGTAGGTGAACTATAAATCCCAGCAACTACAACTCCCAAATATCAAGGACTATTTCCCCCAAACTCCACCAGTGTTCGCATTTCGGCATATTGAGTATTTGTGACATGTTTGGTCCAGATCCATCGTTGCTTGACTCCAGTGCTTTCTGCGTGCAGGTGAACTACAACTCCCAAACTCAACGTCAATGCCCGCCAAACTCTTCCAGTATTTTCTGTTGGCCATGGAAGTTCGGTGTGCCAAGATTGGTTCAATTCCATTGTTGCTGGAGTTCAGAATGCTCTTTGATTGTAGGCGAACTATAAATCCCAGCAACTACAACTCCCAAATATCAAGGACTATTTCCCCCAAACTCCACCAGTGTTCACATTTCGGCATATTGAGTATTTGTGACAAGTTTGGTCCAGATCCATCATTGTTTGACTCCACAGTGCTTTCTGGGTGCAGGTGAACTACAACTCCCAAACTCAAGGTCAATGCCCACCAAACTCTTCCAGTGTTTTCTGTTGGTCATGAAAGTTCGGTGTGCCAAGATTGGTTCAATTCCATTGTTGGTGGAGTTCAGAATGCTCTTTGATTGTAGGTGAACTATAAATCCCAGCAACTACAACTCCCAAATGACAAAATCAATCCCCCCCCCAACCCCACCAGTATTCAAATGTGGGCGTATTGGGTGCCAAATGTGAATGAAAATACATCCTGCATATTGGATGTTTAAATTAGGATTCATAACACTACAAAATTACAGTTATGATGTAGCAACAAAAATAATTTGATGGTTGGGGGTCACCACGATATGAGGAACTGTATCAAGGGAAGGTTGAGAAACTCTACGCTAAAGCAACCAAACCCCCTTACTTGGTCACAGGATGGAATATTTTTTGGCTGGCTTAGACTTTCCTTGCTTCTCTAAAAAAGCATAATGCAGTTTGTTAGTAACATGCCATCCTCACTGAAGGAAGCAGAAAAGAAAGTGGGTTGTCAGGTCAGGATCAAAAGCACAAGCGGAATATGTCTTTCAAGAACATAAAAATTGCAACAAAGGCTCTGGTGAGGTCCCGGTGACATCATTTCCAACCAATCCTGTATCATCTTTCGCAAAGGATCTGAGTATTACATTTCCAAAGCATAACATGCAAACCAATTTCCGGTAGGAACTCACACATGTAACAGGATTACACATCTAACAAAGAGAGGAGCTTGAAACTCTAGGCAAGGGATTTAGCTAATGTTACTTTCAGGAACGAAAGGGGCTATTGTTTTAAGGCAGATGAGGTAACTGTTCTAAGGAGGAGGAAGCCTTTACTTCTAAGACTAGAAAAGTACAGCCTCTCTGCAGCAAGATGGTGTTTCTGGTGAGGAAATCAGAATGTGCTTGCCATTTTTGGCCCTAAACACCAGCTCAATTAAAATAACAAAGAATCTGTGGCATCTCAATGACCAATGATGACACTATGGTATAAGGTAATACTCTGAAGGTAGCATATGCTATGTGATCATGGAAGTGAAGCAGGATCATCCCTGGTTAATTCTTGAATAGGAGAGCACCAATGAGTATTAAATGCTATATGACTATATTTAAGAGGAAGAGGCTGGCAAAGCCACCTCTGAGTACTTCTTGCCTAAGGGAACCTAATTAAATTAATGGGGTCACCATAGGTTGATAGGAAAGCACAAGCTTGTGTTGACTTTATCATACAGTATATGTGCCTGGCAGCTCCAAATATCCTTTCATACCTTTGACAAAGTAGATTCCAGAAAGCATATAGCATAAGAAGTGAGTTTGCCCTTCCAGTGTTGTTGATGAACAGTTCTCCCACCTAGAAATCAAGACAATGAAGTAATTTTACTTTTTTTGACTGTATATATTTTTATTTGAATTTGACAGAAAGAAAATCTAGATAAATAAAAAAGTAATGTTCGTTTGTGGGATTAACATAATTCAAAAACCACTGGATGAATTGAAACCAAATTTGGACACAATACACCTATCAGGCCAACAAGTGACCATCACTCATAAAAACACTGAAAAACACAGGAGAAGAGACTTAAAAAGCCAAAAAACAAAATAACATTTCTATATAAATAAAAAAATGTAATGTTTGTTTGTGGGATTGATATCGAGCTAGAATTTGGAGGTTCCCGCTCAGGAGACCCACCAATGAGAGTCCGGTACTCTGGCGAGCAAAAAGAGAGACCCAAAAGAATTTTCCTGATTTTTTCCCAAATAAATCTCAGCAAAGTTGAAGAAAAGCCACAGAGTTGTTTTATTGCGATCCAGCTGGAAAGGATGTCATACCGCGATCATTCGTCAAGCAGACATACATTCAGTACATTGCCTTACAATTTTATAGAGAAACAGAACTGCAAAAGTTCAAATTTCCCACATACACCCACCCACCCCCCACACACCCCCGCCGGCTGTCATCATCAGCTGGAGGGGAGGCGCGGCCGGCTTAGGCGTGCCTTAGCCAATCAGGGAGCCAGCGCTGCTTCGGCTCTTGATCCAATGGGAGTCAAGGAGGTGATACGAACGGGAAAACAATGAACCGGTATCCCTGGGACGCGAAAATTGCATCCCAGGTAGGCCGGAAGCTATCTGCAATCCGGAAGAAGAAAGGTTTATGTAGAGAGAAGTTAGAGGCAATGAAAGGACACAAAGTAACACTATGGAGAGAGAAAAAATTACAATTAAATGATATTTTATTGGGGGACGTGTTACAATATTAGGGCTGGGGAAGAAAGCAAAGTAAAAGGGAGACCCTAGGTTGTTGAGGCTGCTGCTAGGACACATTTCATAGGTTACTGGCCCAACGGGGCATCCCGGATCTGTGGAACTCCCTGCTGTAAGTCAGATCAAATTTAAAGCAGGGGCTCTCAGAGGGTCGACCTCAGGATTAGTGTAACTCAGAAACCACTTGTGATTCACCCAAGGTTTAGGAGCCCCTGGTTTAGGAGCCCCCGGTGGTGCAGTAGGTTAAAGCCCTGTGCCGGCAGGACTGAAGACGAACAGGTCACAGGTTCAGATCCGGGGAGAGGCAGGCGAGCTCCCTCTATCAGCTCCAGCTCCTCATGTGGGGACATGAGAGAAGCGTCCCACAAGGATGATAAAAACATCAAATCATCCGGGAGTCCCCTGGACAATGTCCTTGCAGACGGCCAAATCTCTCACACCAGAAGCGACTTGCAGTTTCTCAAGTCGCTCCTGACACGACCAAAAAACCCAAGGTTTGCCATAACTCAGAAACTACTTGAAGACACAAAACAACAGTGCCTCTGAGGCTGGATCTACATTGCTCTATATCCCAGGATCTGATCCCAAATTATCTGCTTTGAACTGGATTATATGAGTCTACACTGCCAGATAATCTGGGATTAGACCCTGGGATATAGTGTAGATGAAGCCTGTGTTTTAAAAGAGAGAGAGAAACCAATTTAAGAGTGTGAATAAAATGCTTGGAACTGCTAAGATTCATTTACTTCATCCCTATGTATACACTCAAGGTGACACGTTTATTGTCTCAGCTGCATTGAGGAACTGGGAGAAAATGGTGTTTCAGAACTAGTATAGTAGCAGAGAAGACTTTTCTGTGTTTTGTTTGAAATGTCAAACCTGTCAACGGAGAGGGAAAAACCTGGCAGTGGATCCTCTTTCATAGGGCAACGTAGAAGTAGTTCTCTTTCAGATTGTACCTTATGTACACATGGAAACACAGTGCCCACACAAGAGAGATTGGAAAAGCTTCTCTTTTTATTCCAGAAATGGACTTGCTGCTGGCTAGAGGATTCTGGGAGCTTTATTTAAACAACAAAAATTGTCCAAGCTCTACCCGTCCACTGGGAACTGGGCCATGAGACCTTCTTGCTAGAGCTGTCCATCATTGCTGGAAGGCTGAAACTCAAGGGAAGTTACTGTTTCATCACTGCCAACTTGATTTCCATATGAAAGCCATTTTGATGTAGCTACAAACCTGCTTGGAAGTCTAGTTCAGGCCTTAACGCATTGTGTACCGAGTCTTTCTACCCTTGTGTTGTGTAGAAGACCACCTGAAATGTATCCAGATCTATAGACTTGAGATGTAGAGACACTTGAGTACAAAGATGTACTATTTTCCTTTCAAACACATCAGTCCGTTCAATTCCTCAAGGCATCATGAAAGGAGGGATTGCTCCAATCCCAAAATGTTGCTATGGATGCAAAAATAGAGAACTTGAATCCTTAGCTTCTATTGCTATGCCAGAATTTTCTGCACAGATTTGATCACATGAGACATAGTTGTTATAGATATTCAAAACCATGGGTCTCGGATTGATGAATAGGTCTGAGAACATGGGTATCCCATTGCCAAGGAGACAAGAGTAGATGTGTATCTGCTTGCAGGCAGTCTCTTATCCCCAGGGAAAATAGGAGTAATAGGCTTGCCAGGGACATCTGAGACTACAGATCCATTGTCACAGTAGAGCCTCGGGCTTCTATTACATCTCGTATAAGCTATAGTCTTCAAATCACTTAACCTGAGGTTGTATCACTAGAGTCACAGGGGATAGTTGATTTAACAACAGCAGCCATGATGTGTCTGGGATCTGAGATATATTGCTTAGCCTGAAGGATGTTCTGATCCAGGGCCCCAGGAAGAGCTGGCTGTACCACTTTTCACATTGAGATGACTGCCTCAAGTCACAAATGTTGAAGATTGGGGAGTTGGCAGAGCTATGTGTGCCAAGCAATTTTGTGCCAATGCACTTGAGCCAGCCCTCAAGTGCATTGGAGGATGTTATCTTGTTTTCAATGCTGAAATAAGACTCACCTACCCATTTGGTTAACTTTTGTGTTTGGAAGGGAAGGAGGGAGAATAGGTGCCATCTTGTTTTCCTTTTCAGACAGGGGGAAAGGAGAGGGGGAGATCTTGGCTTCCCAATCTTTTTCTCCGCGTTATTGTCCATGTTGATCAATATGATTTCTTCGTTAATCCCAACGGCTTTGGTTTCTAAGTATTTGTTTCGTTTTCTTCTCCCGCATATGTCCCTAGTTTGTATTTAGTATCAGGTTTTTCATAAATTCTTCGAACTTCTGCCAATCAGTTTTTCTTATAGGTATTCCTGTGTAGTCTTTCAGATAGAAAGTCAATTTATCCATATCTTTTATTTCCCATATTTTATTTAGCCATTCCTCTTCAGTCGCCACATCTTTTAATTTCCATTTCCTGGCATACGTTATTCTGGCCACAGTCGTCAAATATGTAAACAAAATATCTTCGTTTTCTGCAAGCTTCAAATCTTCATCAAAGCTTCAAATCTTCAGGGAGAAAAGAAGTACCCAATAGAGTTTTCCCTGATTTTCCAATAAAAAGTCTCACCAAGTTGAAGAAAATGCCACCGAGTTGCCTTTATTTCATCCCAGCTGGTATGGATATCAATCTGCAATCCTTTGCCAAAAAGTTATATTTTTGCAAGGCAGAAAGTACATTTTTATAGATAAAACAGTACTGTAAGGTTCAAACCTCCCGCCCCCACCCCCTCTTGCTGGCTTCACACTGATTGGTGGGTGTAATCAGCTGGAGGGGAGGGGCGGCTGGCTTTGCTGCATCTCGGCCAATCAAGGAACCAGCACCGCTTTTACCTTTCGGTCAATGAAGTATGAAGAGGCGGTCCAGGCGGGAAACAAAGAACCGGGATGAAAGAGATGAGTGGATTTAAATGGCTTAATGGTTGTCCAATTGCTGGCGATAACTCCAAGAGTCCTCAAGCTAGCCTTTTGTATTGTTCCAAGTTTATGAAATAAACATCTTGGTCTGGTGTGGATGCCAGACCCCGACAATCCTTAGTCCTGGATATGGAATCAATTGATGATATCTTGTCTCTAGTTTCAGCCAAGGGGATGAAGACAATGGGTGAGGCAGTTGGGGCCCCCAAATCGTAAGGCAGGATGTCCCCTTTGTGAAGAATGATTATATCACCATGGGGCACATCCTTCAAGTGGCCATGCTCCGAAGCCTGAAGGTGTGTGCCTATTTTATTGTCCATGCAAGAGGTTTCTGTTGAGTCCTTTCAGATCATTATCTATCCCAGGAAATGAGAAGATTTTCATGAGATCTTTGGTGTGCTGGGGTGACGAAGAGGTGGCATTTCATATTTAATACAGACACATATATGGGGTTCATAAGGCATACATTCATAAAGAGGGGGAAAGAAATCATATCAACCCTCCCCACCCCCACCCAGAGTCCATCTCATAAAGTATGGAGAGCATAATGTTTTTCTTGGCTAACCTTTAGCCTGGCTATGTAAATGTTTCTCAGCTCAAAAGGGAGTCTCTTTTGTTTGTGAGTAGTTGACTAAGATGGGAAACCAATTGGAGAGCCATTAATTCTCTAGCCCAGTTGTGTCTCAGATGGAAAAAGTCAAATAACTTTTGTGGCATGGTTTTCAGTAATAAATGTGTTACCTTCTGCTATATATGAAATATAGGGCAAAAACCTTGATTAAATATACACACTATCTGACATGGGAAGGGTCCCTGTTGTTGTTGTTAGTGTCTTTGCAAATTGGCCAAGACTTGATCCCTATTATCCAGCCTGATGTCCTTGTCCTTAGCAAAACTATAAGTTTCTATCTCGGGGGGGGGGGGGTCATGTTCGACTTCAGTGTCAAACTGCATTAATTCTATAGTGTAGATGTACCATATCCTGTGTGTGAGAGAAAAGCAAATCCCTCTTTTAATTGAAGCAATAGAGATACATATGCTCCAAAAGGAAACTATGCTTTCTTTCAGTAAAACGATTGCTTCCACCTGTGGAAGTTTAACTGATTAATCAATTCATTCTTCATGCAAAAGTCCTAATTAAAAATGTTTGTTGAATGTTCCTAATCTAGTGACAACTTTGGTAAAAATTTCTTTCAGGTGTAATATTAGAAATTGCAGAAAAGTATTGTAATTTCCAGTGGGATCTGGAGCTTAATTTCCCTTGGCAACCTGACTTCCCACTGTGCCCTTGCAGCCAAGGAAACAAAGGTTTGTGATCACAGGCCATTAGGGATCAAAGACTGAGAGCCACATAAACAGGCCACAGACTGGGCCTCTGGCAAAGGGTACAGTGAGGGCCGGCAGCATCTACTCTCTTTCAAAAGCCAGAGCCAGGAGATAGCCAAGATCAATATATTGAATGGGAATTACAAGGGTGAGAAGAGCAAGCCTAATGCAGGGTATTTAAGAAAATCAATTGGTATTGATGGGTCCAAGAAGCACAGCCAGCTCTGGCTCAGCTGCCATAAGCAATTCCCCAGCAATACAGGCTCAGCATGGACACAGGGGATAAGCCAAACCTTTGTGGCAGTGTATTGTAACAAGGTTAGCATGCCCCTGAGGCTGTGTGTACTTTCTGTCCCTCCGCTGTGCTGGAGATTATTCTGTACATGAGTGACACATTAATACTTATATAGAGAGCTTGACAAAGTTACTTCTCCCAGAACCCCAATGTACTAGTGGAATTGTGTGAGTTATAATCTAAAAATTAATTTTCTTAGGTTTTATCAAAATGATCATCCTTTGTGCAAATATGTCTGCCTGGAGGGACAGGCCATCTAGTATATTATGCATATCATAATAGAACAGTGTTTTTGTTGTGTGCCTTCAGGTCAATCTAGGCCAACCATAAAGGGAACATATTACTTGGTTTTCTTGGGAAATTGTTGTTCGGAAGTTTGCCATTGCCTTCATCTGAAGCTAAGAGGGTGTGACTTGTCGCAGGTGGTAGCCAGTCTTTTTTTCTTGGCCAGCATGTTATAATCTTGAGGACCTAAGCACCTTAATGGCACTAGATCCTGAAAGTTAAGCAAGGTCAGCCCTGGTTAGTACTTGAATGGTAGACCACCAATGAATGTTGGAAGCTATGTTGCTACATCGAAGAAATGAGAAAAAACACTTCTGTTACTTGTCTAAGGTGGGATCTACACTGGCCTAAATCCCAGGATTTGATCCCAGATTATCTGTTTTGAACTGGATTATATGAGTCTACACTGCCATATAATCTGGGCTAAGGAGATAATTCTTTATTATGTTTATTTAGGCTAACCCCTACTTTACTTTATTCATAAGTGATATTATTTGATTTCAAGTTTTGCTTTGATTGTTGTTTATGTGTTTATTGGCATTGAAAACAGGTGAAAACTTGGCTCTGGAAACTGGCATTTGAAGAATGAGTCAAGTCCTGTGATATGGGTGGATGTCGACGAATTATGACTTTATGATGACGACTGACCATTGTAATTATATGATTGTATTTGTTTTTAATGTTTTAGTGTAATCTGGAATACTATGTTTTTAATGATTGTTGTAATATTGTTGTTGGAAACCGGCCTGAGTCCCTCGATGGAGGTGGGAAGACCGGAATACAAAACTGCTAAATAAAAAATAAATATAAATAAATAAATAATGTTTGCTATTGTTATTTCTGTAATGTCCTGTGTCCCTTTGGGGAGAAAGGGTGGGTTATAAATACATTATTATTGTTGTTATTATTATTATTCTGACACAAAAACACAGTATGTCACAGCAAATGAGATATATATGCTGGGTTTCGTATCACAAAATCACAAGTCGAACACTTCCCAAGCGTCTAGGACAATATGATGTATTTTCGAATGATGAGCGCAGATCCTTTTGCTGTTAACAGATTGTGATTTTGTCAATGTTTATTGTTTCCAAATGCCGGCTGAGATCTTTTGGCAGGCCACCCAGTGTGCTGATGACCACTGGGACCACCTAGACTGGTTTATGCCAGAGCCTTTGCAGTTCAATTTTGAGTCTTGATAACGGCTGAGTTTTTCCTGTTGTTTTTCCTCAATGCGGCTGTCACCTGTTATGGCAACATCAATAATCCAAACTTGTTTTTTTCCCCACAATCGTGATGTGTGATGTATTGTGTTCCAAAGCTTTGTCAGTCTGGATTCGAAAGTCCCACAGTATTTTTGCATGTTCATTTTCCACTACCTTTGCAGGTTTCTGATCCCACCAGTTCTTTACTACTGGCAGGTGGTACTTGTCATTATTATTATTATTATTATTATTATTATTATTATTATTATTTGAAACACAACAAGATAAGTCTACATCAGACAAGATCACTCTGCTGGCGGTTGTATTGGATCACATATTGGACACTGGGTGCAGTGCCTAAAGACTTTGGCCTGTACTTAAACACAATCGGCGCTGACAAAATTACCATCTGCCAGCTGCAGAAGGCAACCTTACTGGGATCTGCATGCATTATTCGCCGATACATCACACAGTCCTAGACACATGGGAAGTGTCTGACGTGTGATCCAATTCAACAGCCAGCAGAGTGTCTGCTGTGGACTCATCTTGTTGTATTTCAAATTATTATTATTATTATTATTATTAGGGATTGGATCCTGGGATATAGGGCAGCGTATATCCAGCCTAAGAAAGCCCTGTGAAATTAATAGAATTGTCACACATCAAAAAGTGACTTCAAGGCACATACATTCACACATTCACACGTTATAATCCAAACTGTTGTGAGGCAGTAGCATGTGACCATCTGACAGATTTACTGAGGCCTCTTTTACACTGCTCTATAACCCAGGATCTGATCCCAAATTATCTGATTTAAATTAGATTATATGAGGACCCCTCCAGACAGGCCCTATATTCCAGGATCTGATCCCAGGTTTTCTGCTTTAAAATGGATTATACGATTCCACATTGCCAGATAACCTGAGATAAGAAGATAATCTGGGATCAGATCCTGGGGTATAGGGGCAGTGTGGAAGGGGCCTTACACTGCTATATATAATTCAGATTATCTGTTTCGAACTGGATTATATGGAAGTGTAAACTCCTATAATCCAGTTCAAAGCAGATAATGTGGATAATGTTGATAATCAGGATTATATGGCAGTGTAGAAGGGGCCTGAGTATATACAGCCAGCCTCTATACAGCTACCAAAAGCAGGGTATAAATCCAATATTGGATTTACACCCTGCTTTTGGTTGCTGTATAAAAAGTAGCTGTATATAAGTTGCATTCTGATCTTGATCTCCCAGTTCTAACCAGGACATTCTGGCCACCATCTTCTGGCCCTGTTGAAGTTTGAAGACAAGAGGATCAAAACATTTATAGCAGGGATATCAAACTCATTTTCATGGAGGGCCACATTAGCCTTGGGGTTGCCTTCAAAGGGCTACTGAATCCATGGATGGATAATCTGTGGACACAGAGGGCCAACTATACAGTAGATATGTACTTTACATGGTGGTCAGTGCTCTTAACTTTTTATTCAGATGTTACTAAACAGGAGCCCCTGGTGGCGCAGTGGGTTAAACTCCTGTGCCGGCAGGACTGAAGACCGACAGGTCGCAGGTTCGTATCTGGGGAGAGGCGGATGAGCTCCTTCTATCAGCTCCAGCTCTTCATGCAGGGACATGAGAGAAGCATCCCACAAGGATGATAAAAACATCCAATCATCTGGGCGTCCCCTGGGCAACGTCCTTGCAGACGGCCAATTCTCTCACACCAGAAGTGACTTGCAGTTTCTCAAGTCGCTCCTGACACGACAACCCCCCCCCCCCCCACTAAACAACAACTCATCGCTTTTGATTATCCGCCATATGGACTGGGGATAATAGGAATTGCAACCCAACAGCACTTGTGACTCTGAGGTTGAGTAAAGCTTAAAGGATGTTTTAAAGTCAGGCATCATATCCACAAGCCTTGTATCTAAATCCAAACCCCACTATCCTGTTAAACAGATAACACTGCAGCCTTCTAGAAGTTACTGTACTATGAATCCCATCAGCTCTAGTCATGATGTATAATGATGAGGAATACAGAAGTTGTAGTCCAGCATCTGGAGGACTACATAAAATGACATGGCAGGCCAGATTCAACAGGCAGCCCTTGAGTTTGTCACATGAGATTTATAGGAACAGGAATGCGCATCTATGCATCCCCACAAAGACAGTTGCATAAATCGTTATGTCCCAAAGCATTTTGTGGAAGACAGCTTTGTGATCAATAGATTTCCTCCATTGCCTTTTGGAAGAGTGCTCGCAGCTCTTTGTCTTTTAAAAAACCCTGACAAATTGTGTTCAAGGCCAGGTCCACACGGAATACAATGCAATGCTTGCCAACCTGAAGCTGTTTAAAGACTGCAGAAATCAGGCTAGGTTTGATTTCTCCAGTGAGGCTCTATGTGCACGCAGGTTGCTTGTTGATTTATGGCAACCCCATGGATTTTATATGGGTTTTTTTTTTCAGGCAAGGAGTACTCAGGCCCCTTCTCTGCTGTCTTTATATCCCAGGATCTGATCCCAGGTTTACTGATTTGCAGTGGATTATTATTATTATTATTATTATTATTATTATTATTATTATCAGGGCCTCAAAATTGAACTGCAAAGGCTCTGGCATAAACCAGTACAGGTGATCCCAGTGGTCATTGGCACACTGGGTGCTGTTCCAAAAGATTTTAGCCGGCATTTGGAAACAATAAACATCAACAAAATCACAATCTGTCAACTGCAAAAGGCCACCTAACTTGTATCTGCGCACATCATTCGGAAATACATCACACAGTCCTAGACGCTTGGGAAGTGTTCGACTTGTGATTTTGTGATACGAAATCCAGCATATAGATCTCATTTGCTGTGACATACTGTGTTTTTGTGTCAGAATAATAATAATAATAATAATAGAAAATGGCTATACAGCCCGAAAAACCTACAACAACCCAATAATAATACTTTATTTATATTCCGCCCTATCTTCCCAAGGGGACTCAGGGCAGATTCCAAGCAAATAAAAAAGCAAACATTAAATGCCTCAGTAGTACGGTACCAGATAAAACATAATACTCCAAAGCAATCCCACTTATAAAAAACAAGTTATAATACAAGTTATAATACTTACTGGACTGACCTTGAAGGAGCTGGGGGTGGTGACAGCCGACAGGGAACTCTGGCGTGGGCTGGTCCATGAGGTCACGAAGAGTTGGAGACGACTGAACGAATGAACAACAACATAATACTTACAGATTAAATCAAGCATAACCTTGATTTAGATAGGGGACCAGGGTATAGTTCCATCTTGTCTCCTGTGCTATTCTAAATCTATAATATAATGTAATATAATATAATATAATATAATATAATATAATATATTGTATATACATATAATATTTATAATATTATAATGTAATGCAATATAATACTACTACTAATATGTCATTGTAATTATATATTTATATTATATGTAATATTACTAATAATATCACAATATAATGGTATAGTACAATATATGTAATATTTAATTCTGATATTGTACTATGCTGATAATATAATATATTGTATGTAGGTATATATCTTGTAAGCCGCTCTGAGTCCCCTTCGGGGTGAGAAGGGCGGCATATAAATGTCCTAAATAAATAAATAAATAAATACAGATTAAATCAAGCATAACCTAACAAAAATTATCTCCAAATAAGAAACCTAAACATAAAACATTCACATTCAATTACACCCCCCCCCAAACAAAAATTACATTTTTATTTATATAGATCTCTATATTTACTGGAAGGAAAAAGGCCTTTAATTTAATGGAAGGAAAAAGGAAGAGAGGCCGACCAAGGGCAAGGTGGATGGATGGCATACTTGAAGTGACTGGATTTACCTTGAAGGAGCTGTGGGTGGTGATGGCCTGGGCTGGTACATGAGGTCTGGCATGGGAGCTCTGGCATGGGCTGGTACATGAGGTCACGAAGAGTCGGAAATGACTGAATGAATGAACAACAACAAAACAACAACAACAATATTTACTGAGCGTGCATTCACTTTTTAAAAATGAGTCCCACTTATACCCTTAATGAACACAGTTCATAGTAGACTGAAGAGTCTTCATCTCAGTGCCGCTTATGAAAGGGCCCCAGATGATAGATTTTGTTTGACGCAGTTCTGTTCAATCTGACTGGGCAGACCAATGCCAGTTTGATTTGCTTCAGAGCACTGCAGATGCAAACCCACAGGGCCTGTAATCCCAGGAGGACATCCTCGTATGGAAATGCGGAGAGAGGAGAGAAGGAGCAAAATCAGACCCAGCTCTGGCCTAACCTTAGTCGCTGTCCATGGTGGAGACTTTGTTCACCCCAAGGAGTTTTCTCCAGTGAGATGGAACAATTTGTTTGCATGGCGTTGCTTGTGTTTGCTGCGTTTCTCTTGTCTCTACATGAAGACATGTTGAGCGGGTGGGAAGGGATCCTTGCTGGGAATCTACAGGAAGTCTGATGTTAGCTGCCTGATTCAGGGAGAGCTAGAGAAGTGTTGTAAGGTGGAAGACTCGGGGTACAGAGCAGAGATTCCTTTGATTTCTTCTGTGGTTGCATTTATGCTTCTTATTAGTATTCGCAGTTGTACAAATGCCTAGCAGTTCCACACAGGCAGGAAGCAACAGATGCTGGGATTTTTTGCTAAACTGCCACTCCACTTTGAAAGCACGGTTTGAAATGTAATAAGCAGGTTTCAGGATACACTTTAGAATTAATGCATTTCAACACCACTTAGAATCCTAGAGTTGGAAGAGACCTCCTGGGCCATCCAGTCCAACCACTGCCAAGAAGCAGGAAAATTGCATTCAAAGCATCCCTGACAGATGGCCATCCAATGTCTGTTTAAAAGCTTCCGAAGAAGGAGCCTCCATCACACTCTGGGGCAGAGAGTTCCACTGCTGAATGGCTCTCACAGTCAAGAAGTTCTTCCTCATGTTCAGATGGAATCTCCTTTCTTGTAGTTTGAAGCCATTGTTCCGCGTCCTAGTCTCCAGGGCAGCAGAAAACAAGCTTGCTCCCTCCTCCCTGTGACTTAATAATAATAATAATAATAATAATAATAATAATAAACCTTTATTTGTACCCCACTCCCATCTCCCGAAGGACTCGGTGCGGCTTACAAGAGGCCGAGCCCAAATATAATAGTAAAAACAACAGCAACAACAAACAGCAAAATAACTAAAAAAACAAAGCAATAACATTGACAACACACAATAACACAATTGTCATTGGCTCTTTAAGCCGCTCTTCATAGGGCTTGCTCTCCAGACCCTTGATCATTTTAGTCGCCCTCCTCTGGACACATTCCAGCTTGTCAATATCTCTCTTCAATTGTGGTGCCCAGAATTGGACACAATATTCCAGGTGTGGTCTAACCAAGGCAGAATAGAGGGGTAGCATGACTTCCCTGGATCTCAACACTATGCTCCTATTGATGCAGGCCAAAATCCCATTGGCTTTTTTGCCGCCACATGACATTGTTGTCTCATGTTTAACTTTCTGTCCACAAGGACTCCAAGATCTTTTTCACATGTACTGCTCTCGAGCCAGACTCATTGGTCAATGCTATGGAATCATGGGAATTGTAGCTTTAAAAGGTATTTAACCCTCTATCAGAGAATGCTGGTGCCATGACATTCAAAGGAGTGTCAAACTGTGTTAGCTCTACAGTGCAGATGCTCAGTCACACACAAATATGCTCTACCTGGTTCAGTTTTCTAATGAATAGGATATAGAGGGTTTGGATTTGTGTTGTCCAGGCTTTCATGGCTGGAATCACTAGGTTGCTGTGAGGTTTCCGGGCTGTAATGCTATATTCCGGAAGCATTCTCTCCTGATGTTTTGTCCACATCTATGGCAAGCATCCTCAGAGGTTGTGAGGTCTGGTGGAAACTACGCAAGTGGGGTATATATATCTGTGGAATGTTTGGGATGGGAGAAAGAACTCTTGTCAGATTGAGGCAAGTGTGAATGTTGCAATTGACTACCTTGATTAGCACTGAATGGCATTGCAGCTTCAAAGCCTGTCTGCTTCCTGCCTGGAAGACTCCTTTGTCCATAAATTACAACTTGTCCAACGGTCAGCAGCCAGATGGGGAAACTTACAGGGAGTGGTAAACCCCCCCCCCCCCCCCCGTTTAAGGAGCTCCATTGGCTGCTGTTCATTTTCTAGTCCCAATTCAAGGTGCAGGTTCTGACCTATAAAGCCCTAAACCAGTGTTTCTCAACCTGGGGGTCGGGACCCCTGAAGGGGTCACAAGGGGGTATCAGAGGGGTCACCAAAGACCAGCAGAAAACACAGTATTGTCTATTGATCATGTGAGGTTCTGTGTGGGAAGTTTGGTCCAATTCTATCATTGGTGGGGTTCAGAATGTTCTTTGATTGTGAGTGAACTATAAATCCCAGCAACAACAACTCCCAAATGTCAAGGTCTATTTTCCCCAAACTTCACCAGGGTTCACATTTGGGCATACTGAGCATTCATTCCAAGTTTGGTCCATCATTGTTTGAGTCCACAGTGCTCTCTGGATGTAGGTGAACTACAACTCCAAAACTCAAGATCAGTGCCCACCAAACACTTCCAGTGTTTTCTGTGTGCCAAGTTTGGTTCAATTCCATTGTTGGTGGAGTTCGGAATGCTCTTTGATTGTAGGTGAACTATAAACCCCAACAACTGCAACTCTCAAATGACAAAATCAATCCCCCTTCAACCCCATCAGTACTCAAATTTGAGCGTATTTGTGCCAAATTTGGTCCAGTCAATGAAAATATATCCTGCATATCAAGTATTTAAATTACGATTCATAATAGTAGTAGTTGTGAAGTAGCAACAAAAATAATAATAGCTTGGGGGTCAACACAATATGAGGAACTGTATTAAGGGATCGAGGCATTAGGAGCAGGCATGTAGCCGGGGGGGGGGGGGCTCGGGGGGCTTCAGCCCCCCCCCCCCGAAATTTTCATGGTGGTTCGCGAAAAGGCCTTATTGGTGCATTATTTAAACTGTTATGTTTATTCATATCATGATCTGATCACCATACTCAATATATCCCATATGCATGGGGGTATTGGGGTAATGATACAAAAGGTTTGCTAGGCTAGACCCTCTTTCACTCAGACTCAGCCCCCCCCCCCCCCCGAAACGAAATCCTGGCTACGGGCCTGATTAGGAGGGTTGAGAACCACTGCCCTAAACGGTTTGGGACCCGTCTACCTTCGTAATCGTATCTCTCTCCATGAACCAGCCCGAACTCTTCGATCTTCGGTGAGGCCCTCCTTTCGCCCTTGCCAGTTTCTCAGACTCGCTTTGTGGGTATAAGGGAGAGAGCTTTCTCCTCTGTCCCCCCCCCCCCCCCCCCGACTCTGGAACTCATTGCCCGGAGAGATTAGGAAAGCCCCTACCTTAGAAACCTTTACAAAGAATCTCAAGACCTGGCTCTGCCGTTGCGCTTTTGGAGAGTAGTTACCTATTCTTAATCAATTGCTCCCCTCAATGTCTTTGTCCTAGAAATACACACACACACACACGCCTTGTACGAAGGTCAGTCTATTACCCTGTCTCTCTACAAGTTCTCACTCACAAATAATTCTGCCCCTTTATCTCACCCTGAGTTTTTAAATCATTTTATGTACATGCGGCCCGCTCACTGTCATTATGCTTGGTTTACTGCTTTTTTTTTTATTGTAGTCATATGTTCTGTATTTTTCTGCGATGTTGTTTATTTTATTGTAACTTGTTTCTTATTTTATTATAATTTGTTGTATGGGCTTGGCCTCATGCAAGCCGCCCCAAGTCCCAGTTGGGGAGATGGTGGCGGGGTATAAATAAAGTTTATTATTATTATATTATTTGCTGGGAGGTGTCTGCTGGCCCTGATTGTTTGGATTTCTCATTTGGCAAGACACAGAGAGAGAGCTTCCTTCTCCCCACTAGAATACCATTCGGTCCATCTCTTAGGTTGGATTTACACAGCATATAATCCACTTCCAGAATACAGATTAACGGTATTGAACTGGATTATCTGGTGTAGTGAATCTTACTTAGTAGGCCTGGATAACAGTATGGCAAACCTCCATTTTGTGAGTGGATGCCAGGGAGGCAGCCATCTTGAGTGAGGATAGTTAGAAGAGGGGAGGAGTTTGGAAGTCTCCTAGGATTAGCCAGAGCAGTTGGGAGGAGCCAAGTCTTGGGAAGGAAAAGATTTCAGCTTCAGTGTGAGTTGAGAACTGGGAGCTGGTGTGTGAAGAAGTGTTTTTGAAACTGGGTTTTCAGCGAGAGAGTGTCTGTGTTAGACAGTGCTGTGTGCTGGCAGGAAAAAGGTCAGACAGCAACCTGATTTCTTGTGAGGGTTAGCACAAGAGATTATCTCTCTAGGCTGGGTTAATTAGCAGGAAGAACTCTAGGGAAGAGTTTGTTAATAACCCGGGGACAACCTAGGATAGGTTAGTCAGAACTCATTACTATTTCTCTGAAGTAGAGTGAGGGTTTTTTGGTACTAACAGTCAGAATCTGTTTGGTTAGATCTGTCTGTAATTAAGTGAAGAGAACTATTTCAAGCAACCATCAAGCTGAAGTACTTTTGTAACAAGTCACGCTTTTTGTACCTCTCAGAAGTAGTTTGTTGTCTGTTTTTATAAATAAATCTTGTTCTATTTAACTTTCAAAAGATCTCTGCTGTGCATCATTCAATCATCAAACCCTTGTGATAGTTCCAGCAGTTTTAACATCCTGATACTACAGAAAAGTCTCTTAACAAACAGTTATTTTTGGAATCCAAGGGGAAAAACAGAGTTGGCAGGAGGGGGAAAAGTTTACCTCAAATAGTCATTTTAAAAATCCTAAAACTACTTAGGTTGGTGGCAGCTTTAATCCGCAAGAGAGTTTAAAGACAAGCAGTGTTCACTCTACCATAACACTTATCCATCATCGTCTCGCTACTATATTGGTGACATTAATGTGGGATATATTATATATTCCTTTATAGTGGTGTCCAGTGGCGTGATATTTGGTGATATATTATATGTGATCATTTATATCTGGCAGTGTCGTCTCGTGTAATTCAGTTGAATGCAGTTAACCTGCTTCCCGAAACTGGATTATATGGCCTGAATAAGGAAATTATTTATCATTATCTTCTTAGGTCACTTTCTGCCATTCTTTCTGCATTTGTATTCCATGTAGTACCTCAAGCCTATTTGTTAAATGTGAAGTTCACCCAATCTTCTCCTTTTGGGCTCCTTCTTCAACTTTTAAAAAACCTAGGCTAAATCATTCATCTCATGTTTATATTGCTAGTCATATTCTTGAACTGCCTCTTGTTTCTG
This sequence comes from Anolis sagrei, assembly GCF_037176765.1. Classification (NCBI taxonomy): domain Eukaryota; kingdom Metazoa; phylum Chordata; class Lepidosauria; order Squamata; family Anolidae; genus Anolis; species Anolis sagrei. The sequence continues at coordinate 161,042,678 of NC_090022.1, forward strand.
CTTATCCAGAACACAGCTTTCACCGTAATCTTCATAATTTCACATCTTTATTTTAATTTACACATCTGCCTCTTCTTTTTCTTTCTCTTTTGTGTCTCCCTTTCTTTACACTCCTTCTGCTGATTTTTGTTTGTTATTTGCAATTCATTTCAGTCCTTGGCTTAAGATGTGAGCTGATTTGGGTTCCATATGTTAGAAAAGTAGATTATTAAGCAAACAGACAAGTGGTTTGCACCAAGTTCTCCCTTGATATTTTCTTGATACTGTTTTTTACTTCTTTTGTCTCAGCTCCCCATACAATAACTTTGACCATCTTGCTCCAATGCTTTTGCATAAACAGCACATTCCAGTCAGAGCTGATGCTTTTGTTACTGATGTCACTGTGCTTGGTGGCTGAATCACATATGCACAATGTGCTGATGTAATCCAAATAAGAATGTTAGTGGTGCGTGAATCACAATTACCAGGATATCTCCATCCAGGAGGGACAGCTGTCTGTCAGCTGGTGAAAAGTGCTTCAGGACAACCAGAGCTTCTTAAACTTTTCCTGCTTTCCACTCAATAAATTGTTGTACAACCCCAGTATAGGCATTCCCCAAGTTACAAACATCTGACTCACAAATGACTCATTGTTACAAACAGGGTGAGACAACAGATAGTGAGAGAAATCTACCCCTAGGAAGAGAAATTAACTCCTGGAAGAGTTATCATGGGAAAAAGGTATCTCTACTGAAGGTTTATCACCAATCCTTGTTTCCACAACAAACCAATTTATCTCATAATCCAATGATCACAGGGAGAGAAAGTGAGGGGGAATTTTCTCACTAGGAGCACAGACAGCAAAACAAACACCACAGGGTTTAATAATATGTATATCTGGCTGGAGTTACACTTAAAAATGTACCTGTTCTGACTTACATACAAATTCAACTTAAGAACAACCCTACAGAACCTATCTTGTTCATAACTTGAGGACTGCCTCTATATAGATATATAAAAAAGGTATAAAGAGCAAATATTTACTGACAAGGAAACTTTCATAAAATCATAGTTTGAAGAGACCTTGTGGACCATCTAGTCCAACTCCCTGCCAAGAAGAAGGCTGGAGGCGGGCTACAGAATAATTAAAAAACATAAACATTTAAAAAATACCACAAATACACATATTAAAATGTATTTCCAAAAATATACATATTAAAATGTATTTCTATATGTACACGTTCATATAAGGAATGCTCAAGTAGTATATAGCCCTTTAACTTAAGTACTTTAATATATGCCACTTTGTTTAGAACTAATGTTGTTTTATGCAAATTTATCTTTGATTTCTTACTGACGAATATGCAATACAATACTGGACAGAAGAGAGAGACAGACAGTCACTGATGAAAAATAACACAATTTTTGTTCCTGGGTTATAAATGTAACACAATTTTTGTTCCTGGATTATAAATGTCATTTCCTAACTACAACTACCATATGGAAGTCCCATTGTCCATGGTCCATCCTCCTCCAAACTGCACCAGGATGTAGGGAGGGTCATGGGGGCTCTGTGTGACACATTGGTGTGGGCCACATTGGTCTCAGGAAGTGAATCAAGGCACTGCAAGTTCCATCATCCATGGTCCATCATTCCACAAACCACACCAGGATGTAAAGTGTTTCAGAGGAGCTCTATATGCCAAGTTCGATCTTGATCAGTCATTGGTGTGGGTCGCAATGGTCTCTAGAAGTGAATGAAGACACTGCAATTCCCATCATCCATGGTCCAAAGTCTTCCAAACCACACCAGAATGTAGAGTGGGCCACAGGGGCTCTGTGTGCCAAGTTCAATCTTGATCTTTCATTGTTGAGGGTCATAGTGGTCTCAGGAAGTGAGTGAAGATACTGTAAGTCCTATCATCCGTGGTCCATCATCCTCCAAACTGCACCAGGATGTAGAGTAGGTCATGGAGGTCATGTGTGTCAAGTTTGGTCCAGGTCCGTCATTCATGCTAGTCCCAGTGGTCTCACAAAGTGAGTGAAGATACTGCAAGTCCCATCATCCATGGTCCACCCTCCTCTAAATTCTACCAGGATGTAGAGTGGGCCATGAGGGTTCTGTGTGCAAAGTTTGGTCTTGATCAGTCATTGGATGAGGGTTGCAGTGGTCTCAAGAAGTGAGTGAAGGTACTGCAAGTCCCATCATCCGTGGTCCATCCTCCCCCAAACATCATCAGGGCGTGAAGTGGGTCATGGAGGTTATGTGTGTCAAGTTTGGTCCAGGTCCGTCATTCATGCAGGTCCCAGTGGTCTCACAAAGTGAGTGAAGATACTGCATGTCCCATCATCCATGGTCCATCCTCCTCCAAACCACACCAGGATGTAGAGTGGGCCATGGGGGATCTGTGTGCCAAGTTTGGTCTTGATCAGTCATTGGATGAGGATTGCAGTGGTCTCAGGAAGTGAGTGAAGGTACTGCAAGTCCCATCTATGGGAGCCGAAGTGAATGAAAGTACTGCATATCCCATCATCCGTGGTCCATCCTTCCTCAGACCACACCAGGACGTAAAGTGGGTTATAGGGGTTATGTGTGCCAAGTTTAGTCCAGGTCCATCCCTCGTGCGGGTCACAGTGGCCCGTGGAAGCGAAAGCCAATCAGATATAGATTGGGCAAAAGAGAGAAATGAGCCCCATTATTTGGACACTTAGGGATGCTCTGGTGCTGCGAAATTGCGCCCTCTGGCGTACATTCGCAGTCAGAGCAGCCACTCTTTTAAAAAGGAGAGTGAAATTTCCTCTCCTCAAAGCGTCCCAAAGGGTCAGCGCATGCGCAGAACCACAAAACTGGGACTGGGAAATAGGCAGATGGGCTGGCTCTCTAGTTGAAAACAATCGGTAACGGTCGGCGCATGCGTAGTAAGGGACCACGCCTGTGGCTATTTGTGAAAGAGCTCATAGATATATGAAATAGTAGAGTGAAACGGAAGGTAAAAGAACAATTGAAAGCCTCCTTTAGTGACAATTCTGCCCAGGCGGCGTGGGGCAATGATTTAGACCAGGGGTCCCCAAACTTTTTAAACAGAGGGCCAGGTCATAGTCCCTCAATCAGGGCCTTGCAGCTTCAAAGCCTGGCTGCTTCCTGCCTGGGAGACTCCTTTGTAAGGAGGTGTCAGCTGGCCCTGATTGTTTGGATTTCTCATTTGACAATGACACATACAGAGAGCTTCTTTCTCTTTCTGTGGGCGAGTAGATGGCGACCAGAATTTACTTGAAGTTCCCAATTTTAGGACCTTTCATCTGATGTCTACTTGGTCGTAGAGCATTTACGGTGGTGGCTCCTTACCTGTGGAATGCCTTGCCTGTGGGGACACGAGCTCTCCGAGATTTACTATCCTTTCATAGAGCTTGTAAAACTTATTTATTTAGGCTGGCATTTGAACCTTGCTGATCGAATTTTTCCTTGATTTTAATGTTATGTATTACATGTGTATCTTGTGAACCGCTCCAAGCCTTCGAGGAGTGGCGGTATATAAAATTGATAAATAAATAAATATGTTCTGAATCAGAAACTAGAGCTGATGTAGTCTATCCAATGCAATTTTCTGAATCAGCACCCCAAATTGCCAAACCAAATCTAAAGTTGATCAAAAACTGATCCGTAACCCTTTTGGTATTAATGTTGGAGCATAGTTACTGGTCAATATATAACCACAGATCTAGAAGAATCCTCCACCTTGTGCAATTGTGGAGCAGAACAAAAAACTCAGTGTCTGTATGCTTGTCCATAATGCCTTGCCTCATGTACAGAAGAAGAACTGTTTAAAGCCACAGACAATGCGGTCTGGAGAACAAGCCCTGTGAGGAGCGGCTTAAACAGCTGGGCATGTTTATTTATTTATTACTGTATTTGTATACTGCCTTTCTCAGCCCGTAGGCGACTCAAGGCGGTTAAGAGGGTAAAATTCAATGCTTACAATATCATAAATATAATTAAAAACATAAAATATAATAAAAAGTAAACAAATCAATAAAATATAAATTCATAGTGTCTCCTTGTTAGTGTCTCCTTGTCCAGTCTCATTGTCGTCATTCCATTTTTCTATGTCAGTTAGTTGGCATTTGGAAATGTTTGTTCAAAAAGCCATGCCTTGAATTTTTTCTGGAGGTGGCCTATCTAATATCTATAGGGAGGGCGTTCTGAGGGGCCACCACCGAGAAGGCTCTGTCTCTCATCTCAGCCAAACATACTTGTGACAAAGGCGGTAACGAGAGCAGGGCCTCCCCAGATGATCTTAAGGCCCTAGATGTTTAGCCTGAACAAGAGAAAGGTGAGAGGAGATATGACAGCCATGTATAAATATGTGAGAGGAAGTCCTAGGGAGGAGGGAGCAAGCTTTTTTTTCTGCTTCCCTGGAGACTAGGATGCAGAACAATGGCTTCAAACTACAAGGAAGGAGGTTCCATCTGAACATGAGGAAGAACTTCCTGAGTGTGAGAGCCGTTCAGCAGTGGAACTCTCTGCCCCGGAGTGTGGTGGAGGCTCCTTCTTTGGAAGCTTTTAAGCAGAGGTTGGATGGCCATCTGTCGGGAGTGCTTTAATTGCAATTCTCCTGCTTCTTGGCAGGAAAATTGTACTGGATGGCCCATGAGGTCTCTTCCAACTCTATGATTCTATGTTGCCCGTTTTTGGTCTACAATTATTTAGCTGCTTGTGCAACTTTAATTCTATGTGTTTACTTATTTATTTGTGCAATGCGTTTGACACGAAATAAATAAAAGTACTGGGGTGTGACTCTATCCCTTTTCATAGTCTACGGTTGGCAACAGGGGGCGAAGAGTCGGCGCGCGCCGTTCAGCCGGCCACCGCGTGACTATGGCCAACCAATCAGCGTCTAGGAAGACTCGAATCGCCCAATGAGGCGACGGGTTTAAGTGGCGCCTCGTTGGAATTCTTATTGTTGGGGGAAAGTGGCGCTTGGCCTAGGGTCGCAGGTAAGGCTGCTCGGAAGGGAGGAGTGAGGGAGAGAGAGAGCGAGATTTCAGCTTCGGTACTCTCTCCCTGGTAGACTAAGGCTCAGCTCTTGAAGGTACAAGAGTGCTCTAGAACATGTGCAGAGTGCGTGCAGTCCACCCCCCTGTATTTGGGGTGGTGGTTTGTTGTTATATTTATTTGTTTACTAGCTGTACCCGCCACGCGTTGCTGTGGCCAACCTTCCCTCCCTCTTTCTCTCCTTTCCCTCCCTCTTTCCTTCCTTACATTTTCTTCTTTACTTCTCTCCTTCCTCCCTTTTTCTTTTCCTTCCCCTTTTCTCCTTTCTTCCTTTGCTACCTCTTTCCTTCCTTCGCTTTCTCCTTCCATCCTTCCTTCTGTCTTTCCTTCTTTCCTTCCTTCTTTCCCTCTTTCTCATTCTTCCTTCTCTACCTCTTTCCTTCCTTCACTTTCTCCCTCCATCCTTCTTTCTGTCTTTCCTTCTTTCTTCCCTCCCTCTTTCACTCCTTTCTTCCTTCTCCATCTCTTTCCCTTCTTCCTTTCTCCCCCTTCCCTTCCTTTTTTCTTTCCTTCCTTCCTTCTCTACCCCTTTCTTTCCTCCCCTTTTATTTTCCTCTTTCCTTCCTTTCTTTACTCTTTGCTTCCTTCTTTCTTTCCTTCCTTTCATCTTTCTCCCCTTCCTTCCCTCCCTCTTCCTTCCCCTTTTTTCTGTATTGTCATTTAGCTTTTTATTTATTTATTTACTTTATTTATATACAGCTTTTCTCAGCCCTCAGGCGACTCAAAGCGGTTAACAACATCAATACAAAACATCACAAGACAAGTATATAGCAGTTAAAAACAATTGTAACATAAACAATTAAACATCAGTATAACAATCATTAGCGCCTCAACAGATATACACTATGATGGTAGTTTCTCCTTAGTTGGTTTTGCAGTTCTACTATTAATTTAGTTTCCTAATGCAATTATAAGAATTTACCCAGACCTATGTATGACTGCAGCCCCTTTGAATGATTTGAAAACAATGGCCCGTCTCAATTTGGCGTAATGGCACACAGTATTATAACAGTTTCTCAGTTATGTGGATTTACAAGATCTTATGATTGCACCCCTTCAGAATAATTTGAAATCGGAATTTCTGCACTTTCTGAAAGTTACAATAATAGACTGGCCGCCGTCTTCAGCAGAACAACTCAGTAGAAAACTTTGATTGCTTCTGCAACCATTTTCTCATCCACGGGTGGTTTTCTTGGACTACCAGGCTGAAGAAATTTCTTAATGTTAGGAATGTTGCTCATTCTTGTTTTAAAAGCCTTTTGGGGGGTTTAAGTCCTTTGGTTTTTTTTGGGGGGGGGGGTTATGAGTGATGGTCACTCGTTGGTGTAGTGTCCAAATTTTGGGTCAATTTGTCCAGTGGTTTTGAGTCATGTCAATCCCACAAACAAACATTACATTTTTTATTTATATAGATACTAGCCATCCCCTGCCACATGTTGCTGTGACCCAGTCTGTGTATATGTGTTTGTGTGTGTGTGTGTATATTTGCATATATGTGTGTTTGTGTATATGTGTGGTTTTGCTTGTGTGTTGTAATGTTGGTTTATTTTGTTTTTGGCTTTTTAAGTCCCTTCTGCGTTTTCCAGTGTTTTTATGAGTGATGGTCACAGATTGGCCTGATAGTTGTATTGTGTCCAAATTTGGTGTCAATTCGTCCAGTGGTTTTTGAGTTACGTTAATCCCACAAACGAACATTATATTTTTATTTATATAGATATCCCACTCCAATTTCTTAAGAGAGTCAAAGTAGCTTGACGTTTGGGAAATGTTGTTATACGGGGTGAGCATCCCTTATCCCAGCGTTTCTCAACCTGGGGGTCGGGACCCAATTTGTATAAATAGGATATTTCCTCCTTTTGTGCAAAGCACCAGCACTCCATCTGTGCCCATTGGTACAGGTTTCTTTCCATGAAATTCTGAATGGTATAAATTACAAAATTTTGGATTAAGTTACAACACTGTGCATATCTGATAGATTATGGAAGCACTACCCATCTCCACACTGAGTATCTGCTGGGGTTTTGGTTCCAGGATCCCCTGTGGCATGCTCTGTGAATGCTCAATTTCCATTATATAAAATGATGTCATAAAATTATGCCTTTTGTACAAAATGGAAAAATCAGTTTCCTTTTTGGATTAAAAAAACATAATTTCAAATTTTGGAAAAACATTTGGTTGGGCTTGAGCACTAGAAAAAAATGTCTAGGGAACCTAGAGGAACTGGCACGAGGATTGGTAAATTTATGGTGTAGACTACATGTAGTCTTCCCAGTTCTCCTCTGAACTGGCTTACATTTATTATCCAAATTATTTCCATAGCACTCTCTCCAGCTTTCTTCATTTATCTCTATGAGTCAATTGAGGAGTAGTGCAAAGGCTGGGAGGTAAGGTTTCAGCTTCTTCTGTTTCCCGGGAGAAACAGAGATAAACATGTGTTCCTATTGGTTATATTGAGGCCGTTTTGAGTTATTAATTACAGTATATGCCAGAAGCTGAAACTGCGGTGGAAATATAACCCTAACTCGAACCATTCATTTTTTTTTTGTTTTTTAAAAATATATATTTAATATATTTTATTGATTTTCTCCCCCCCCCTTTTTTTATATATATATAGTTTTTATTAAGCAGTTTAAACATCAACACAGGGAAAGAGGGGAACATTACCAAAGAAGACAGAAAAGTAGGAAACCCAATCACCATTAAGAAAGGAAGAAAAAAGAAAAAGCCAAAAAAGTCCAGAAAAATAAAAAAAACCCCAAAAAACCACACACAAAAAATTCTAAAATGACTTAGAATACATTAATACTCTTATATTCCATCCTCAATTGATTATCATAGAATCATAGAATCAAAGATTACATCAAATAGAAGTGTTTATATATCTTGTATACTTGTTTTTTCACCTCTGTTCCCCCCCCCCCCCTCCGAGTCACTTCAGTTTACATTCTCTTTCCAAACTATCATTTCTTCTTGTGGAGGCAATTTCCCATCTACTTCTTTTAAACCGTTCTCAATATATTTTCCCCAAACTTCATCAAAGTCGTTTTCCTTCCATACCCCTTTCCTAACTCTTAACCTACATGTCAATTTATCATTTATTGCTATTTATTGCTATTTTCCATAGTTCTTTATGTTTGTTTGTTCAGTCGTCTTCGACTCTTCGTGACCTCATAGACCAGCCCACGCCAGAGCTCCCTGTCGGCCGTCACCACCCCCAGCTCCTTCAAGGTCAGTCCAGTCACTTCAAGGATGCCGTCCATCCATTTTGCCCTTGGTCGGCCCCTCTTCCTTTTGCCTTCCACTTTCCCCAGCATAATTGTCTTCTCTAGGCTTTTCTGTCTCCTCATGATGTGGCCAAAGTACTTCAACTTTGTCTCTAGTATCCTTCCCTCCAATGAGCAGTCGGGCTTTGTTTCCTGGAGGATGGACTGGTTGGATCTTCTCGCAGTCCAAGGCACTCTCAGAACTTTCCTCCAACACCACAGCTCAAAAGCATCGATCTTCCTTCGCTCAGCCTTCCCTAAGGTCCAGCTCTCACATCCGTAGGTTACTACAGGGAATACCATGGCTTTGACTAGGCGGATCTTTGTTGCCAGTGTGATGTCTCTACTCTTTACTATTTTATCGAGATTGGACATTGCTCTCCTCCCAAGAAGTAAACGTCTTCTGATTTCCTGGCTACAGTCTGTATCTGCAGTAATCTTTTCACCTAGCAATACAAAGTCTGTCACGGCCTCCACATTTTCTCCCTCTATTTTCCAGTTGTCAATCATTCTTGTTGCCATAATCTTGGTTTTTTTGATGTTTAGCTGCAACCCGGCTTTTGCGCTTTCTTCTTTCACCTTGATTAGAAGGCTCCTCAGCTCCTCCTCGCTTACGGCCATCAGAGTGGTGTCATCTGCATATCTGAGGTTGTTAATGTTTCTTCCAGCAATTTTCACCCCAGCTTTGCATTCATCAAGCTCCGCACATCGCATGATGCATTCTGCATACAAGTTGAATAGGTTGGGTGAGAGTATGCAGCCTTGCCATACGCCTTTCCCAATCTTGAAACAGTCTGTTGTTCCGTGGTCAGTTCTTACTGTTGCTACTTGGTCCTTGTACAGATTCCTCAGGAAACAGACAAGGTGGCTTGGTATGCCCATCCCACCAAGAACTTGCCACAATTTATTATGATTCACACAGTCAAAGGCTTTAGAATAGTCAATGAAGCAGAAATAGATGTTTTTCTGAAACTCCCTGCTAAACTAAATAGTTCTTCAATTGATATATTTATTTTACCTTTCCAATTCTTCGCTATCAGTAATCTTGCTGCAGTTAACATGTTATCTATTGCATCTGTATCTGTTTTTTTCAATTTCTTAATGTTATATAGTGACAACAGTGCAATGCTTGCACTTTTCCCTATCTCCTTTTCCACCTGCAGGCTCCTTTAAATCGGGAGTGGGGAAATTGTGGGATGTTTGCAACTCTCCCCTCTTCTTTGCACCCCTAAAGTCTCCAAGGCCCTATTTTAAAAAAGAAATAGGTATATATGAAATTCCTAGGTGTCTCTAGGGCAGTGATTCTCAATCTGTGGGTGCCCAGGTGTTTTGGCCTACAACTCCTGGAAATCCCAGCCAGTTTACCAGCTGTTAGGATTTCTTGGAGTTGAAGACCAAAATATCTGGGGACCCACAGGTTGAGAACCATTGCTCCTAGATACACTTTCCGCAGAGAAACCCAGCATGGGAGGGAAGCTGATGGCGGCTACAGGTTGGCATATGTTCTGTATCAGAACCTAGAGCTGATGTGGTCTATCCATTGCAATTTTCTGAATCAGCACCCCAAATAACCAAACCAAATCTAAAGTTGATCAAAAACTAATTTTCTAACCCTTTTGGTAGTGATGTTGGGAGAGTGTTTATTGGTAAAAAAAAAAAAAAAGGGGGGGGGGGACCACTGATCTAGATTCAGTGGGCTGCAGGTCTATAAACTGCCTTCTCGGGGAATGCCCTGAATATTGCTGGACTGAGGCTGGAGCCTGGGCAACACTTCACCCACCCCTGGTAACTGATGGAGACTGTATAACAAAGAAGCCCCAAAATGGTTCAAATTCTTCTCCTTTAACTTTGGCAGATCAACCTGCAATGGCTGGCTTTAGTGAGCGAATACAAGACATAGATCAGATGAGCAAGGAGCTGGTGAAACTGATAGCAGAAGGCAAGTCAGTGGAGATGCTGAAGGAGAACTTCTCCATACGGGAGAAGATGGTTGACAAACTACTGGATACTCAGAAGAACACAAAACAGCTTATCAAAGGTACAGCTCACACTGTACTTCCTTAGAAAACAGCAATATACAGGGCCTTTGGGCAGACTTGTCTCCTAAATAATAATAATAATAATAACACTTTATTTATACCCCACTACCATCTCCCCAAGGGACTCGGTGCGGCTTACATGAGGCCGAGCCCAAATACAACAGTACAAGCAATAATAACAACAACAACAACAGTACAAGCAATTAAATAAAAACATAGACAATAAAATATATAACATTAGCAATAAGACAACACACAATTAAAAACAGTGGGAAGGCCAAATGTAAAGTTAAAATGGGGAATAGTGCTGAGGCATGGACGAAAAGGTGATAGTGGCGTTTGTGGAAGGGCATACGAGCAGACCTAAAAATATAAAGTGTCTGATATCTTTAGGTAGAGAGTTCCAGAGTCGAGGGGCCACCATCGAAAAGGCCCTCTCTCTTGTTCCCACCAATCGTGCCTGCGAGGCTGGTGGGATCGAGGGCAGGGCCTCTCTGGATGATCGAAGGGATCATGTGGGTTCGTATACAGAGATGCGATCACACAGGTAGGCGGGTCCCAAACTGTTCAGGGCTTTAAAATAATACAATAAATAAAATGAAGAACAATTTTAACAAATATAAACTATCTCTGATCAGATAGGATTGTTGTGTGCTTTCAAGTAATTTCAGACTTAGGTTGACCCTGAGCAAGGGCCAGGTAAATGACCTTGGAGAGCCGCATCCGGCCCCCGGGCCTTACTTTGAGGACCCCTGCTCTAAATAGATGCATCCAATGCTCATAAACCATTGAACAACCTAGTTAGTGTCATTGATAAGGCAGGAATTAGGGGTATTTGGTATTGCTAGGAGTGGGAGGGCACCCATGTTGGTGTCTTGGTCAGCAATTTGAGTGAAGCCCCCATGGGTGATGGGATTGGCTGACTTGTCCCAATGGATGAAATGAAAAAAACAAACCAACTCATAAACAATACATCATTGTACCATCTTGATAAAACACATTTAGTTGTTCCCTGCAGATCTCATAGCTGCTGAGGAAAAGGCAGTCCAGAAACTTCATGAAAGGGAGCAAGAACTGAATGCAAGTCTCCAAAAGCTGCAGAAAATTGAAGATGAATTGTGTCAGAAAAACGAGAAGGATGCCATACTGAGAACCAGCACCCAATATCCTTCCATGTGTCCGATACCAAATCGAATATTTTCCTGGTGAGAGTTCAGCCTCTGTTTATCCCATCATGGTATTGGGGCTCTTTGGTAACTGGGAGGGCAAAGTTTCCATTCCCAAATGCCATGTTGGTATGGTAGGGATGCTACTACCTGCATCTAGCTGTACTAGGCGAATTAGCCTGGAGGCTTTAATGGTTGGTTCATTCAATAGGATTCACTTTGCCATCCCAAGATTTTCCCCTTTAAATAAGGACATCCAAGGCGTCTTTCATTTCTATGGTTATTCCAGTAGTTATTAGTCTTTTCAGAACAAGGAAGCAAAACAATTTTGATTGTTTTCACAGGTGCTTGGGCTTCTCTTACTATCCTCCTTTAATAGAAAGGGCTGGATTTCCATGTGAAGTTGATACTTATTTATTTATTTATAACTTTTGAATCCCGTTGTTTTCTACCTCTGTGGAGGGACTCAGAGCAGCTAACAGCAAAATTCAATGCTATACAATAAATAGTATCATAAAACAACATACAATAAATAAATTGGGAATTCCCAGTGTCAAGACCTTGTGTCTAACAGCAACCAGATGCAGAGCCTTTACAGCAGTGGCACCATCACTCTGGAATACTCTGCCACCTGAAGTCCATTCCTTGCGGGACTTATCAGCTTTTCACAGGGCATGTAAGACATATCTGTTTCGACGGGCCTTTGATCTCTGATATTGCTGTTTTTAAATTGTTTTAAATTGTTTTTAAATTGTGTTTGATTTTAGCCTGTCCTTGTAAGCCGCTCCGAGCCCCAGGGGAGTGGCGGCATATAAGTTCGAACAATAAATAAATAAATGAGTTCTGAAATACATACAAAACAATTCATCACATTAAAACAACATTCAACTCAGTGCAAAATGTTGTGGCCAAATAACTCGTACTCTGTATCGAATCATCCGTCAATCTGCAAATGCCTGACTCCAAAACCAGGATTTTAGTTGCTTCCTGAATGACAGGAGAGAGGGCCAGACATAATCTCACCGGGGAGAGAGTTCCATAACCGGGGGGCCAGCACAGAGAAGGCCCTGTCTCTCATCCCCACCAAACGCCTGCGAAGATGGTGGGACCGAGAGCAAGGCCTCTCCAGAAGATCTTAAAGTCCTCGGTGATTTATAGGGGAAGATATGTACTTTGAGCACATAAGGTCCCATGGGATCTTGGAGAGCTTGGCTGGGAAATGCTTCCTTAGACAATACTGGCCATAGAATCATAGAATCAAAGTTGGAAGAGACCTCTTGGAGCAATTCTTTATACAGATTTTCTTTTTATATAGCAGCTCAAAATATATAAGTATCACTGGCAGTTGGTGACCTTTATGTCAGAGCTAGAGTGAATTTGTTCTGGCTTTTATTCAAAGGAACACTCCTTGGTGATCACTCTGATGTTCTACCATCACTTGTGTGTGTATGTTCCTTCAATTTCATAGGATTGTTTTAGGCAAATAAAACGCAGGTGGTTTTGCTAGAGTTTATCTCTGAAATATCACCATGGTGGACCTTCATCGAATGTCAGATGGCATCTGGCACCTTAAGGCATTTAGGCCAACATATCATCACTTACCCTGAGATAGAACAAAGTCAAGCAGTTTCTTGAACTTCCATGACTGATTGAGGAGTGGTCACCTGTGGCCCTTCCAATCTTGCTAGGCTTTAATTCCCATTAGCTCCTAGTGATGATGATGGAACTTATAGTCCTACATCAGCTTAGTTGGTCTCAGTTGCCCATCTCTGAATTAATTCTTTGAAGAATAATTATTTAAACCAGCACTGACAGTCCCATGTAGAACTTGGTTATGTGGGCTTTTTCTAGTTTGTTGTAGGTTTTTTCGGGCTATATGGCCATGTTCTAGTGGCATTCTCTCCTGACGTTTTGCCTGCATCTATGGCAAGCATCCTCAGAGGTTGTGAGATCTGACCTCACTACCTCTGAGGATGCTTGCCATAGATGCAGGCAAAACGTCAGGAGAGAATGCCTCTAGAACATGGCCATATAGCCCGAAAAAACCTACAACAACCCAGTGATTCCGGCCATGAAAGCCTTTGACAATACATTCCTATATATGGTTATTGTGGTTTTCTGTGGGCAAGCAGATGGTGACTGGTAGATGGAGAGGTCCTCACTACCTCAGAGGATGCTTGCCATAGATGCAGGTGAAACGTCGGGAGAGAATGCCTGTAGAACATGGCCATATAGCCCCAAAAGAAACCTACAACAGCCCAGTGATTCCGGCCATGAAAGCTTTCGACAATACATTCGTATATGTGGTTATTGTGGTTTTCTGTGGGTGAGCAGATGGTGACTGGTAGATGGAGAGGTCCTCACTACCTCTGAGGATGCTTGCCATAGATGCAGGCGAAACGTCAGGAGAGAATGCCTCTAGAATATGGCCATATAACCCAATGAAACCTACAACCCAGCGATTCCAACCATGAAAGCCTTCAACAATACATTTTTTCTAGTTCATTTCCTCAGTGTGTACGATCAGAGTTTGGAAGAGACCCCAAGGGCCATCATGGTAAGCCTGTCCTGCCATACAGGAACACACAATCAAAGCACTCCTGGTAGATGGTCATCCAGGCTCTGCTTCAAATCCTCTTGGGAAGGAGACTTCACTACATTCTGAGGCAGAATTTTCCACCGCTGAAAAACTCTTTAAGAGTTCCTATCTTGTATTTGGTTTAGGTTTCTAATATTCTGGGTTGGAAAGGGGTAGGAAGTACATCAGAAGATGTTTCAGGAGACAGAGACTACTATTAGTTGTTTCTGTACGATCTTGCCTGGGCCTGTCGAAGGGCACAGGATCATGATTGTCCAAAATGCTCTGTCAATTTATTGAAAAACAATACTTTCTGCTGGTTTGCTGGAATCAGCAGCAAAGGTCCTTAACTCACAAGATATACAGAGTTAAGGAAAGAGCTGGAGGCACTGAAAGAAGAAATCAGGCAGCAGGAAAGAGGTGCTGCTGAAAATTTTGAAGCAGCCACAGCAGCCAAGTAAGTAGAGGCTTTCCCTTGCTCTCTCCCCCCTGACCAACTGGTAGGATGTCGGCAAAGGAAAGTTGGCTCTTGCATGATGTACTCTTTCTCATTTGCATTGAACTTCCTGACTTATTTGCATAGGAGATCATGTTCATGTGGGTCCAGAAGTCACTTTTGGTTCATTTATACTTGCATAAGATGCTAGCTGCTTAACACATAAGGCAGGAGAGAGAAGGGCACATCTGGGTGAGGATTTTTACAGTGTTTGAGAAAGTTATATTTTTGGACTACCGTTGTTAGAGCATGGAAGATTCTAAAGTTAACCCAAAAATTGAACTTTTATAAATGTTTTACTTTTGCTTTCTTTTTAATAGTATCAACTGGCAGCATGGCTAAAAAATGAAGTAATTAATTAAAAGTTTACACTTCTCTACTATGAGCTTATCTACATGTTCCATCTAATCTAAATTCATATCTGCAATGAGGTGGAAATAGTATCCACTTGCTTTATATTTCAAGGCTTACCCTGTACACAATTTTTTTTGGCTGTATAAGAAGGAAGGACCCCCTGGTGGCGCAGTGGGTTAAACCGCTGAAATGGCTGACCAAAAGCTTGGTTGTTCAAATCCAGGAAGCGGGGTGAGCTCCCGCTGTTAGCTCCAGCTTCTGCCAACCAACAGTTTGAAAATATGCAAATGTGAGATCAATAGGTACCGTTTCTGCAGGAAGGTAACGGTGCTCCATGCAGTCAGGCCAGCCACATGACCTTGGAGGGGTCTACAGACGCCGCCAGCTATTATGCTATTATACATTTTTATCCACCTTGTTGAGCCAATTACTCTTTAATCAGCCCGTATTTTGGCCTTCTCCCCTTTAGTTCTTTTGTTGCTTGATGCTTGTCTATTATTGTTATGTTTGTTTTATGCTTTTAAATTGCATTTTGTTATTGCTCTGCTTTTAATTGTGTTTCCTGGGCTTGGCCCCATGTAAGCCACCCCGAGTCCCTTTGGGGAGATGGAGGTGGGGTAGAAAAATAAAATAATTCTTCTTCTCTTTCTCCACTTCCTTCTTCTCCTTCTTCTCCTTCTTCAGCTCTTTGACTGTCGACATGGAGATAAGCACCCCCCCCCCCCAAAAGAGTCAAACATGAATAGACTGTCAGGGGAAACCTTTGTCTTTACCTATGTAAGAAGGAAAGCCAACCAGTCCTCTTTGTCCTGGGAAGGTCATACTATAAGAAAAATGGAGAGTACAGGAGAGATACAATAGTATTTGAGAGGAAATGTTCTTTGTATTTACTTCCTGATCTTTATTTTCTAAAAGCTATGTAGCTGGCATAGCCACTGGGATGTAGTGGTTTGAACATTGTACTATGACTGGCGGACATGGTTCCAGTCCCTGGCAATCCAGAGTAATCTTGGGAATATCCCACTCTCTCAGCCCGAGAGGACAAAGGCATAGGCAAAGCCTCTGAACAAATTTAGCCAAGAAAACCTCATGATAGGATCACTTTAGGGTCGCTGTAAGTCATAAATGACTTGAAGGCACAAAACAAGGTAAGCTTTTAGGTTAATTTAGAAAAATGTTCCCTCACCTCCTACAACTTCAACATTTCTGGAAATGCTAGGTCTCTGGGGAAGACAGTAGGAAAAGTTTTTTTTTTTCAAGCTCTAGCTCCGGGGTCCTCAAACTAAGGCCCGGGGACCAGATACGGCCCTCCAAGGTCATTCACCTGGCCCTCGCTCAGGGTCAACCTAAGTCTGAAACAACTTGAAAGCACACAACAACAACAACAATCCTATCTCAGCAGTCAAAATCAGACCCACACGTCCCATTGAAATATTAATACGTTTATATTTGTTAAAATTGTTCTTCATTTTAATTGTTTTGTTTTAAAATGTTTTTTGCACTACAATGACTGGTAATGAAATGCGGAGGACTTATGGTTTTTATTGTGTCTACTGATGTTAATTGTAATGAATTTTTACCTGTGTTAAATGTTTTTAATGTTTAAATTTAATGTTTAAATTATTTTTGTACTGTTGTGGGCATCGAATTGTGCCGTTTTGTAAACAACCATGAGTCGCCCTCGGGCTGAGAATGGCGGTATAGAAGGATAGTAAATAAATACAAATAAGATATATGCAGTGTGCATAGAAATCCATTCATATTTTTTTTTCAAACTATAATCCAGCCCTCCAACAGTTTGAGGGACTGTGACCTGGCCCTCTGTTTAAAAAGTTTGAGGAGCCCTGCTCTAGCTTAAGGTGGCCTCATATACTCAATTATGTTTTGCAGGTACCTTGTACAACTTTATTACCAGATTTGCCACATTGACTGGGACTGTTCCTGTGAGCCACACGAGATGAAAGGAAGTATCCTTCCACTATAAGCAAATTGGTATTTCCTGGGAGGGGCATAACATACTATTTTTAATTACCTTAACTGTTCTTTTTCTCTTAGTCCATTTTGGACCTGACATTGCCCAGCATATCAACCTTAACAGCCTCATACACTCCCGCTCCTTTATCAGTAATTTTTTGTGGAGTATGGTGAATACGTCCTGGTCAGAGAAGTAGCCCCTGGGCAACAGAAGCAAATACATGGTGGATGTCCCTATCAACAGTGATATGTTTTGAGCAGCATCTCTCTCCCCCCAACATGTGATTTCTGTACTCTCAAAATGTGTATTTAAATAAATAGACTGAAGATAATTTTAGTACTAACCACAAAAAGTGTTTTATTCATATGAGAAGTAATTCCAAAAAACAGTTCTCTGCTGGAAGGCTGCGCCGCCGATGGGTAAGAAATAGAAATCCAATGCAAGGTGAGCCATTTCCTGTGGCTTAATACAAAAGCAGCTTAGTCCAGGACCCAATAGAGCCCTTGACTCTGTGTTGGTCTGTGTTGACTTACCTGCAGGTCATGAGTCCCAGAAGACCAAACCACAACAGTTCCTGCACCTCCCAGCTTTCTCTGTTATTTTTTCCCCACCTTGACAAATTTCCCAGTGGGGACAGAGTGCAGAAAAAAAATCGGGCACATCCAAATGGGATTGTTTGTCAAAACAACTTGAAAGGAGCAAGGAATGGTCTATGTAGAAGATACTCCCACCCATCCATGCAAAGAATATTTCTTAAATTATTCCTCACCCACAGGGATTGGAAGAGATGTGTGCAAATGAAGGCTAAATCCTCTTCTGCAGCCCTCATAAGACATGTTTCTTCATGGTTGTTGCCTCATTGCGTAAGTTCAAAACTTGGCTAGGCCAAGTTGGAGAGGCAGTAAAAAATTAGCAATACCTAAAGCATGGAATAGTTGTTCTTTCCCACAGTTAACTCAAAGACAGTTCAGTTCGTTGTCACCTGTGTCCTTGGCACATTTCCTTAATTGCGGCAGAACAGGCCTTGGCCTGTCATAATACTGAATCCTCTCCAATATCTTAAGGGAAACTCAGCTCAACTCTTGCTGCCCTCAGCAATGGCACTTCTGCTCATTGGTCTGCTTGCAACAGGGCTCCATGGTGATGGCCACACCCACGCCACTGCGGCCGGACGTCATGCGGGTTACCTCGGTCCAAGTATCGGTGGCAGGGTCATAGCATTCAACGCTGTCTAGGAAGGTCTGGCCATCATAGCCACCTGCAGGGAGAGAAAAACTACAGCTAACACAATGTGGGATTGAAGCCATGCCGTTTCAGCTGGGGCGGAACTGAATCGCAGGTTCTCATGAGTGGGACAGGGCTGGCCCGGTGCTTCTCAAGCTACATATTCATAATCCCTGCATAGCATTGTGAAAGTCCCCCAAAGCCCACTTAGCATTAAGCAGCCACTAGGATTGACAGGCTGCCTGATGTCAACACCTCCATTTCTGTGTTAGTAATCTCTAGCACGAGGGGGATTTGTGACATGAGTTGTTCTAGCTCTCATGCTGAAGATCACTCACAGGAGGAGATAATAACAGAGAGCCATACCTTGATGGATAGGAGAACAGACCTTTGTCTATTCCAGCAGCTACTTACCCGTAAGTAGGGTTTCAGAGACAAAATCCAGTATATAGCACCACGATTATGGTACTACAAAATACATAATGGTCATACAGCAGTGGTTCTCAACCTGTGGGTCCCCAGATGTTTTGGCCTTCAACTCCCAGAAATCCTAACAGCTGGGATGGTAAACTGGCTGGGATTTCTGGGAGTTGTAGGCCAAAACACCTGGGGATCCATAGGTTGAGAACCTCTGTCATACAGGATTCTACCATCACCCAAATGTACCAGCGATAGTCGCCTGTTTGTGCCCAGTGACTACAATGTTTCTTTCCTGGAATCATGGTTGGGACCACTACTTTGAGCAGCACTGGGCTAGATCACACTATAATGTCTCATCATCCTCTGGGTGTAGTTGGTCCATGAATTTATTTTTTTACAAACTAGCCTGAGGAGTTTGTAAACACGTCTTGTGACATGCAGGGCTTGACAAATCCAAAGCTGGAGATAAAATTTCTGGTAAAAAATTAACAACCTTAGATATGCAGATGATAACACTTTGATGGCTGAAAGTGAAGAGGAGCTGAGGAGCCTTATAACCAAGGGGAAAGAAGAGAGTGCAAAAGATAGATTGCAGTTAAACAAACAAAAAAAAAAAAACTAAGATGATGGCAACCAGACTGATTGATAACTGGCAAATAGAGGGAGAAAACGTGGAGGCAGTGATAGACTGTAGTTCTAGGTGCAAAGATTATTGCAGATATGGACTGCACCAGGGAATCAGAATACGTTTACTTCTTGGGAGGAGGGCAATGACCAATCTTGATAAAATAGTGAAGAGTAGAGACATCACACTGGCAACGAAGATCCACATAGTTAAAGAAGAGGTATTCCCCATAAGTAACCTATGGATGCGAGAGCTGGACCATAAGGTTGGCTGAGCAAAGGAAGATAGACACTTTTGAACTGTGGTGCTAGAAGAAAATTCTGAGAGTGCCTTGGATCAGAAGAAGATCCAACCAGTCCATACTCCAGGAAATAAAGCCCGGCTGCTCATTGGAGGGAAGGATATTAGAGGCAAAGATGAAGTACTTTGGCCACATATAAGACAGGAAAGCTTGGAAAAGACAATGATGCTGGGGAAAAAGGAAGAGGGGCTGACCAAGGGCAAGATGGATGGATGGTATCCTTGAAGTGACTGGTTTGACCTTGAAGGAGCTGGGATGATAATGGCTGACAGGGAGCTCTGGCATGGGCTGGTCCATGAAGTCAAAAAGGCTTGGAAGAAATTGAACAAATAAACAACAAGCCAGAGGAGAAAATAAAAATAATGTTGAATTGGATCAAACCAAATACCCATGTAGTAGTCTAATGTACTGATAAAGTGGCCAGCCAGATATTTCAGGGAAACTCACCAGGATACAAAAGCAGCAGCACCAGCTACCTCCTGCAGATGCTCCTGTCACTGCCTCTGGTATAAGTGGTAAGTGATCATGGCTAAGTTTAGATACAATTAATACGTTTAGATTCCTTGAAGACATACAGCCTGGCATCCTATCGGTGACTTACCTGTATAGTTAGTATACTAAAATCTGCTTAAGCCCGGGTTGCAGAATGCTATTCACTTCCTCTATAGCTGGGGTGGGGGTGGAACAGGGGTGATTCAGACAATGAAAATTAATCTCTGAGCTCTTTGGGAGGTACAAATTTGGTGCATGCTATTTGAGAGCACACACTTGATTCTTCCCCACATGACCAAGTTGAGACCAGCTGCTTCTCCATCGACTGACCGCCACTGGACATGACAGTATCAAGAACAGCTTTCAGAGTTTGATGTCTTCCAAGCCTGAGGGAGGATTGAACTGAATGTGGAGCTGTGAGCTGATGCAGGATGTCAGCCACAGATACTACTTTCACCTTAGATCACTCAAATAGGAAGCATCTGGCTATCGTTAAACCATTCCATCTGGATTCAGGATTACTTGTACCAGAGAGAAGCAACTGTGGCCCTCTTAACTCACATCAATCCTTGCTGGCAAAGATGATCCTATATTGCTCTTTGTAATGCCATTCTATGACCGTTGCAGATCAATACACCTGGAGGACACTAGATTTGGGAAGGCTGTTTTATTCCTCAGCTAGGCGTGTAGGTCATCTGGTCTGGGTTTTTTTTTTCCTGTGTCAGGAGCAACTTGAGAAACTGCAAGTCTCTTCACGTGTGTGAGAATTGGTCATCTGTAAGGACGTTGCCCAGGGGACAGCCAGATGTTTTACCAACCTGTGGGAGGCTTCTCTCAAGAGAAGCTGGAGCTGACAGATGGGAGCTCATCCCACTCCCAGGATTCAAACCTCCGACCTTTCGTTCAGCAGTACTGCCAGCACAAGGGTTTAAACTATTGCGCCACCGGAGGCTCCTATCTGGTCTGGTACCCCAGGAGGCAACTGACTCCTAACAAGTTATGTGCCCCCCCCCCCCCCACAAGCTCTTTCCCCTACTTGACAAACAGCTTGATCCACCTATGATTATTTGCCAAGGATTAACTCACACCTGAGGTTGCGGCTCAGACAGATGAATCATGATAACACTTTGACTCATTGCACTTCTTTTGTGCAATGAGAGCAAAGATTAGGTTTTCAGATGGAAACAACAGATGCCATCTGTCACATGTTCAGTGAGCACCTAAGATGTAAACAACTCCGATCACTGGTCTTAGATGAAAGCGTTGCTACATGGTCCTTTCTTGGGCAATTAATTTTTCAGAAAAATTGGATGCATTGTGCTAGTTTCATTGCATTTTTTCCCATTTAGCTCCTATATAGTATCAACATCTACACATTAACAGTGTTGGTGCCACTGATCTCAGTCAACACTACGAAGTTTTTCTGCCAATTGTGACACAAAGTTATCACTCCATATTGCATCAGTGTTCAGAAATAACTTTGTATTTTGTGTCTGGGACTTGCTAATAAACATTTTGTAAAATGTTTGGCAGAGCAAGTGAACTGGATGGTGAATTTAAGAAAGAATTGTTCATGGAGAGTTTGCCCCAATGACACATCTGTTTGCTTTAACCAAATCGCTTCCTGCACATCTATCTATATAAATAAAAATGTAATGTTAGTTTGTGGGATTAACATAACTCAAAAACCACTGGACGAATTGACACCAAATTTGGACACAAGACAACTATCAGGCCAATGAGTGACCATCACTCAGAAAAACACTGAAAAACACAGTAGAAGAGATTAAAAATAAAAAATACATTACAATGCATGCACAAATCCATACACATACATACACACAAAACACATATACACAGACTGGGCCATAGCAACGTGTGGCAAGGGATGGCTAGTATACAAATAACAGGAGTAGAGACAGGCAGGGGAACAGGTTTCTTGAAATAAAGCTTGGTTGTCACATTTTCCTCTTAAAATCAAAGTTTTGAATGAAACATACAATCTTTTGGAGCATTACATGGGAACTTTTTAGATGACAACTCTCAGCATCCCTCAATCAGCATGATCACCATTCCTCTTTGAAGCATCTGCTATTGACTTTGACCAAGCTTACCCAGCACGTAAATCTTGCCCTGGTGCACAGTGACCCCAAGGGCGCTCCGACGATGCTTCATGGGTGCAGCGAAGGACCAGGTTCTTGTCTCCACGTCGTAACGCTCCATGCTGTTGAGTTGGTCTGTACCATCATAGCCCCCCATGGCATAGATGGAGTTATTCAGGGCACAAACCCCTGCATTGGAACAGAGCAGCATTGAAGCAGACAAAACAGACGGTGATCCTCCCACCTCTCCCTTTAGCATACCAAGTTTGGATACTCCACAATCATTTCTGTGACACATTTCAAGCCTTAACTTGAGAAGCAAGAACCCTGTTGGCCTCCACATGTTACTGGGCTTCTTTATCATTTCCGACCACTGGCTCTACTGGCTGGGGCCAATGGTAACTGGAGTTGCAACCTCATAAAGAAGTTGACACTTTCCTCATCCCTGTCTTTCATGTATTTCCTGAGTATAATCTAAACTACCAGCCAGCATGGTCAATAGTAAGACGACTTTAGGAGTTATTGTCTAAAAAGCTCAAAAGTTCCAAGCTCTTAATTATTCTCCCAGGCAACATATGCAGGAACTGACCACCCAGATGAAACTTCTGCCCCCTATACACAAACACACATAAACACACTATACATCCCTATATGAGAGGCTAGGGGACAGCTCCACCTTGTCTCCTGTGCTATGCTAATAATATAATATAATATATTGTATGTACATATAATATTTATAATATAATAAAATAATATTATAATTATATATTTATATTACATGTAATATAACTAATAACATTACAATAGAATTGTGTAGTACAATATAGTAACTTTAATACTGATATTGTAATATGCTAACAATATATTGTATGTATATATATTGTAAGCCGCTCTGAGCCGCTCTCACCTTCAGGGTGAGAAGGGCGGTATATGTCATAAATAAATAAATAAATAAATATGCATTGCAAATGACAGGTCTGAGATCCCTGTATTCCACCAGTGAGGACAATTCAGTTTGGAAAGACGTAAAGGGTCTTTTCAGTTGTACCCAATTATGGAAGGGTAGTTTCTTTTTGGCACAAAGCAAAAAGGTGACTTTTTATAAAGCTTTTTTTTGGAGGGGGGGGGGGGGTAGAGTCCTGTTTATTGAATTTTCAATATATATGCCCTTTGGTGGAACTTGCTGACTGAAAAGTTGGCGGTTCAAATCCAGGGAGCAGGGTGAGCTCTTGTTGTTAAGCCCAGTACAATAAAGATGGAGGCTGTGAGGGGACAAGACACACACACACACCCTCACACACAAGGCAGGATAATGGGAAACTACCACTGTATATTACATTTTTCTTTACTGCCACCAAATATTTATTAAGGTTTCTTTTGCTGCCACATTTTTCATCTATTCATAGGCCACTTCCTTCCCTAGAATGTTTAAGAGGCCACACAAACTCTTCAGGTGAAGTAAAACAAGAATATAGTTTATTTTATTCTTGATCAGTAAAGAATCAAAGAGTTGGAAGAGACCTCATGGGCCATCCAGTCCAACCCCCTGCCAAGAAGCAGGAAAACCGCATTCAAAGCACCCCTGACAGATGGCCATCCAGTCTGTTTAAAAGCTTCTAAAGAAGGAACCTCTGCCACACTCCGGAGCAGAGAGTTCCACTGCTGAACAGCTCTCACAGTCAGGAAGTTCTTCCTCATGTTCAGATGGAATCTCCTTTCTTGTAGTTTGAAGCCATTGTTCCACATCCTAGTCTCCAGGGCAGCAGAAATCAAGCTTGCTCCCTCCTCCCTATGACTTCCTCTCACATATTTATACATGGCCCTCATCATGTCTCCTCTCAGCCTTCTCTTCTTCAGGCTAAACATGCCCAGCTCTTTAAGCCGCTCCTCTCATGACAAAGGGAGGGTTTATAAACCTGACACAGGGATGGAGAATACAGACACTCCAGACAGGTGAAGTGCTCTCTATGTTCCCTTTGCAACCAGAAGAGACAGTAACCACAACAAAGCTTCTTGAATGCAATCACAAGCCCCTTCTTGCCGCCCTGCACAAACCTGCTCCACTCCGGATGGTGTTCATCGGGGCAATCATCTCCCATTCATCCCGTTCAGGGTAATAGCACTCCACTGAGTTGTGACGGGAAGTGCCATCATAGCCACCCACTGCGTACAAGAGGCGGTTCAGCACTGCCACCCCAACACCAATCCGTCGTGTGAGCATGGGTGCCACTAAGATCCATTCATCCTGCTCTGGTTCGTACCTGGAAGAAGAGAAGGGCAATCACTTCAGTGCCACTTGATACCCCCCTCCCCACCCTCCCAAACACATATCATGAAAAGTCAGGCTACTGGAGGCATACACAACTGGGAGGATGTCAGTGGTAATATAGAACCAGGTCTGTCACTAGAAATTCAAGATTTGACAAATATGGATTTATTATGATGTGTGGGAATGAATGGAAGACTGGAAGGATGTGTGGTTGGAGTTAATAATTTTGGAAACACCAGTATCATATTAAGGCCTGCAATGACTAACTACCTGCTTGCTGGAACTGTGATCAAAACCTGCTAATGAGAATTGGTAAGAACTGTGACAATGGTTCTTTCAAGTTAAGGAAATGTTTGCAACATTCCTTATGTTAAGAAGGAAATCAACATAAGATCAACACCAATCAAGAAAATAAACATCTGGCCAGGAAACTGAGATGGAGCCAGGATGGAAGACGTCTATAATTAATTTACAACTTTGGGACTACATCAACAGAATATTCCTATAAAAGACTTAGTCTAATAATGCTCAAAGTGTGACCGACCTGAGGAGTCTGATTCACCCACTATGCTCTGCTCCATGGGAAGGAGAGAGCTAGTGTACTATGGAGTGACAGATCTGCAAGGGAGCAGTCTGGCCACTGAAAGAGGAGCCTGGGAGAATGGCAGAATTTACAGTAACTCACTTTAAGTGCCCTCTCAACCAGAAGAGTAGCCATTTTAATTACTTCTAAATACCAAGAAAGAAGTTACTCTGGCAAAACTGCAGCTAGGGATGTGAAATTGTAACCATTTCTTCTCTAAAGCTTTCCAAACTTCCAGAGAAGGACATCATAGAATCATAGAGTTGGAAGAGACCTTGTGGGCCATCCAGTCCAACCCCCTGCCAAGAAGCAGGAAAATCGCATTCAAAACACCCCCAACAGATGGCCATCCAGCCTCCAAAGAAGGAGCCTCCACCACACTTCAAGGCAGAGAGTTCCACTGCTGAACAGC
Source organism: Anolis sagrei (assembly GCF_037176765.1). NCBI lineage: Eukaryota > Metazoa > Chordata > Lepidosauria > Squamata > Anolidae > Anolis > Anolis sagrei. Next base: position 161,068,009 of record NC_090022.1, read on the forward strand.
CCTCACAATTAGGAAGTTCTTCCTAATGTTCAGGTGGAATCTCCTTTTCTGTAATTTGAAGCCATTGTTCCGCGTCCTTGTCTCCAGGGCAGCAGAAAACAAGCTTGCTCCCTCCCTCATGACTGTTCTATTATTTTTATCAGTATCAATTTTCTTCCATTTTTTATCAGCAGCTCCCAAACCACTCCCATCCCTACTTGGCTTCCATTACTCAGCACTACTAGTGTTCCTAACTTTATAAAGTATAATAACAACTTCTAGCTTTTTAAGAGAGCATTGTCTATGCTGCATTCACAATAAGGCCATCATTTTTTACTGTCTATGCCAATGACACAAATTGATGCAGTCCTGAAAATAAATCTGCCTTCTGTCCTGGGAATACCTTCAGGGATAGCTCCTAATTTCACACATAATCACACTTGTGGCTACTGTAGCCATAAAGGTTTGCATACCCAAGCCCAAACTATGCATATTTTAACTGAATCACTGTAAAGCCTGAGACAAAACCTTGTACAACTTAACCTTTACAGCTTCTTGCAAAAGAAGAGGAAGTATCTTAAGGAAGCAGTCTTGTAAGTGTAAGAGTCACAAATTAACAAGGCCTTTTGGGGCTGGATGTTTCTTATTAACTCAGCATAATTCTCATTTCTATATGGATGCCAAACCTGCTAGGATTTTAACACAATTGTTCACCAACACTCATGGACCATAACAGGACAGAATATATCAATGGAAGTCAGAAAGCATCGCCTCCTTCCCAAGTTTAATACCATATCTGACTATATAAAACCCTATACGGCTCCGGTCCAGCGTACCTGTACGAACGTATCTCCTTCTACGTCCCACCTCGAAGCTTAAGATCCTCTGGGGAGGCCCTGCTCTCGGCCCCGCCGTTGTCTCAAACATGTTTGGCGGGGACGAGGGACAGGGCCTTCTCAGTGGTAGCCCCCTGCCTGTGGAATATGCTTCCTGGGGAAATTAGATCATTGTCATCCCTCCTCACCTTCAGAAAGAAGGTAAAATCGCGGTTGCCTTCGGGCAATCAGGTTAAAGGACAATAGATAATATTTGACTATGGTTTGGAAGTGGATTTGGATAAGTGAAGCGGAGTAATCATTAGTATATGGCTAGATAAATAGCCACCAGACTGGCAATAGCTTAATGGATCGTAAGTATACTGTTTAATTTTTTTTATTTTAATGTTCATGGTTTTAATTGTTATTTTGCTATTTGTATTTTATGAAGTGGCATTGAATTGTTGCCAATGGTAAGCCGCCCTGCGTCCCCCTTGAGGTTGAGAAGGGCGGGGTGAAATGTTCGAAATAAATAAAATAAACAAAAAAAATATATCGCCCTCTTTCCCGGTTCCTTCCCCATTCACCTTTCCACGCTGTTGTGATGATTGCTCCCAAAAGAGCCGCCCACTGCGTAGATCATGCCATCGATCACCCCCACACCAATACGGTTCCGGGGGACGCTCATCGAGGTACAAGGAGACCACCTGTTGGTCATGGGGTTATAGCAGTCAATAGCATTGGAGTCCATGTTGCCGTCGGGAGAGTTGTTCCTCCCGCCCACTGCGTAGAAGAGCCCGCTTACCACGCAGCCGGCCAGGCCACTGCGGGGCACCTGTAGATCAGCCAGCCGGATCCAGGAACCATCGCAAGGGTTGTAGGCCTCCAGGTAGCTGAGAGACTGGCGGTAGTAGCCGCCGGCTGTGTAGATGAGCTGGCCCACTTTAGGTGCCCGGCAAGGCATGTCGTTGGTGGGCTTGTGCAAGGTGAGGTCCTGGAAAATCTTGGACAGGTAGTCCTTGCAGCGTGAGTCCGACTTGAGGATTTCACACTTCTGAAGCTGCATTTGGAGGAAGTGTGGGGTCAGTGAATGGCAGCGCACGGCTTTGAGCAGGGCCTGGATGTAGAGTCGGCGGTTCTCACAGTCATACTTCACCCAGTTGATGCAGGCGTGGAACACCTCCGACTCACAGCGCACGTTCAACTCATCCCGGCTGATCAGGGTCACCAGCTGGCAATGTGAGAGGTTGAAGAACTCGTCCTGCTTAGACACCTGCAAAGGGGGCAATGGAGGGTAGCATGATGAGTGGCCCAGCTTACTTGTCCAAACGCATTCACCCCTACGTCCCACCTCGTAATGTAAGATCATCCGGAGAGGCCCTGCTCTCGCTCCCATCAACAGCACAAATGAAGGGACGAGAGACAGGGCCTTCTCGGCTGTGCCCCCCCCCCCCCCCCCCCCCGCCTATGGAACACACTCCCAAATGAGGTAAGATCCGCTCCCTCCCTCCTGGCTTTTAGAAAAAAATTTAAAACATGGTTCTGGGACCAGGCCTTCGGACAGTAGATGTATGTAGCATTTTAGAGGAAGACTGACTGGAATGGTGATTCGACTGACAGGACTGTTTTTTGTTTTAATGCTTGTTGATGCATTGTTTTAATTGCGATTTATGTTTAATTGTGGTTTTACTTTTGTAATTGTTTGTATTGGCATCGTATCGGTGCCCAACATAAGGCATTGAATCTTGCCATTATTTATGTGTAAACCGCTTTGAGTCCCCCCAGGGATGAGAAAGGTGGTATATAAATACTGTAAATAAATAGATAGATGATAGATAGATAGATAGATAGATAGATAGATAGATAGATAGATAGGCTCGAGCTGTTGTGGGGGATGACAGAGAGGAAAAGTTCTCAAAGAACCACTTGAAGAATGTCCCAGGCATCCAGACGCTATCTCGTCTGTTTACCTGGAGAACCTCTTGATAAGGGGCAGGGAGGGAGAAGTGGGTTGTAGTGTTTTGAGACTAAGTTGAGAAAGTATGTTTGACTTGCATGACAAGAGATTTCTGTAGATTTCTAGCTGGCAGGGATTTGACAGCATACCAGAGTGTGTTGGCTATTCACTTTGGCATGTACCTGTGCTTTGCTCACCATACCTGTGGGAATCATGATCCTCCAGATCTTGTTGGATCACAACTCCTAGCTATGCTAGCCATCCTAGCAATAGTGAGGCATTTCTAGCCTCCATGCCAGCCAAATGCATTCCAAACTGGCTGCATATGTGGTGATTTATTTCCACCACCAATTAAGGGCTTTCCAATACCCCACTAAAAGTTATCTAAATGGTGGCCAGAATTTATGTGACATCACTGATGACAAACTGAAGCGCGGCAACAGTCTGCTGGGGAGAGAAATGGCCCTCACCCTCTCTGCATTTTGCCACACCTACTTCAAAACACAAGAATCACGTTCCTTGCTTCTAACTTGAATCATGCCCCTGGAAAGGTGATGGGTTAGCCGCCCTGAATCCCCCTTCGGGGGTTGAGAAGGGCAGGGTACAAATGTTTGAAAAAAATTAATAAATAAATAGTGGTTTTTTAACAATCAACATAGGCAGGTGAAGGGGAGGTTCTCATGCTACACTATCCAATATTCGGCTGCTTTAGTATTAGCATTAATTGGGGGTGGGGGGTCACTCCTGGGATGTCACTTCATGGAATCAGAAAGGCAGTGCAATCCCTCCCACCTTTGGGTATTGATTTATTAATGTATTTATGAAAATATGAATCATTCTTTATTAGCAGTTGTTAGGACAGGGTACAACAAAACTAACTGTCTTCAAACAATATAAAATATTAATTCAAACACTTTAAAACAAATTAAAATGGTGATGGAGGTGGTGGTGGAAGAGGAGATGGTGGAGGAGGTGGTGGTGGAAGAGGTTGTGGAGGAGGAGGTGGTGGTGGAGGAGGTGGTGATGGAGGAGGAGGTGTGGTGGAGGTGATGCTGATGGAGATGGTGGTGGTGGAAGTGATGGTGGTGGAGATGTGGTGGTGGAGGTGGAGGTGTGGTGGAGGAGGTGGTGATGGAGGAGGAGGTGTGGTGGAGGTGATGCTGATGGAGATGGTGGTGGTGGAAGTGATGGTGGTGGAGGTGGTGGTGATGGAGGAGGAGGTGTGGTGGAGGTGATGCTGATGGAGATGGTGGTGGTGGAAGTGATGGTGGTGGAGGTGGAGGTGTGGTAGCGGAGGTGGTGATGGAGGAGGTGTGGTGGAGGTGATGCTGATGGAGATAGTGGTGGTGGAAGTGATGGTGGTGGAGGTGGAGGTGTGGTGGCAGAAGTGTGGTGGTGGAGGAAAAAAAAACAAATTAAAAATGATTTGTTATATTTTAAAACTTAAAACTTAACAACATACATTCAGTAATAGACTGAATACTACACCAAGCTCCAAATGCTTGGGTAAACATGGCACTAGAATATGGATGGAATTGGCAACACTCAGGCTTTCAAGGGGAGGATGTTCCAGGACTAGAGACAAGTTCTGCCCTGGGCTTTCACCCACATCTGGGGCAGTCATCTTTGATACTCAATGCCCTCCCAACCCTGACTTGTCAAGTTGAGACTCACCTCCCCAAAATGCATGTAGATGTACTCTCGCGCCCGCTGGTGCAGTTCTGTGCAGCCAATTTGCTCAGCAAAGTTGGCAATGCCAATGGCATTGCTGGGGTCCAGTTGCTGCACCAGGAAGTCACAACAGGCTTTGACCACACTGTCAATCTGGTACATGACAGCCCCATTCATGACATGGATCACGCAGTGCTCGCCCACAGAGATGGAGGCGGTGTAGGCAAACTCAATGAGGCGCTCCATGACTTTGGGGTGGATGCCCTCAATGGAAACTACCTCCATGCCCTGCTCCCGGAGACCATTTGTGAACATGGCCTTGAAGACAGGGCTGGAGGAGGCCAACACCACCTTGTGGGCCTGGAAGTCAGCCGGGGGAGTGTCCTTGTACTTGACCCGCAAGGTGACATCGCAAAGCTGCTGGCTCAGGCGCAGTTGGTTCATGATGCCAAAGGCCTGCTTGGTGTGGTCCTCTAGCGTGTAGCTGAAGGTGCGGTTGCCATCGTGTGAGGGAGTCACCTCCGCCTTGCACTCTGGGGCGTACATCACAAAAGAGGCCCCGCACTCATTGCACAAAGGAAGAGAGGGGATGAAAAGCAAGCAAGGAGCTGGAAGAACCAAGCTAGGCTGGAGGGCTGACTGCACAGCTCTGACGCACGACAAAAACTCCACACCTACAGATGAGACAGAGAAGCAAGAAATCTCGTTAGGACAATTCTGTGGGGGGGGGGGGGGGGGGACGGGGACATTTCACTTTCCAGCCATGGTGCTGCTGTTGGCAATCGTGTCTTGAGTGGCTAGCCCCTACTTCCCATCCATTGGATTTATAACGCTATGTAACAAAGTTTGAAAAAAAAATCTGTTCCTGGTTTGAAAGTGTTATTTCCTGTTTAACTGTGTGGCTCTTACTATGAAAGTAATTGTTATACTCCAGAATCTTCATTTAAGGAGGTATATATGTTATTATCATTTCTGGACTGTATTGTAGGGCTTGGCCTCATGTAAGCCGCCCCGAGTCCCCCCCCCCCCCCCCCTTGAGGAGATGGTTGCGGGGTATAAATTATATGAAACACAACAAGATGAGTCCACAGCAGACAAGATCACTCTACTGGCTGTTGTATTGGATCACACGTCGGACACTTCCCAAGTGTCTAGGACTGTGTGATGTATCGGCAAATAATGCGTGCAGATCCCAGTAAGGTGGCCTTTTGCAGCTGGAAGATGGTAATTTTATCAGCGCCAATTGTGTTTAAGTGCAGACCAAGGTCTTTAGGCACTGCACCCAGTGTGCCGATCACCACTGGGACCACCTTTACTGGCTTGTGCCAGAGTCTTTGCATTTTAATATTTAAATCCTATATTGTGTAAGCTTTTCCAGTTGCTTCTTGTCAATTCTGCTATCGCCTGGTACTCGCAGATTCAACCATGGATGTCTTGAAAATATTTTTTGAATTCCAAACTGCAAACTTTGATTTTGCCATTTTTATGCAACACACTATTTTATGCTGCCATTGTATATAGTGGGACTTGAGAATCCATGAATTCTGGTATGCAGAGAAGGACCTGGAACCAAACTTGAGCAGATACCAAGGGCCCACTGTAATTGCTACATGTTTTTTTTCTCGGGTTAGCAAATAGTCCAGGTCTGTCCTTGGTGCCTCCTGGAAAGACCTGTGCTACTGAGGGTCACTCTGGTCATTCAAGGATGTCTTATATGTATTCACTGTGACTCAGCAAGTCAAGCAAACAATTGTATGCCAGGAAACACTTTTAAGAGCAGCCTTTTGTTTCGCCCAGGTCTGCCCAGTCATCCCAGGCCCCCTGAGCATTGTTTTTGCTATCAGTACCACTGCCATCAATACTGCATTGTGGTTAATATTTAAATACACATTTCACACAGCTCTGATTGTGTGAACCTGCTATTCAGACTTAGCAAGCCAGTCGACCTGTGTTATAAAAATACGGGTTTGCCAGCATGCCAGGGGCTGTAGAGCACCCAGCCAAAAAGATCTGACTCTTCTTCTGTTTGTAATAGGTTAATGTTAATTGGTCTTAATGATCTGGGTAATTTAATTGCATTTTAATTTGTTCTGTATGCTTTTATGTATGACTTTGTATGTATTTGACATTTATAAATTGCCTGATTCCCAGTTCTGTGGGAAAAGCTAGGTATAATAGATAAGTAAGCGCTCTGATCTACTTTGCCCAGGAATAATGAGTCCCTCTGCGGAGGTTGAGATAGGACGGGATATAAAAGCCCTAAATAAATAAATAAATAAATATTATTAATAATAATTAAGAATAATCATAATATGTTATGATATTTTGATTTTCTTATATATAATTATAATATTTATATTTTATATTATCCTATTCTACTGTATTATACTGTTACTATCATTATGTTTATGTATATTATGTTCTTTACTAATAATATAATATATTGTGATCTGGAAAATAAAGTAGTGAGAAAGTATTGGTTTCTAATATATGTGATTTCTTTCTGCTTGTGGGTAAACAGTATTTCTTGCTCTTTCTTTCTTTCTTTCTTTCTTTCTTTATTACTGCGCTTGTATACCGCCGTTTCTCAGCCTAAATTGGCGACTCAGCGCGGTTTACAACTCTACAACAATCAACAATATTCAGTTTAAAAAGCATAAAAACAACATACAATACACAATATTGGGCCACCAATACAATCCAATGCATCTCTTAACTAGAATCGCAATCCAATTTCATCGTCCATGATTACCAATCCTTAATCATCAAACTCATTGCACCAGATTAACCAAATGCTTGTTCGAACATCCATGTCTTCAATCTTTTTTGAAACACCATCAGCGAGGGGGCTGATCTTACCTCTATGGGGAGGGCGTTCCAAAGCCGAGGGGCCACCACAGAAAAGGCCCTGTCTCTCGTTCCCGCAAGCCGCGCCTGTGAAGCAGGCGGGATAGAGAGCAGAGCCTCCCCAGAAGATCTTAGGGTCCTGGTGGGCTGATAGGCTGAGATACGTTCGGATAGGTAAGTTGGGCCAGAACCGTTTAGGGCTTTAAAGGCCAACGCCAGCACTTTCTTTGTCAGTGTTGATGTTCATGTTGATGTTGGTTCAATTCTATCATTGGTGGAGTTCAGAATGCTCTTGGATTGTAGGTGAACTATAAATCCCAGCAACTACAACTCCCAAATGACAAAATCAAAAAAATTTTGAGTGAAGGACATACATAGGGTTGTTAGGTATATGCTGTCCAAATTTGGTGTCAATTGGCCCACTGGTTTTTGAGTTCTGTTAATCCCACAAACGAATATTACATTTTTATTTATATAGATTTATATTATTATAATAAAATACAATACTAATAATAATACAATATTATAATTATATATTTTATATTACATGTAATATTACTAATAATATTACAATATAATGATGTAGTACAATATAGCAATATATAATATTGATATTGTACTATGCTAATAATATAATATATTGTATGTATATATATTTTGTAAGCCGCTCTGAGTCCCTTTCGGGATGAGAAGGGCGGCATATAAATGTCGTAAATAAATAAATAAATAAAAATTCCTCCTCATGGATCAAAGTGAGGAACATGAACACATTAAAACACAACCTATACAATCACTTAAAACGTCAGATTAAAAGAACATATATATTCATTACATATTAAAACCCTCAGTGCATAATTTAATATTCAACATTTAAAAATAATCTGGATAGACCTGCTGAAAGAGCCAGACCTTTATTGCTGTTTTAAATTGAGATATGAATTGTTCATTATGAAAAGGCAATGAACGGATAATCAGCCTCTATTGTATTTTTGTGGCCAAGAAGACAAAGTGGTTTGCCTCATGGAATTTTCTGCCTCCAAATGCCTAAGTAACTTGGTTATCCTTGTATCATTATGTACCACAGTTTAGGAGAAGGGGCACAAAAATGTCTTATTGTATGGTAGGGAAGCTTGCATGTGATATAATCCCCCAGGTACACTTTTATACAAATATATAATTTCTAATTGCAGAATCTTGAAGAGAAAAAGGCATTGTCACAGGGTAAGCATCTATGTTAATATACAGTGAGAGCCCCGTATCCACGGGACGAGTGCCTGCAGTTTTGTGTATCCACGTTTGACATAATAATAATAATAATAATAATAATAATAATAATCTTTATTTATACCCCGCCATCATCTCCCCAAATGGGGACTCGGGACGGCTTACATGAGGCCAAGCCCAGACAACAAATTACAATAAAATAAAATACAAGTTACAATAAAATAAACAACATCGCAAGAAAGTACAAAACATATGAATACAATAAACAATATACAAAAAATATTTTAAAAACCAAACATAATAACAGTGAGCGGGTCGCATGTACATAAAATTATTATTTAAAAACTCAGGGTGAGATAAAGGAGCAGAATTATTATTATCATTTGATACACAACCAGATTGGTACACAGCAAACAAAATCACTATGCTGGCTTTTGTATTTGATCACACATTGGACACTTCCCAAGTGTCTAGAGATAGACTGTGTGATGTATTGGCAAACAATGTGTGCAGATCCGAGTAGGGTGGCCTTTTGCAGCTGACAGGTGGTAATTTTGTCAGTGCAGATTGTTTTTAAGTGTAGGCCAAGGTCTTTAGTCACTGCACCCAGTGTGCCGAGCACCACTGGCACCACCTTTACTGGCTTTGCCATAGTCTTTGCATTTCAATATTTAAATCCTCATATTCTGTAAGCTTTTCCAGTTGCTTCTTTTCAATTCTGCTGTAGACTGGTATCATCATCATCATCAACATCATCATGGACCCACCCCGGGGATACTACTCTTGAAGGACAATCATCCTCCAAGAGTAGTATCTTGGAGGATGATGGTCCTCCAAGATACAACTTGGAGGGATCGCCTAAGTAAGTAAAGTAAGAAAGTAATCATCATCATCATCATTATTACTTCTTTTCCTATGGATAATCCATTGAAAATATGCATTCAAAAGAACATTTTCTAGGTCCTCCGGCACGATTCTATGATATCCTTGAATCAATAATCTTTTATTTCAACAGGGTTCGCTATTTTTTGCATTTTCACGTTACTTCCCACATCAAGTCCGGATGTTTTACAACTTATGAAGATATGAGGTATATTATATGGAATTGACACATCTGCCCAGAAGCTGGTTTCTGTGACACCAGTTTATGTACTGACAAAGTAGTACAATCTTCTGAAGGTTCAGTGGTCAGGGGAGGGAGATAGCTTAGTTTCTGCTGCTCTAGAAACTAGGGCACTGAGCAATGGATTCAAACTGGAGAAAAGAGGAGTTCACCTAAATCTACTAATGGTAAGAGCTGTTCGGCAATGGAGTATGCTGTTGCCTGGGAGTGTAGTGGGGTCTCCTTCTCTGGAGGTTTATAAACAGACTGGATGGTCATCTGTCTGGAGTGCTTTGATGGTGCAGAATGAGAAGATGTTTTGCTACAGCAAGGAAGGGTAAGCTCGAATCACACTCACCATGGCTGTCACCATCATAGCCAGTACAGGCAGTCCCCAAGTTACAAACTTACAGACAACTCACAGTTAAGAACAGGGGTGAGACAACAGGAAGTGAGAGAAATCTACTCCACAGAAGAAAAATTCACTCCTGGAACAGTTCTCACATGGAAAAGGTGTCTCAGCGCTGAAGCTTTCTCACCAATCTTTGTTTCCACAAGCAAAATTGTATTGTCGAAGGCTTTCACGGCTGGAATCACTAGGTTCTTGTGGGTTTTTTCGGGCTATAGGGCCATGTCTGAGGATGCTTGCCATAGATGCAGGCGAAACGTCAGGAGAAATGCCTCTAGAACATGGCCCTATAGCCTGAAAAAAACCCACAAGAAGAAGCAAAATTGTTTAAATCCAATTATCACAGAAATTGATAGGACCAGGGGCACAGTCCGGAAAACAAACACCACAGGGGTGTTAGCTATTCCCTATGCTGTCCAAAACTTTAAAAAATTGTCTGGAGTTACCCAAAAGATTGTGCCTGTTCCGACTTATATACAAATTCAATTTTAGAAAAAAATTACAGAACATAGCTTAGGGACTGCCTGCACTTAAACTGCACTTGGCACTTTGAGCACATTGCCCTGTGGCAATGGGCAGGGGACAGGACCAGCGTTACCTGTCCTGGAGCACAGGTAAATACAGACTACCCTTCCTTCAGGGGCACCTCTCATTCCTCACTCCTCTCAAACAGGTGCATTTTGACTCTTCCGCTGTCCCAGTTTTCCCCAATACTGGGCTGAGTCTTTGGCAGTGTTCATTTCCTGAATCTCCTTCGCTCTGGGCTGTCTCACGCCATCGAGGCGCACCCTGACCCATCTCCTGCACTGGGAAAAAAGCAAGTGCATGCCCTTCGTCCACCACGGCTGAGAGGCTCAGTAGAACTCTGTGTCCCAGTTCAAAAAGTAAATAAAGCCTTGCTCTTTGGAGCCGAGAAGGGAGAGTACGTAACAAGGGGTAACGTTGTGGGTTTGCTTATTTGTTTGTCACCTGTCAAGTGGCTGAAGTGTTGCGTACCATTCTGTGAAGTCCAAAAAGATTGTGGATTTGCCACATCCTAATTCAGCCATCAAATACTCCTCTGAACAAATACACTTATTTTGTGCCTTTCAAGGCTGACAGAAGAATGGAATCCTTTTTGCCTCTGAAAGTGAAAATACCTGAGAGGCTTGTGGCATGTTGCTTGTCCGCAGGTTGCGCACAAAAACCATGCACGTTTCTAAAGGATTGACATATGAAACATTTGTACAAGTGTGCTTTAGCCAAAACACACACTCAGATACAAAGATGCATATACTAAATAATCATCATCATCATCATCACATCCTCACATCCTCAGCTGCTGCAAGAAGATCGCACAGACAGACTACAAGCAGAGGCACAACACTGTTGCTCAGATGATTCATTGGAACTTCTGCCACAAATACCATCTGCCTGCAACAAAGAACTAGTGGGATCACAAGCCGGAAAAAGTTACAGGAAATGAACACGCCAAGCTCCTCTGGGACTTCCGAATTCAGACAGAAAGAGTTTTGGGGCATAATACTCCTCACCTCATAATCGTGTTAAAAAACAAAGTATGGATCGTCAATGTCGCAAACCCAGGTGATAGCAGGATTGCAGAGAAACAACTGGAAAAGCTGACACGATATAAGGATTTAAAAATCGAACTGCAAAGACTCTGGCACAAACCATCAAAGGTGGTCCCAGTGGTGATCGGCACACTGGGTGCAGTGCCTAAAGACCTTGGCCTGCACTTAAACACAATAGGCAATGTCAAAATTACCATCTGCCAACTGCAAAAAGCGACCTAACTGGGATCTGCACGCATTATTTGCCGATACATCACACAGTCCTAGACACTTGGGAAGTGTCTGACGTATGATCCAATTCAACAGCCAGCAGAGTGTCTGCTCTGGACTCATCTTGTGTTTCAAATAATAATAATAATAATAATAATAATAATAATAATAATAACTAGCTGTCCCTGCCACGCGTTGCTGTGGCCCAGTCTGTTGATCTGGAAAATAAAGTAATGAGAAAGTGTTTGTTTTTAATATATGTGATTCCTTTATGCTTGTGTAAACAGTATTTCTTGCTGTTTCTTTGTCAGTGTTGATGTGGAGAGTGTCTGGTTTGCCCACCCTGGAACATGCAAGATATCATTGTCCTTCTTTAAGGGCCCCTTTCAAATCTATGATACTATACCTGTGTGTGTGTGTGCATCATATCTATCTGTCTGTCTGTCTGTCTGTCTGTCTGTCTGTCTGTCTATCTATCTATCTATCTATCTATCTATCTAATCTATGGCTGAATGGCTCTTTGTCAGGAGAACTTTGATTATGTTTCTTGCCCTGATGAAAGGAATTGGACTGGATGGCCTTAAGTATTTTCTGTTGGTCATGGGGGTTCTGTGTGGGAAGTTTGCCCCGATTCTGTCATTCGTGGGGTTCAGAATACTCTTTGATTGTAGGTGAACTGTGAATCCCAGTGACTACAACTCCCAAATGTCAAGGTCTATTTCCCCCAAACTCCATATTTGGGCATATTGAGTGCTTGTGCCAAGTTTGGTCCAGATCCATCATTGTTTGAGTCCACAGTGCTCTCTGGATGTAGGTGAACTGCAACTCCCAAAACTCAAGGTCAATGCCCACCAAACCCTTCCAGTATTTTCTGTTGGTGGGAAGTTTGGCCCAATTCCATCGTTAGTGGGGTTCATAATGCTCTTTGATTGTAGGTGAACTATAAATCCCAGCAACTACAACTCCCAAATGACAAACTCAATCCCCTTCCCAACCCCATGAGTATTCAAATTTGGGCGTATCAGGTATTTGTGCCAAATTTGGTCCAGTGAATGAAAATACATCCTGCATATCAGATATTTACATATCCATAACAGGAGCAAAATGACAGTTATGAAGTAGCAATGAAACTAATTTTATGGTTGGGGGCCACCATAACATGAGGAAGCATATTAAGGGGTCTTGGCATTAGGAAGGTATAACCCAAAATATCAAGGCAGATAACCCACAATATCTGCTTTGAACCAGGTTATCTGAGTCCACACTGCCATATAATCCAGTTCAATGCGGATATTATGCAGCTATGTGGAAGAGACCGGAGAGATCTGGATACACGGGGCCCAGTTCCTCATCTCTTTGCAAGCGTGGCTATTTTGCATATTCAGGTTGGACCGGGAAAGCCCCAAAAGGTGGAGGAGTCTGCTTTCCTCCCTTGTTTCTATCTGCATGCGTTGAGATTGCAACACACAACAGCAGCAGCAGCAACCACTTGTTAGAGAGAGGTGGCATTTGGCAAGGTTTCCTGGCATGTTTTTAAACATTTCTTGGCCTCTTGCTGCTGAATTTGCACAAAACAAGCTGGCCAAGTTCAGGCAGGGAGGATTTGCTTTCAATAGACACGTTGACTCTGCAACCTGTGCACCCACAATCTTTTCCACAGAAGTGGCAGAAGAATGGGATCTATCTATCTATCTATCTATCTATCTTTTTTTCCTTCCTTCCGTCCTTCCTTCCTTGTTCATGACCAGGAGCCAAAGCTCAGCACTCAAACCAAGGCTCCCCACTTCTTAGCTTTTGTGGGGGGCAAGGGACTAAAAAAGCATGTATTGTCGAAGGCTTTCATGGCTGGAATCACTGGATTGTTGTAGGTTTTTAGGGCTTTATGGCCATGTTCTAGAAGCATTCTCTCCTGACGTTTCGCCTCCATCTATGGCAGGCAACCTCTGAGGTTGTGAGGTCTGTTGGAAATAATAATAATAATAATAATAATAATAATAATAATAATAATAACATGAATAAAAATGAACATGCAAAAAAACTGGGACTTTCGAATCCACAGTCACCTATGTATCCACCACCAAGACACTACACTTGGAAGGCCATCATACTTGGACAACAAGGGATTGCCTAAGTAAGTACTCTGAATCAACAATGTGCTGCCACCTATTTTTATATCTATCTATATATAAATGCTCTGTGCATAATGAGTACCTTAAAAACAAAAGAACCAATGTACGAAATCACACCAAATTTGGCAACAAAACGTCTCACAACACAAGGAGTGACCATCACTCAAAAAATTATGATTTTGTCATTTGGGAATTGTAGTTGCTGGGATTTATAGTTCACCAATAATCAAAGAGCATTCTGAACTCCATCAACGATGGAATTGGGCCAAACTTCCCACACAGTACTCCTATGACCAACATAAAATACTGGAAGGGTTTGGTGGGCATTGACCTTGAGTTTTGGGAGTTGCAGTTCACCTACATCCAGAGAGCACTGTGGACTCAAACAATTATGGATATGGACCAAACTTGGCACAAATTCTCAATATGCCCAAATGTAAACACTGGTGGAGTTTGGGGAAAATAGACCTTGACATTTGAGAGTTGTAGTTGCTGTATGGATCGTCGACGTCGCAATCCCAGGTGACAGCAGGATTGCAGAGAAACAACTGGAAAAGCTGACATGATATGAGGATTTAAAAATCGAACTGCACAAGCCAGTCAAGGTGGTCGCAGCGGTGATCGGCACGCTGGGTGAAGTGCCTAAAGACCTTGGCCTGCAGTTAAACACAATTGGCGCTGACAAAATTACCATCTGTCAGCTGCAGAAGACAACCTTGCTGGGATCTGCATGCATCATTGGCCGATACATCACACAGTCCTAGACACTTGGGAAGCGTCCGATGTGTGATCCAATTCAACAGCCAGCAGAGTGTCTGCTGTGGACTCATCTTGTTGTGTTTCAAATAATAAGAATAATAACTTTGGGTTGTTGTAGGTTTTTTCGGGCTACATGGCCATGTTCTAGAGGCATTCTCTCCTGACATTTCATCTGCATTTATGGCAAGCATCCTCAGAGGTAGTGAAGCAAGCATCCTCACAACCTCTGAGGATGCTTGCCATAGATGCAGGCGAAACGTCAGGAGAGAATGTCTCTAGAACATGGCCATACAGCCCGAAAAAACCTACAACAACCCAGTGATTCCAGCCATGAAAGCATTCGACAATACAGGGTTAGTCAAAATGCATAGGCCAATAAGCCATTCAATTGAATGGCTTATTGGCCTATGCATTTTGACTAACCCTGTATAATAATAACTTTATTTTTATACCCTGCCACTCATCTCCCCTAAGGGACTTGGGACAGCTTACAAAGGACAAACCTGAAAATTACAAAAAAAACCACAACCAATTATTATTATTATCCCAGTTCTTGTGGGTTTTTTTCAGGCTATATGGCCATGTTCTAGAGGCATTTCTCCTGACGTTTCGCCTGCATCTATGGCAAGCATCCTCAGAGGTGAGGTCTGCTGGAACTGGGAAAAAAGGGGTTTATATATCTGTGGAATGACCAGGGTGAGACAAAGGGCTTTTGTAAGTTGGGCTAGGTGTGAACTTACAAAAGCCCTTTGTCTCACCCTGGTCATTCCACAGATATATAAACCCCCTTTTTTCCCAGTTCCAGCAGACCTCACCTCTGAGGATGCTTGCCAATAGATGCAGGCGAAACGTCAGGAGAAATGCCTCTAGAACATGGCCATATAGCCCGAAAAAAACCCACAAGAACTGAGTGATTCCGGCCATGAAAGCCTTCGACAATACATATTATTATTATTATTATTAATAATAATAATAATAACTTTATTTGTACCCCGCTAGCATCTCCCGAAGGACTCGATGCAGCTTACACAGGCCAAGGCCTCAATAAAACAACAGCATAACAAAAACACATTAACTTAAAGCAAATCAAACAATAAAACAATAGCAGTAAACAATAAAAACAATAGCAGTAAACAATTAAAAACATCAGATAAGATATTAAAAACAATCACAATTGTAAACAACATCAAGTTGGGATTTAAACCTTAATCTCCAAAATCACAATCCACACAATCTAGTTCCTATGTTCCCCAACATTTCACAGGCCCCTTCTGTGCTGCCATATAAAATCCAGATTATCTGCTTTAAACTGGATTATGTAGCAGTGTAGACTCATATAATCCAGTTCAAAGCAGATAATTTGGGACTTTCTGCCTTGATATTCTGAGTTATATGGCTGTTATGAAAGGAACCTAAGAAAGGGTGCAGCAGTTTGCTTTTGCTTGAGCTGACTGGGATGGGAAAGTTCCTACTCATTCTTCTCTCTCCCATACCAAACACAAATGACTCAGTATGGCACTTTAAATTCAGTTTACGAGAAGATAAATAAACCAAGGGCAAAGAAGGAAAATAGGGAGAAACTAGAGGAAATGGCACATATTTAAAAGCCGCTGAAAAAATGGGGAGACAGTGCCAAACCAGGTACGCCTTTCTCGTTCTCATTTTAGCAAGGTAAACAAAAGGCTAGCAAAGAACAAACTGATATCTTTATTTAATCAGCCCATTTGGGGCCAACTTTGAAAACAGGAAAAGTTTGAATTATAAACGATCCTTATTTTTAAAAGCTCTGTCACGGTGCTATAAAGAGGAACGAAAATGAAAGCGGGACAGAATGCTCTTTGCTCCCATCCCAGAGTGGCAGCTCGTGTCACTTACTTTTATGAAGAAGCACTTCCGTCACCATCCCACACAAAGGAAGTAATATGAAGGCTTCAGTTAGAGACAGCAGGACAACAGAGATTACGACAACAGAGGTCCCTTCCAGGATCTGATCCCAGGTTTTCTGCTTTAAACTGGATTATAGGAGTCCACACTGCCAGATAATCTGGGATAAACATAAAACCTGAAATCAGATCCTGGGATATGGGGCCTGTTTGGAAGGGCCATTAGATCCAACCTCCTCCAACTGAATTAAACTTCAATATAACCATAACCAGTTAGGCAAGGGTCAAGACCAGGGGTCCCCAAACTAAGGCCCGCGGGCCGGATACGGCCCTCCAAGGTCATTTACCCGGCCCTTGCTCAGAATCAACCTACATCTGAGATGACTTGAAAGTACATAATAACAACGACAACAATCCTATCTCATCATCCAAAAGCAGGCCCACATTTCCCACTGACATGCTAATAAGTTTATATTTGTTAAAATTGTTCTTTTAAATTATTGTATTGTTTAAGTGTTTGTTTTGTTTTGTTTTGGTTTTTTTGTACTACAAATATGTGCAGTGTGCATAGGAATTCATTCATGTTTTTTTCAAATTATAATCCGTCCCTCCAACACAGTGGTTCTCAACCTTCCTAATGCCACGACCCCTTAATACAGTTCCTCATGTTGTGGTGACCTCCAACCATAACATTATTTTCATTGCTACTTCATAACTGTAATTTTGCTACTGTTATGAATCGTTATGGAAATATCTGATATGTAGGATGTATTCTCATTCACTGGACCAAATTCGGCACAAATACCCAATATGCCCAAATTTGAATACTGGTGGGGTTGGGATGGGAGGATTGATTTTGTCATTTGGGAGTTGTAGTTGCTGGGATTTATAATTCACTTACATTCAAAGAGCATTCTGAACTCTATCAACGATGGAATTGGACCAAACTTGGCACACAGATCTCCCATGACCAACAGAAAATACTGGAAGAGTTTGGTGGACATTGACCTTGAGTTTGGAAGTTGTAGTTCACCTACATCCAGAGAGCATTCTGAACTCCACCAATGAGGGAATTGAACCAAACCTGGCACTCCAATGACAAACAGAGAATATTTGAAGGTTTTGATGGGCATTGACCTAGAGTTTGGGAGTTGTAGTTCACCTACATCCAGAGAGCACTGTGGACTCAATGATGGATCTGAACCAAACTTGGCACAAATACCCCATATGTCCCAATATGAACACAGATGGAGTTTGGAGGAAATAGACCTTGACATTTGGAAGTTGCAGTTACTGGGATTTATAGTTCACCTACAACCAAAGAGCATTCTGCAGCCCACCAACAACAGAATTGGGGCAGACTTCCCACAAAGAACTCCCATGACCAACAGAAAATACTGTCTGTGATGGTCTTTGGCGACCCCTCTGACACCCCCTCGCGACCCCTCTAGGGATCCCGACCCCCAGGTTGAGAACCACTGCTCCAATAGTTTGAGGGACTATGACCTGGCCCTCTGTTTAAAAAGTTTGAGGACCCCTGGTCAAGACTCTGGATTAAACCGAGCTAATTGGAAGCTCATCAATAATTGTACCTTTGTTGTATTGATTACAAGCTTTGCCTGAGGATTTCACTGTGGCTCCCAAGCCTGCCTTTTTAAAAAGCAGCACACACATGCTGAACATAATAGTTTAAACCCTCATAGTTCAAAAGGCGGGTGTCCAATCAACTAAAACATATTGTACATGGCTGATAGCGAAAGCAAACATGGGCTTTTCTTTCAAGACTCAGCTGAGCAGCTGTAGAAGCAATCCGTGTAGCAAGGAAAATAATTTTGGGACTATAGGGAACACCTACTGTGGCAGTGCAGATCCAGCCTCAGCCAGATCCCTTTGGCGGGGAGGGAATCCTTGAAACCACAAGCCCCAGCATTCCACTGGCCGTTGCCATGGCAGTTAGCTTGGAATCAGGCTGCCATAAGTGTGAAGTGTGGCAGCTTTCCAGCAGGGTTGTTTCTTCCAGAGGCATTGGAGGGTGTAACCTCAGTTGGCCACGCACTTCCTGCTACCTCTTGGGCGCATAAATATTGTCACCACTCCATGCATTTGGAGGGAGAGGAGAAATTGGGGGGGGGGGGGGGGGTGGGTTGCAGATCTCTAATTGCCAGAACCCAGGATTCTGTAGGAATTAAAGCGGGATCATAACGCAATATGTATGGAATGTGAAAGGCCCCCAATGAATCAATAAAATGCACGATTCAATTCAAAACAAAGGCAAAGATACTGTGTATTGTTGAAGGCTTTTATGGCCGGAATCCCTGGGTTGTTGTAGGTTTTTCTGGACTAGAAGCATTCTCTCCTGACGTTTCGCCTGCATCTATGGCAAGCATCCTCAGAGGTAGTGAGGTATGTTGGAACCTCACAATTCGATTCAAAACAAATGCAAAATGACTGTGTATTGTCGAAGGTTTTCATGGCTGGAATCACTGGGTTGTTGTAGGTTTTTCTGGACTAGAAGCATTCTCTTCTGACGTTTCGCCTGCATCTATGGCAAGCATCCTCAGAGGTAGTGAGGTATGTTGGAACCTCACAATTCGATTCAAAACAAATGCAAAATGACTGTGTATTGTCGAAGGTTTTCATGGCTGGAATCACTGGGTTGTTGTAGGTTTTTCTGGACTAGAAGCATTCTCTCCTGACGTTTCGCCTGCATCTATGGCAAGCATCCTCAGAGGTAGTGAGGTATGTTGGAACCTCACAATTCGATTCAAAACAAATGCAAAATGACTGTGTATTGTCGAAGGTTTTCATGGCTGGAATCACTGGGTTGTTGTAGGTTTTTCTGGACTAGAAGCACTCTTCTGACGTTTCGCCTGCATCTATGGCAAGCATCCTCAGAGGTAGTGAGGTATGTTGGAACCTCACAATTCGATTCAAAACAAATGCAAAATGACTGTGTATTGTCGAAGGTTTTCATGGCTGGAATCACTGGGTTGTTGTAGGTTTTTCTGGACTAGAAGCATTCTCTCCTGACGTTTCGCCTGCATCTATGGCAAGCATCCTCAGAGGTAGTGAGGTATGTTGGAACCTCGCAATTCGATTCAAAACAAATGCAAAATGACTGTGTATTGTCGAAGGTTTTCATGGCTGGAATCACTGGGTTGTTGTAGGTTTTTCTGGACTAGAAGCATTCTCTCCTGACGTTTCGCCTGCATCTATGGCAAGCATCCTCAGAGGTAGTGAGGTATGTTGGAACCTCACAATTCGATTCAAAACAAATGCAAAATGACTGTGTATTGTCGAAGGTTTTCATGGCTGGAATCACTGGGTTGTTGTAGGTTTTTCTGGACTAGAAGCATTCTCTCCTGACGTTTCGCCTGCATCTATGGCAAGCATCCTCAGAGGTAGTGAGGTATGTTGGAACCTCACAATTCGATTCAAAACAAATGCAAAATGACTGTGTATTGTCGAAGGTTTTCATGGCCGGAATCCCTGGGTTGTTGTAGGTTTTTCTGGACTAGAAGCATTCTCTCCTGATGTTTCGCCTGCATCTATGGCAAGCATCCTCAGAGGTAGTGAGGTATGTTGGAACCTCACAATTCGATTCAAAACAAATGCAAAAAGACTGTGTATTGTCGAAGGTTTTCATGGCCGGAATCACTGGGTTGTTGTAGGTTTTTCTGGACTAGAAGCATTCTCTCCTGATGTTTCGCCTGCATCTATGGCAAGCATCCTCAGAGGTAGTGAGGTATGTTGGAACCTCGCAATTCGATTCAAAACAAATGCAAAATGACTGTGTATTGTCGAAGGTTTTCATGGCTGGAATCACTGGGTTGTTGTAGGTTTTTCTGGACTAGAAGCATTCTCTCCTGACGTTTCGCCTGCATCTATGGCAAGCATCCTCAGAGGTAGTGAGGTATGTTGGAACCTCACAATTCGATTCAAAACAAATGCAAAATGACTGTGTATTGTCGAAGGTTTTCATGGCTGGAATCACTGGGTTGTTGTAGGTTTTTCTGGACTAGAAGCATTCTCTCCTGACGTTTTGCCTGCATCTATGGCAAACATCCTCAGAGGTAGTGAGGTATGTTGGAACCTCACAATTCGATTCAAAACAAATGCAAAATGACTGTGTATTGTCAAAGGTTTTCATGGCCGGAATCACCGTCTTGTTGTTGGTTTTTCTGGACTAGAAGCATTCTCTCCTGACGTTTCGCCTGCATCTATGGCAAGCAACATCAGAGGTAGTGAGGTCTGCTGGAACCTCACGATTCAATTAAAAACAAATGCAAAATGGACTGTGTTGTTTGCTCTGAGGATGCTTGCCACAGATGCAGGCGAAACGTCAGGAGAGAATGCTTCTCGTCCAGAAAAACCTACAACAACCCAGTGATTCCAGCCATGAAAGCCTTCGAGAATACATTAGACTGTGTTGTTGTTGTTGTTTTCCCCACCATGGCCCATCCACGCTGCCTGCAAGCAAACAAAGGGCCAAGTCCCACAGCAAAGCCACCTGTGCTCTCTCTCCTCCTTTGGCCCAGGAATGGGAAGAATGCACACGCCTCGCCTGCACCCCGATCCCGCCCGGGGAAGCCTCTGAGCATGCACAGAGTGCAGAAGGCGGGAGGGCCCTCCCTGCCTCACTCACCCTAGCTGGGCTGCCTTGTGGCTCTCTCGCCCTCCGTCCCGAGAAGCTCTTCTCCTTCTCCGCCGCCGCCTTGGCTTCGGTGCCTCCTCCATAGTGCGACCAGGCAGCCGCCACTGCTCCTGGGAGGGAGGCGGGGAAAGGAGGAGGAGGAGAAAGAGAGGCTGGGAGTAAGTCACCATGACTAAGCAAGAGAGAGGAAAAACCCGCCGCCCCGCTTTCACAATAAGAGTCCCAGGCAGGAAAAGAGGGAGGGAGGAGCAGCTAAGAGGATCATCATCATCAGGCGCATTTGGGGGAGATAGGCATGAGTTGCAGTCTGTCTCCCCTCTCCTGTCAATCATTTCCTTGCAGGCTTAATCAAATCTGTGCAGGTTTGATTAAAATGCTCTCTCTCTCTCTTTCCAACCACATGTTGGAAAGCTAAGCAGGATCAGCCCTGGTTGGTTTCTGGATGGGAGACCGCCAAGGCATGCCAGGGACTGGAGGTGCTCTGTTAGCGCCTCTGAGGGCCCTTTCCACACAGCCATATAACCTGGTGCCCTTCCACACAGTCCTATATCCCAGAATATCAAGGCAGACAATCCCACAATATCTACTTTGAACTGGGTTTTCTGAGTCCACGCTGCCAAATAACCTGGTTGTTGTTGTTAATTCGTTCAGTTGTTTCCGACTCTTCGTGACCTCATGGACCAGCCCACGCCAGAGCTCCCTGTCGGCCGTCACCACCCCCAGCTCCTTCCGAGTCAAGCCAGCCACTTCAAAGATACCATCCATCCATCTTGCCCTTGGTCGGCCCCTCTTCCTTTTTCCTTCCATTTTCCCCAGCATCATTGTCTTCTCTATGCTTTCTTCTCATGATGTAGCCAATGAACTTCATCTTGGCCTCTACTATCCTTCCCTCCAATGAGCAGTCGGGCTTTCTTTCCTGAAGTATGGACTGGTTGGATCTTCTCGCAGTCCAAGGCACTCTCAGCACTTTCCTCCAGCACCACAGTTCAAAAGCATCTATCTTCCTTCACTCAGTCTTCCCAATGGTCAGGGGCGGCTCAACCATTACGCAAAGTAAGCATTTGCAGTATAGTTCATTTTGCCCAGGGATGCTCTTGAGGCGCTCTTGGGGGAAAATAGACCTTGACATATGCGAGTTGTAGTTGCTGAGATGTATAGTTCACCTACAAGAAGTAAGCGTCTTCTGATTTCCTGGCTGCAGTCTGCGTCTGCAGTCATCTTTGCACCTAGAAATACAAAGTCTGTCACGGCCTCCATGTTTTCTCCCTCTATTTCCCAGTTGTCAGTCATTCTTGTTGCCATAATCTTAGTTGCTTTGATGTTTAACTGCAACCCAGCTTTTTTGCGCTTTCTTCTTTCACCTTAATTAGAAGGCTCCTCAGCTCCTCCTCACTTTCGGCTATCAAAGTGGTATCATTTGAATATCTAAGGTTGTTCATCTACCTTCCAGCAATTTTAACTCCAGCCTTGGATTTGTCAAGCCCCACACTTCACATGATGTGTTCTGCATACAAGTTGAATAAGTTGGGTGAGAGTACACAACCCTGCCACACGCCTTTCCTGATCTTGAACCAGTCTGTTGTTCCGTGGTCAGTTCTTACTGTTGCTACTTGGTCCTTGTACAGATTCCTCAGGAGAGAGATAAGGTGATTTGGTATGCCCATACTACCAAGAACTTGCCACAATTTATTATGATCCACACAGTCAAAGGCTTTAGAATAGTCAATAAAACAGAGATAGATGTTTTTCTGAAATTCCCTCCCTTTCTCCATTATCCAGCGGATATTGGCAATTTGGTCTCTCGTTCCTCTGCCTTTTCTAAACCCGGTTTGTACCTCTGGCAACTCTCTCTCCATATATTGCTGGAGTCTTCCTTGCAGGATCTTGAGCATTACCTTAGTGGCATGAGAAATAAGGGCCACTGTACGGAAGTTTGAGTAGTCTTTAATATTTCCCTTTTTTGGTATGGGGATATAAGTTGATTTTTTCCAGTGATGGCCATTCTTGTGTTTTCCATATTTGCTGGCATATGGCATGCATCACCTTGACACCATCCTCTTTCAAGAGGGATCCTGTTGTCTCCTGCTGCCTTGTTGTTAGCAATGCTTCTTAAGGCCCATTCAACCTCACTCCTCAGGATGTCTGGTTCTAATTCATTCACCACACCGTCAAAACTATCCTCGATATTATTATCCTTCCTATACAGATCTTCTGTATAATCTCGCCACCTTCTCTTGATCTCTTCAGCTTCTGTTAGGTCCCTGCCATCTTTGTTTCTTATTATGCCAAATTTTGCCTGAAATTTACCTCCAATGTTTCTGATTTTCTGGAAGAGGTCTCTTGTCCTTCCTATTCTGTTATCTTCTTCAACTTCCATGCATTGCTTATTTAAAAATAGTTCCTTATCTCTTCTGGCTAACCTCTGGAATTGCGCATTTAACTGGGCATATCTCCCCTTGTCACTGTTTCCTTTTGCTTTCCTCCTTTCTTGGGCTACTTCCAGTGTCTCAGCAGACAACCATTTTGCCTTCTTGGTTTTCTTTTTCTTTGGGACGTACTTTGTTGCCGTCTCCTGAACAATGTCGCGGACTTCTGTCCATAGTTCTTCTGGGACTCTGTTTACTAAATCTAGTGCTTTAAATCTATTCTTCACTTCCACTGCA